>NC_064921.1:643342126-643666626 GCF_023897955.1 Schistocerca gregaria
AATGCTCAATAACAGACTGTGAGAGAAAAGAGAAATTTGGAAGAGGCTCTGTGAACAAACTGTAATGACAGAAACTTTTCAGAATGAAGAAGGATAATGTCTGGGGATCCACATTCAGGTCGTCGTAAGAAATAGCATTGTATTGCGGAATTGTAAGCCGGTACCTATCGAAAGCAAAAGGCAATAGCAGGTTTCCATAATCTATGATCACTACAGCCGATATCAGAAGTGATATGGTGGCTCTTTATACAGAGTAATTCCGTGATGATGTTGCAAACATGCAGGGATAATGAAAAAGGGAATTTCTGACAATTTGACCTAAAGGACCCTGGCCCTGAAACGAGAGAGTCGAAAATTATGAGCAGATAGGTGCAGAATTTTGAACAGTAGCTTAACTAATCCAATGAGTATGGCTTACAGAGTACTGATATGAACAGTCCTCATGTACTAAGTCTGTACTGTACAGACTGTAGTCAGTGTTTACAAGATGAGGTACTGACGTCGGCAGCACTAATCAAATGGGGTTATACCCAGTGACGAAACCTGCAGACATGATTTTCGAGTATGGGCAAGCAAACAGAAAGAACAGAGAAGTGGAAAGGGCGTAAAGGTAGTACAAGTCCAAATATCTGCATAGAATAAATCCGGGTCACAACACGTTTGAAAGATTTTTCCAACGATTAAGTTCCGCTGAATAGGTCAGGTGTCCACTATACGCAGGAGGAGGCTACACGTGTAGCAGCGGCTGTCTAGCGTAGACTTAACGGTTGTTTAGGTTAGAGGGTCCCGGGAAAACACAAGAAGGGCTTCAGTCACAAAGGGTGCAGGCTGAACGCAGGAAGAACGTAGATACAGGAACCATTGGTATAACTGTTGTAAATTGTCGTAACTGTGTTGGCAAAGTACCCGAGCTCCAAGCGCTAATAGAAAGCACTGATGCCGAAATCGTTATAGGCATTGAAAGCTGGCTAAACCCGGATGTAAGCTCAGCCGAAATTTTTTTGAAGAACCTAACGGTGTCCCGAAAGGATATGCTAAACACTGTTGGCGGTGGCGTGTTTGTTACTGTCAGAAGTATTGAAATAGAAGTAGATACCTCCTGTAAGTTAGTATGGGCAGAGGTCATTGTTGGCAACCGGAATAAAATAATAATTGGATCGTTTTACCGACCTCCAAATTCAGGTGATACAGTTGCTAAAAGGTTCAAAGAAAGCTTGAGTTGATTTCAAACACGTACCCGACACATACGATAATAATTGGTGATGACTTTAATTTACCCTCGATATGTTGGCGAATATACATGTTTAATTCCGGAGGTACACATACAATATCATCAAAAATTGTGCTCGACGCATACTCTGAAAATTATTTCGAGCAATTAGTCCATGAGCCACCGCGAATAGTAAACGGTTGTGGAAACACACTTGACCTCATAGCAAACAAATAATCCTGAGTTAATGACGATTATTAAAACCGATTGAGGGATTAGTGAACACAGGGTTGTCATAGCGAGACTGAATATTGTAATCCCGAAATCCTCGAAAAATAAGCGAATAATATACCTATTCAAAAAAGCAGATAAAAATTCACTTGACGCCTTCCTGAGAGACAACCTCCACTCACTTCAAATTAATAATAGAAGTGTAGACCAGATGTAGTTTAAAATCAGGGAAATAGTGTCGGCAGCAATTGAGACATTTACACCAAATAAATTAACGAACGACGGAGCCGATCCTCCTTGATACACTAAACGGGTTAAAGCACTGTTGCAGAAACAACGAAACAAACACGCCAAATTTAAACAGGCGCAAAATCTCCAAGATTTGCGATCTGTTACAGAAGCTAGAAATTTAGCGAGGGCTTGAGTGCGAGATGCCTCTAACAGTTTCCACAACGAAACTTTATCTCGAAACCTGGTGAAAATCCAAAGAAAGTCTGGTCATATGTCAAGTATGTTAGGGGCAAGAAACAATCAATGCCTTCTCTGCGCGATAGCAATGGAGATACTATCGAAGACAATGCTGCCAAAGCAGAATTACTAAACACAGCCTTCCGAAATGCCACCACAGAAGAAGACGAAGTAAGTGTTCCAGAATTGGAATCGAGGACAGATTCCAACACGAGTAAAGTAGATGTAAATGTCCTCGAAGTAGTGAAGCAACCGAAATCACTTAATAAAAGCAAGTCTTTTGGTCCAGACTATATACCAATTATTTACTTTCGGAGTATGCTGATACATTAGATCCATACTTAACAACCATATACAACTGTTAGCTAGACGAAGGATCCCAAGCCGCGCGGAATTAGCCAAGCGGTCTCAGGCGCTGCTGTCATGGACTGTACGGCTGGTCCGGGCGGAGGTTCGAGTCCTCCCGCGGGCATGGGTGTGTAGGGCAATTTAGGTTAAGTAGTGTGTAAGCTTAGGGACTGATGACCTTAGCAGTTAAGTCCCATAAGTTTCACACACATTTGAACAAAGATCCCTACCCAAAGACTGGAAAGTTGTACAGGTCACACTAATATTCAAGAAAGGTAGTAGGAGTGATCCACTAAGTTACAGGCCCATATCGTTAACGTCGATATGCAGCAGGATTTTAGAACATATATTGTGTTCGAACATTATGAATTACCAAGAAGGAAACGGTCTATTGACATACAGTCAACATGGGTTTAGAAAACATCGTTCCTGTGAAATACAAGTAGCTCTTTATTCACATGAAATGTTGCGTGCTATTGACAAGGGATTTCAGACCGATGGCGTATTTATGGATTTTCAGAAGGCTTCTGACACTATACCCTTCAAGTCGCTCGTAGTGATATTGCGTGCTTATAGAATATCATCTCAGTTATGTGACTGGATTTGTGATTTCCTGTCAGAGAGGTCACAGTTCGTATTCATTGGAGGAAAGTAATCGAGTAAAACAAAAGTGATTTTTGGCGGTCTCCAAGGTAGTGTTACAGGCCCTTTGCTGTTCCTTATCTATATAAAAGATTTGGGAGATAATCTGAGCAGCTGTCTTCGGTTGTTTGCAGATGACGCTGTTACTTATCGACTAATAAATTAATCTGAAGATCAAAACAAACTGCAAATCGATTTAGAAGAAATATCGGAATGGTGCGAAAAGTTGCAATTTTCTCTAAATAAGAAAAAGTGTGAGGTTATCCACATGAGTGCTAAGAGGAACTCGTTAAACTTCGGTTACATGATAAGTCAGTCTAATTTAAAAGCTGTGAATTGAACTAAATACCTATGTATTACAGTTAAGAACAACTTAAATTGGAAGGGACACATATAAATGTTGTGGGGAAGGCTAGCCAGAGACTACGTTTCATTGGAAAATGTGACAGACCTACCAAGGAGACTGTCTACACTACGACTGTCCGTCCTCTTTTAGAATACTGCTGCGCTGTGTGGGATCCTCACCAGGTAGCACTGACGGAGTGCATCGAAAAAGTTCAAAGAAATGCAGCACGTTTTGTACTATAGGGAAATATGGGAGAGAGTTTCACAGAAATTATACAGGATTTCGGCTGCAAATTATAAAAAGACAAGCGATTTTCACTGCGACGGAATCTTCTCACGAAATTCCAATCACCAGCTTTGTCCTCCGAATGCAAAAACATTTTTTTGACACCGACCTATATGGGTAGGAACGATGACCACCATAAAATAGGGGAAATCAGAGCTCATATGGAAATATATATAGTTGTTCATTTTTTCCGCGAGCTATACGAGACTGGAATAATAGAGAATTGTGAAGGTGGTTCTATGAAACCTCTGCCAGGCACTTAAATGTTATTTGCAGAGTAGATGTAGACGTAGAACAGTGCAACTGATACCACAGTGCAACGACTGAGGGAAACGACGAACTACACGAACTCCCAACTAAGAACATCTGGTGGTTGTTCTAGCGGACAAGCGCGGACGAGCGCTGGGTGCATTGCAAGTGAAATGAAGGTTTCTGAGACGACCACGTGTTGACTAATAAGGGGAACGCAGCTCCATACCTACCATCCACAGAAAGTGAATGCTTCTGCTAAGACGTTGGACCTCTTATCGTGTTCGGCCGTTGTTTCTTGCGCCGCCTTCTGGTCGATCGCCGGCCGCGGTGGTCTCGCAGTTCTAGGCGCGCAGTCCGGAACCGTGCGACTGCTACGGTCGCAGTTTCGAATCCTGCCTCGGGCATGGATGTGAGTGATGTCCTTAGGTTAGTTAGGTTTAAGTAGTTCTAAGTTCCAGGGGACTAATGACACACTGTAGGCACGAGCGATAAATTGTGCGCTCAATGTGCTCCAAATCAGTCACTTGAATTTTACGTCTGCTCTTTTGGTGATATCAGAAAACGGTAGCCGGAATTAACGCAAGTGACACTGGGTGATGTTTTTACTCCCAAATGTGTAAAACCTGTCAGTTGAATGGCTGCAATCGACTTTCACTAGCGAGAGTCTGCAGTGCACACTCAATAATGACTGCCTGAGTAATGACTGATTGCCGAATTACCGAGATCACATTTGAGTTTAAGGCATTTACGTCTCCGGTTCATGACGAGAAATATAAATTGAGTAATACTGAAATTGAAGCTGCAGTTATGACTACAGAATATTGATTTCGATCGTACTTTCTGGCCTTGTACATCACGAAAGACGGCATTGCCTAAGGTGTGTATTACCCCAGCTCTCGCTTGAGATGATTTGTCATTGGAGGATGCATACGATTTAAATTCGGTTCTACTTTTTTTGGAAAACACACGGCTCACGTGTCAGTCTAGCATTCTTGACGCACCGTAGTGTTACAGGTAATCTAATTAGCCGATGGGCCATGTTGTAACATGAATATTACTCTGAGAAGCAGTTTCTGTGCAGGAGAAACGTCCCAGATCGAGAGGCCTTACTGCGACTGCTGCATGTGCTATAACTAAACAAGGTATCACAGTCCTAACAAAGCATAGTAAGTGAACAAAAATATTGAACCACCAAAAACCCAACACATTAGTATGTCTAATAGGATTAGGAAACGTTTTGCACTTAATACAGTTTCCAGTCGTCTCTGAATGGACACATACAGTCCCTGTATGGTTTTCAAGGGACTTTTATACTACTCTTCCTGAAAAATAGTGCAATTTCAGGAAACAATGATCGAGGTGGATAGCGCTTACTCACTCTTCTCTCCAAAGCAGACCACATATGGTCAATAATTCTAAGAGCCGGTGACTACGGTGAGCAGGCGAGACGCGAAAGTTAATCCTCTTGTTAACAAAATCTATTACGGACAATACACACTATGCCAACAGAAGCATTGTCTTCTTGGGGAATAGTTTCTCCATTTGTGATCAAATATTGAACATGGGGCGGACCTTATAACACTACGGTCCGCTACTGCTACATCATAATCTTAAAGTTAGAGTCAGGTCTTGAAAAAAAAATATCTTATTAAAGCAGTTATGGTATAAAGCAACAGAGCAGTGTTACCCTCTGAGAGGAATTTCGTTATGTTGACGGTGGTGTACCTAACGGAGGTGGTTTATCGGAAGTGAAAGTCAGCATTACATAAACATTTAAACAGTAACAAACAATATTTTGCCTAGCTACACTGTTGAAACAATAAAGAAAACAATCGCCAGCCTAATTAGGCAAGAGAATGGTTGACATTCTTGTTCGAGAAAGTAGGTGTGAGTAACTTTAACGGACAAACACAACTATACTTTGCCACACGCGAGTGCAATGAACTCTGGCATCTGAATACAGTATGTGCACTTTAAGGTAGGAGCTACCAGATCAGAACAAGCTATTTCCATAGATATAACATTATAACACTACACACTATTACTTTCAGGGCTTATTCAAACTGAATGGTGTTTATAACATTATTATTAACATTACTATCATAAATTTGACATAGGTTCAGTGTTACTTTTAAAACATATTCCTAGCTGACATAAAATTGTAAATGTAGTTCACTGCAAAATATGAACTGGTCACAGGTTAAGACCCTCTCAGCTAAATACCTTTGTATTTAGAATGAAAGTTAAATCGATTTCATTCACAGGTTAATTCTCACTGTCTTTTGAATAAAGAAATTATTGTTCTCATAAATAATTTTCTTTCTATTAGTCGTTATCTAGCATGAGCATAATAGAAAAACTGTTGGTCCTGTTACGCCATTAATATGCACTTTTAATACACAAGAGGAGCCCATATTGTACAGAATTTGATTTGAATATCAAGAGTAATTAAAACTTTTTGTAATTCAGTAACTTTGTGCATTTTAACTACTTTCAATGGAGGGGGGCCCTTGATCATGACCACTGTAGCAGAGCAATCTAGACACACCTTCAATACACTAGGGAAACAAGTACTTAGCAAGCATGAACATATAACTCTCAACAGGTGCAGTTCTGAACTTTTCCTGCAGTGAAGCACAAATTTGAGATGTTTGCAAGATCCTTTCAACCAACAATATTAATTTTAGCACACTCTAATGCCATGTTAATTTTAATATGCCTTCAATAAAGGACACACGGTAAACACTTTAGCGTGGGAGGGACCCTAAGTGGATATGTGACTGAGGGTAAGTCATGGTAGGTACAACAGTTCAGTCAAAATTTACCTTATATTTGGGTTCACCATAACATCCCATGAGCTGATCCTTCACTTTACATTACTATAGTGTTCTATTACAGTGATTACGCAATGTTGTGGCGATTGCATGTTTGTTGGTGGATTTGCAGGTAGAATTGCTGGACTCTGTCATTTCATGGTGGCGATGATAGATACCAATTCCAGAATAGTTCCAGCTCTTTAGCCATCCATCCGAGGCATTGGAAAGCGTCATTAAAAGTCTCTCTCGGAACCAACACAAAACATAACTTTTACATGAGCTGTTGATAGTTCGGTAGCTCGTCCCTGACTGACTCTCAGTTCCACATTTTCTACCTAGGCCAACCACAATTTGCCCTCGCTACACAAATCCGTTCCCGAGAGGAACCACAATGCCTTTTACATACGAAATAACTAATAACCCTAAGTGCTGGTCAGCAGTTTACGTGTCAGCAAACAAACATTTTAAATAAAACAGAACATTGGTAGTTCTACACAAAATTATTTAAATAAAGTTAATTAATTTTAAAGATAACCAAAGAGAATATATGAGGAAAACAAAAGATCAATACAGAGATTATACTTCATTACAGTATCGAATTAATCATACACTAATTACAGAAGTTCAACGATGGGATGTTGAACAGAATAGAAACCTAAATGAATCAACAAAAGGTATGTAGTGTCCAATCTATGGTGTTACAACCTGAGGTGCAAAAGTGGTAGTATAAACCTTGGAAGTAACACGACCTTACATCGTACCCATGTCGCCCCATGCAGTACAGCGCTATGGCTGTCAAAATCGTCATCCAAGCCCCGCCATGATTTTCTCTGTTTCTGGTAGCACTGGTGGAAACCAACAGCTAACAGCTCAACCGTATCTGCCTTACTAAATGTTTCATGATACATAACGTATGAGGGACCGATGGCCCTAGAAGCCCCTTCAATACCACAAACCAACCAATATAACGTATATACAAGCCCCGTCCATTAACCCTAAATTAGACATAAGTAGACATGTCTCTTCTGACCAGCTACTCAACTTGGCAACAGCTACAACATCGCTAATAAACACGTTTACATCCTCCATGGTTTTGCTGGAAAAGGCGTTTCAAGTTAACAGCTACCGGATACACAGAATGAAGGGGTCTACACAACATCAATTTGCTTTCCGTGGTACCGACTGTATATCCTGTTGAAGAGCTTGCAGTACTTCCGCTTGTCTACGTAATTAACCACTGCACTCTTCCTGCTCAGAATTAACTGTCAAATAATCTGATATTTTGTTCCGATGAAGCGGCAACTGTCTCATCTATATTAGGTGCACATTTGTTTGGCATTTTGTGTAAAGTACAACTGTCATTACAAGGAAACATGGTAAGAACTGTTTCTATAATACACAAAAAAAATTAATTTAGTTTTTACGCAGCACCATGGCCCAGCGAGACTCAAAACAATTCTGTGGGATATAACCATATCGTGTCCACAAATGAAATATGCATGGCAGATGCCTTAGTGTGTGGCCGTTATACTCAGACAAATTGCACAATATACACTCCACTTGTTTTAAATACTTTACCCTGCAATTTTGAGATACTGCGACAAGTCTGCAGGCTCTTGTGGCTGAATAAAGGGCTACGAATGTCCTTAGCAACAGCGAAATGAACACGTAAAACTGCAACGGAAAAATGTTCACTTACTGCATTGGGTGTTCCTTTTTTTGAGTATACACACGATGGCATCATGACAATGAATTCCATCCACAAGAATATTCATTTAACGATGGAATTTGGAAAAGGATCGCGGTCTTCCCTTACTATGTGTTGGTCACGAGGAAGGTGGATGGTATATTGGGATATGCCGTTTATAGGAAGAGTACTCACACTCACTTTTGTCTGCTGACAGTTGTCACCATCCGGCTAATCCTACAGGGATGCTTCGTACCTTGGTTTACAGGGTCCATGTCATCTCGGACCCGAAGAGATCGTCAGCTGAGTTAGCCCATCTTGAAGTCACCACTCGCCAGAAATGGTTTAAATAAAAGACAAATTTGACTTGTGTTCCGCTGTCGACCAACTGTGCACCGGGTAAACGAAGATAATACAGAGGTGGCATTAACGTCCACGGCCTGTTTGCTCTACGCAGGGATCATTTCGAACAGGATTGGTAGTATTTTGCGGAATTATGGTATGAAGTGTGTTTTCGACCACCATCTAGGATCGGGTTCCTTTTATGTTCCGTAAAGGGTGATCTTGGTTTGTGTAAGGCGGGTGTCTACCGCACTCCTTGCAGTTATTGCATGTCATATTGATCAGTCTAGCAGGACTGAGGAAGACAGGTGTACCGAGCATAAGCAGCAGATAAGCTTGCTACAGCAGAGCAAAACCGCCACTAAACAACAATGTCTTCACTCCGGTCATCCTATGGAATATAACAACAGGAAGATGCTGGCATGCGCTTCCAGCTATTACGATAGTGTTATTAAGGAAGCTGTTGAAACTAACCTTAGAAATAGAGGGTAGTTTTTGTTTAAGTTCCGCATGGGAACACGCTCTCTCACTTTTCAAACAACAGAGAGTCAGAGTTAATGCTACCTCGCTCGTTGATTATTAATTTCTCTGTCGATTAATTATGACGCCGGTTATCTTTAATTTGTGTTGGCGCTAGTGTTTACAGTGTGTGTGTGTGTGTGTGTGTGTGTGTGTGTGTGTGTGTGTGTGTGTGTGTGTGTGTATGTTCTCTGCGTGTGTTTATGTTATCTTTATGGAGTTTCGCTGCAAAACAAGGATTTAAATTCGCTTGCACAGAGCTTACCTCCTTCAGTTTTGCCTTCAATATGGCAGAGTGTGCTCCTGTCGAAATATCGGCTGTTGTCGACAACGTCAGTCGGCTGCATTTCCGTAAGTTATTTGAAAATCTCTCAAATTACCCACAGGAAAAATAACACCGTTCTTATTAGACTAATAAACAATGTTTTGCACTCGCTCTTCATAGCAGCGGCTGCAGGGCAGAAGCATGATCACGGAAAGAATCCTGTCACCTTGTAAGTAGGCTGTTTAGGTTTTCTTATTGGTAACGCCACTTAGTGCTCGGTATGAAAAATCACTGGCTGTGCTGTGCGCAGTCTGTGTTTAGTTTGCATTGTTGTCTGCCATTGTAGTGTCGGGCAGCGGCAGCTGGATGCTAACAGCGCGTAGCGTTGCGCAGTTGGAGGTGAGCCGCCAGCAGTGGTGGACGTGGGGAGAGAGATGGCGGAGTTTTGTAATTTGTAAGACTGGATGTCATGAACTATCATATATTTTTTGACTATTAAGGTAAATACACTGTTTGTTCTCTATTAAAATCTTTCATTTGCTAACTATACCTATCAGTAGTTAGTGCCTTCCGTAGTTAGAATCTTTTATTTAGCTGGCAGTAGTGGTGCTCGCTGTATTGCAGTAGTTCGAGTAACGAATATTTTTTCTGAAGTAAGTGATTTGTGAAAGGTATAGATTAATGCTAGTCAGGGCCATTCTTTCGTAGGGATTTTTGGAAGTCAGATTGCGTTGCGCTAAAGATATTGTGTGTCAGTTTAAGCACAGTCTAGTAAAAATATTTCTAAGGGGACGTTTCAACCTCTCTTTGCCATTCATCCACTGATCACTGTACAAGAACTGCTATGTCTGCAGGTAAGAAAGTCTTTCGTTCTGTAAGTAGCAGAATTTGTCTGTCTATATGAGTTTATTTAGTGGGTTTTCTAGAACTAGGAATAGAGCTGGTGCTTCTGTATCGTTTCACTTGAGAACAACAACGTCAATAACACCTTTTGTGAGAGTTCTCTAATAGATTTCCCTGAAATAACACCCAAAGAGACCAAAAATTTTATTGTTTGCTTGAGTATGACAAAGAAGGTGAGAAGAAGAAGAAGAAAAAGAAGAAGAGAAATTCGTACTGCTGTATTTTCGGCAACACAGGTTGGCATCATAAAGAGAATGTAAGGTCACGCAGTGAAGTTCGTCGGCCACTTAATAGAGCTACTTTGGAAGCTGATTTGACACGTAGAATGGACGAAAGGCGAATAAAATTTTCATCGTGCACAACAAGAAATTTCACAACCTCAACAACTTCAAAGTTACTAGCTGTTCAGTAAGAGTTATCGCTAGTAAATTACCTGTAGAAGTTAGACGGCGTCTTCAGTGCAAGACATGCAAATGAGACGCTGATTATTCGCTCCAAAGTCCTTAACTTTTAATGATGCATAATTTTCAGACAGCCCGCATGGAAATATAGTAAATATGTCTGTGAGGACTTTGTATAGAATATATATAGATCTATCTCGGAGTTTATTAGTACGTGAATTCTGACTTAAAATTTCAAAAGTTTGCTACTTAAAACGTATACGGAATCACAGTTATTGTAGAGAAATTAAGGCAAATTAAAAGAGGATATTTTACGTAAATAAATGCAAAAATGTTAGAATACATTTTCGGCAAAATATATGCCCCATATACAATATCGCACCATGACACTATGCTCTTAATTCACATGTAAGGGAAACTTAGAAATATTTAGATTAGATATCTCATCTACGACGAAGCATTCATATTAGACCAACATATGTAGGTGAGTGGGGATGATAGGGAAGGAAATTGACTGTGTTTTATAAAGGAAAGAGCCCGGGCTTGACGGTAATCGATTGTGTTAGGCACTGACTTCCTAATTGTAGATGATCTGGCGGGATTTCAAAATCTGGTTTGAGTTAACCCATGCGCAGCCTCACTCAGAATCTCACATGAAAATGTTGCTGTTTTACTTAGAAATAAAAGATGAATTGATAGTATTAAGATGTGTCCTGTTTTTGCTGAAATGATGGGTATTTTTCCTCTGCAGGGAAGTTAAACGAACGAACTTGTACTTGATTCTCTACATCCAGATACCACATGCAAGTATTTGATCTATTATTGAGTGAGCATGCAGTTAATACTCTTGATTTGTTTTCATGGGTGTAGCTTGCAGCTTTGGTAATGACAGGAATATCTGCCCTCACCTTTGCTTTTGAATTTCTTACATTGAACCTTGGATGACATGTGTCCTGGTTAGCATATTACCATCCTTGAAAATGTCTGAAGGAAGAAATGGAAACAATAAGAAGCACAATTCTTTGATTGAGGGCTCCAACTGGATTTTGCTGAACATATCTGTGACCCTTGACAAAACGAAAAGAAATGACGTTCATCAATCATGCAGCTTTGCTACGCAGTCATTCTTGTACATATGAACGGTTGACAATTATTTGAAAGCATGAAGCTTAAAGACAATGTTACCCTTCTAGCCTATGGCACATACTCGTATGTGCGCTGTTTATCATTTTTTCTTCTCTAATATTACTTTTGTTGATCAAATATTGCCAGGCTACAAATACTAGTGGTTTTTGTTTTGGATATATGGAAAAATGGTTCATTAAGGTTGTATGAACTGGTACAGCTGAAATGCAGAAATGTATTACGTCATCTGTTTTATAAGCTTTATGTATTACCAATAATGGTATTATGTTACACCGTTATCTGTTGTCCAAATTTCTTCGTTTATGCTTCGTGTCTATTAAATGTCCATGAAATAATAAAGCATGTCTGAAACTAAGAGTTAGCTAGTTAGTTTGTTTCATGTTCCATGGAACGTATGGACACTTAATTGTAAAGATGTGAAATGAATAATTTTACATACTCATAACACACTCATAGAGTATACACTCCTGGAAATTGAAATAAGAACACCGTGAATTCATTGTCCCAGGAAGGGGAAACTTTATTGACACATTCCTGGGGTCAGATACATCACGTGATCACACTGACAGAACCACAGGCACATAGACACAGGCAACAGAGCATGCACAATGTCGGCACTAGTACAGTGTATATCCACCTTTCGCAGCCATGCAGGCTGCTATTCTCCCATGGAGACGGTCGTAGAGGTGCTGGATGTAGTCCTGTGGAACGGCTTGCCATGCCATTTCCACCTGGCGCCTCAGTTGGACCAGCGTTCGTGCTGGACGTGCAGACCACGTGAGATGACGCTTCATCCAGTCCCAAACATTCTCAATGGGAGACCGATCCGGAGATCTTGATGGCCAGGGTAATTGACTTACACCTTCTAGATCACGTTGGGTGGCACGGGATACATGAGGACGTGCATTGTCCTGTTGGAACAGCAAGTTCCCTTGCCGGTCTAGGAATGGTAGAACGATGGGTTCGATGACGGTTTGGATGTACCGTGCACTATTCAGTGTCCCCTCGACAATCAGCAGAGGTGTACGGCCAGTGTAGTAGATCGCTCCCCACACCATGATGCCGGGTGTTGGCCCTGTGTGCCTTGGTCGTATGCAGTCCTGATTGTGGCGCTCACCTGCACGGCGCCAAACACGCATACGACCATCATTGGCACCAAGGCAGAAGCGACTCTCATCGCTGAAGACGACACGTCTCCATTCGTCCCTCCATTCACGCCTGTCGCGACACCACTGGAGACGGGCTGCACGATCTTGGGGCGTGAGCGGAAGACGGCCTAACGGTGTGCGGGACCGCAGCCCAGCTTCATAGAGACGGTTGCGAATGGTCCTCGCCGATACCCCAAGAGCAACAGTGCCCCTAATTTGCTGGGAAGTGGCGGTGCGGTCCCCTACGGCACTGCGCAGGATCCTACGGTCTTGGCGTGCATCCGTGCGTCGCTGCGGTCCGGTCCCAGGTCGACGGGCACGTGCACCTTCCGCCGACCACTGGCGACAACATCGATGTACTGTGGAGACCTCACGCCCCACGTGTTGAGCAATTCGGCGGTACGTCCACCCGGCCTCCCGCATGCCCACTGTACGCTCTCGCTCAACATCCGTCAACTGCACATACGGTTCACGTTCACGCTGTTGCGGCATGCTACCAGTGTTAAAGACTGCGATGGAGCTCCGTATGCCACGGCAAACTGGCTGACACTGACGGCGGCGGTGCACAAATGCAGCGCAGCTAGCGCCATTCGACGGCCAACAGCGCGGTTCCTGGTGTGTCCGCTGTGCCGTGCGTGTGATCATTGCTTGTACAGCCCTCTCGCAGTCTCCGGAGCAAGTGTGGTGGGTCTGAGACATCGGTGTCAATGTGTTCTTTTTTCCATTTCCAGGAGTGTATAAATGTGATTTCTTACTGACTATTTACATTTTTCTAAGTAAAGTTGACAGTAAGTACTTCCTACCCACAATCTTTTACACGTTATGAAATTAGATATTCTTTTACGAAGTAGAAGTCGCTGTCAAGGACAAACATTTTCAATGTGTCTTCAAATGTAACTTTTCTCTATGCAAGATATTTTGTTTCACTGTGTAAGTGATCTAAAAACTTTGGTGACAGCGTTGTATATATCCTTTTGTTTTGGAGGTCACCTTAATGTAGGATAATGAATGTAGCTTTTTCTTCTGGTATTGTAATTACGCACATCATTGTTCCTTTTGAATTTCAGTTGGTTATTTACAAGAAAATTGATGTGTTAGTAAAAATACTGTGAGGCAGTAAAAAAATGCTTAACTCGTTTAAAAGGTGTTTACAGTTAGAACAGGACTAAACACCACATATTATCCTAATATCATGTTTTCGAGCAATGAAAACTTCCTATCTTGAAGATGATAATCCAAGAACATAGCCCCCCCCCCCGGCTATCCACGCGGTCTAACGCCTGTTCCTGGCACGAATCCGCCCGGCGAATTAGTGTCGAGGTACGGTGTGCTGGCCAGCCTGTGGACGGTTGTAAGGCCGTTTCCCATCTGCATCGGCCATTGCAGGCTGGTGTCCCGTATTCCACCTCAGTTACACTATTTCGGCGATTGCTGTGCAAACACTGCCTCCACATATGCTCTTACACCACAATTACTCTACCACACAAACATTGGGATTACACTCATCTGGTATGAGACGTTCCCAGGCGGGTCTGCTGTCGGCCGAACCGCACAATAACCCTGGGTTCGGTTGAGGCGGCGATGGGATGGGTGGACTGCTGTGGTCTGTTGTGAACCACGGAGGGCTACGGCGGAACGAAGTCTCTCCGTCCTTTCTAGGTCCGCGGTTCTATACACAATACAACACACAGTCCAAGAACATTATTCCATATGACATTAGCGAATGAACATATGCAAAATATGTCAACTTACTGTGTCTCCTTTTCCTAAAATTTTCCGCGATCGAAGTGAAAATGAGGCTCAACTAACTAGTTTAAGGTGTTCCAAAATGTGTTCGTTCCAGTTAAATTCTCTTCAATATGAACTCTTAAAAATTTTGAATTTTCGGCTTTAATTACGTGCACTAAGTCATTTTACATTCGTTTAAACGATTATATTCTGGAAATGATGCGGAACGAGTTTACGAAATATTTACACATTTTTATGTTAGTGATGACCAGCACCTTATTCTCTATTTATGCTAATGTCAACTACAGATAACTAATAGCAATTTTTCTTTCCTTCTTTTAAAGAGAAATTTGTCCACGGAGTAGAAGGAGTTGTTCAGGCTATGTTGGATTAGAGTTAAAATTTGCTTAGCTTCGTATGAGGCATTTTATGTTACTGGGGAAATGATCAAAAATTTATGTTGCTGCATACTGAACTCATTTCTCACCCACTGGCTGCTTTAATATTGAGTGACATAGGTCATGTCTTCCTCTAGAGTTATAGGTGTGTACACATCTGTCGTTCTCAAATTGAGATGGATTGCGTACCACGAATTTAATTAGTCATATATGTATTGTGATGGTGCAGTAAAGAATACAGTTCCTTAAATAGTTATCTACATGACAAGCACAGAACACCTCATATTATGCACACTGCTCGATTTTGAGAAAGCAGTATCCTAGCAACTTATTCCATAGGAATTACTGACTGGTAATATTCAAAAATGACAATAGGCTGATTCGTTCCTTTCCAGCCCAGCAATAATACAAAGAGTAAAAATAGCTGAACTAAATTGCTTCAGAAGCTTAGCGATATTCTTCTTACATATCAAGTTTTCAGCAATATGTACACCGAGTTATCTGGAGCATTCTGCTCTATTTAAAAACTCTTGTTCATGTGTAACATGCTGTGTATATTGTTGATGTGACTCTGTTCTCTGTACAGAACTGAATTTTGTGTATTGTCTCAAAATTAAGGGACACTTTATTTTCAGAGAAACACATAATTAACAATCTCTCCTGTTGCTTTGTCTCTAAAGGGATTTGTTATGATGCTAATATCGTCTGAAGGTGGTAACACTTCCGATTGTTGAAAGTTGGTTAGAACGTCATTCATACACATAAGGAATAGATGTAGCCACATAATTGAACCCTGTGATTCTCTCTGTGATTTCGGTTCAGGTGCTGAATGTTTCTATCCTTTCAACATCGTTTTGAATTATTCAGCAAAATTTTTACATTCGGTTTGTTAAGTATGACTGAAATCAGTCGTGTGACAGGCGATCAATTCCATAACACTTTTGTTATCCTAAGATTAAAATATGATTTACACAATTATGGGCCTTAGAAAGGTCACAAAATATGTATTATTTGAAGCTTATACTATTTGGTGACTAAATGTATGAATAGCATTTTCAGGTGAGTAATCGTTCTGGGATCTGAGTTGTGATATTCGCAGTGAACTGTTTCTACTTAAATGAGAGACTACTCTTGAGACCCATTTTTATTAATATTTTGGAAAAAACTGTCAGTAAGTAAATTGGATAACACATATGTAAGTCTTTCTTGTTTCTTTTTTTTTATACACCGGTTTAAGAACTGCATCTTTAAATTTGTTTGAGAAATGCACTGTGCCAGTGACGCATTTCATGCATCATTATGAAAATGACTTGTTTAGTTCGAACAGATTTTCAGAAATTGCTCTGAAATTCCATCAGCAACATACGAGATTATGTTTTCTTAAATTTTTATAATTCTTTTAATTTCAATGAACCGTGTTGGTGCTATATCTAGCCGCTAAATGTTTTGTGGAATGATATTTTTTATATATTTTCTTGTTTCTTCAACTGTACCACTTACTCTGAACTTAGGTTTACACTTAGAAAGTAACTGTTAAAATTACTCACAAGATTGTCACTGGTTTTAATCTTGAACATTCACTGGCTGTCTTATCACACTTTTGAGAACATCCCGTTAGCTTTAATCTTATTATCTGCTGTATTGATTTGTGTCAGGATGTGCATGATTCTGGACATTTTAATATCTTCCCATAAAATATTATGGTATGTTTCGTAAAGTCAGAGCGCGAGTTGCGCTCGACTTTATATAAATTTTCCTCTTCCTCTTCCACAGTATTTTAATTCGCTTGGTCATCAAAGTCCTACTTGCTTTTAATGGACTTTCTGAATAACGTTTTAGGGTAGCTACTTTAAAATTCAGACAAATTCCGCATGGAATAAACTGAATTTGACATGAGCACCACTGTCTCTATATATTTCATTAGACACCAGCTGTTTTACCTTAATCTTAAAACATTGTATCCTGTTCTCATTAATTAATCTCACTGCTTTATACGAATCTGCCACTGAGCTCTAAGATACTTTATTGTTCATTAACAGCTGGGTACACGTTGATTCAGCTTGAGAAATACCTGAAAAATATTATCATTCAGGTCCCACTGTCATCCTGCATACGAGTTTCACTTTGAATATTGAAACACTGGATAGAAACACTGGATAATGATTCAAGTTTATTTCGTTTGTCTGTTATTTTTTCTTTTTTTTTTAAGGAATATGCGTTGAAATCTCCACTAATTATTGTTTCTTCTTGTCTGATGAGTAGCTCAAAAATGCATCTAGATTTGTCATTAACAGCTGGAAGTTTCCTAGAGGAGATCTGTACAGTGTTACAGTTACAAAAGGAATATACTGCAGTGACCACGACAAGCACATCATCCAGGTTCTGATGTACATAAAATTAGTCCATTTCATTATTTTTTACTATTTGCTCAAGCATTTCATATGTTGCTGGTCCTATTCTTTCCATGTTTACACGAAAATCCCTATGGTAACTTGGTGTACAGAGAGGTATACATCACATATGACTTCAGAATTTTTCACATAGACATACAAGAATCTCGTCTGTCTTGTTTTTCAGCCCTCTAATGTTCTGATGAAGCAAGTTAATTTTATTTGTACGGGAATTGTCAGGCTGCTTTTCGAACCGGTGACTTCATCGTCGCGATTCAGCTGCGCAGTTCAATCATAACTATGAGTAACTATCTCGCAGCTGAGTCGCAGGGCGCGGGGACAAATTGAGCGCCTGTACTGGCGAGAACTTTCTCACAGCTTGTGCGAATCAGTTACGAAATCTGTTCTGACGAGGAGTATTGTTTTTCATTTTTTTTATGAAAACACAATACATATGTCAACAGAAGTATCGGATTTTCGAAGTCCGGAACGAATTTTGTTACACATTCTCTCCCAAGTATTACGGTTTCGTCGTCTTATTTCTGTATTCCATATTTCCTGAACCCCACAATAGGACGATATTTTTCTTAAATGGTGAATATTCCACAGCGACAGTAATTTTTTCACCAGGAAGGTGCACAAAATTCCTTAAAAGAACAAAAGCAGGACACATGGCTCGACAATCATAAAGCGCAATAAACGACGATAGCAGCACATTCTGTCTGTGCAGTCCTAAAGCAGCGACTGCAAACCGACCAGCGAAGCGCCGCGAAACGGCATCGAGAAAGCGCTGGCAGACGCACGGTGGAAAGAGCGGACAGCGCCACACCTCCGGGAAGACAGAGTTCAGCGCCCCATGTCAATGGTAATTTAACCAGCTGCCCATCGCTGATCGGTCGAGTTCGGTCGCAGACTTCGAGAGCATCAGTACTGAGTAGTGGGAAGATGATACGTAGCCTGGGTTCTGCGAGTAGTTATAGCATGTAATGTAATTGCACAGAGGCGCAGGCACTAGAAGTTTTTAGGAATAAGTGCTCAAGTAATCTTGAAGTTTAATGTACAGGAGATTTCTGCCAGCGAGATTGCCACTTCTGTCGTTCCTTTGGGTGTGTCTGTGCTGACCCCACAGTAGCCGACATATCTGGCGAGGAAGATACCAGAACCGACGTTGCCTTCGCTCTCCACCGATCCGTCACAGAGCGTCAGTAATAGTTCTCTCTTTTCGTTCAGAGGCGTATTGCTACTGATTGTGTTATTTCTTTTGCCTTGCTTCTACTTTTAATTTGTTGCGTCCCTCCTTTCATTAAAATTGCCTGTAAACTACCTCCTACAACACCGGCTCATACGCCTCCGGTTGCTGCTGTCTGTGATCTTATGCAGTTTATTCAGTTTCAGAACCAACAAACGTCACAGTTGATGAGAGCAGTCCAGCAGCTCGTTAATGCACAATCCAATGCTGCGTCAACTTCCCCAAATCAGCCAGTCACATCCATGGCACCGCCTCCGTGTGTTTCACTGTTCCGAGCATTCAGTGACCAATAATAGGAATGCAACAAGTGCTACGCTCAGTTCGACGCTCATTGTGTTACACATCAAGTGAATGGTACTATAAAACTTTCTTATTTCTTGATAACGGCACCACCGGAGGCCGAAGTAGCTGCTTTTTGAACATTTAGATTCCGCTTCTACTAAGCATCGCGAGGATCAGGTAAAGGCTGCTGCAGCACGTTACGAGTTCTTTTGATTGCGGAAAAAGCCGGAGCAGAAATACTGTCAGTGGGTCACTGAACTTCAAGGTTTGACATGACAGTGTCGTTTTCAATGTAGCTGTGGACAGTAGTACAGTGACCCAACGACTCTTGATGAAGTCACATTCATTGTGCCAAACAACAGGATTCGTAACTTGGGCACCGCGTAAGGTCGTTTTCTTTCCTAATTTCTTTCAAAGCTATCTGTGTACAACCTGACTCTAACTTAAAAAATATGCCTCTCTGACTCCAGTAATCTAAGTATTTAGCCTTGTGTGTTTGTAGCCCCTTGCACTCTCTGGAAGTCATTCAGTCGATATGTCCTTCTCCCTCCTATTCAGGTTCACGCCATAACTTGTGTATTACCGTCTCCCAGTTGCAGCAATAGATACAGAACAGATATGAGTCGCTGTTTCAGTGAAAAGTGTTAATGCGTCAGGATTGGCCAGGAGGGGAAAGCAGTAGGCACCTTTTGAGGTGCGGAACCAAAGACTAAACTATATGAAGTTTTAATCCCGTAAAGAAAGGCAAGCCTGGAGAAGCCGCCGAGACTGAATGGGCAGCCGCCCAAGAGAGCAGGTGTAGAGGATTATGATCGGTTTGGAAGCTGCCAGCAGAAGAGAGCGAATGCCGTGTCCGCTCCCGGGATTCTGCCGCGGTTCCATCCCCACTTCACCACCTCCAAACCTTCCTATTGGTCGGTCAGATCGTAAGACGCGTAGTTTGGTAGCGTTAGCTCCTCAGCAGCACGTGAGTTTAGCTGCTAATGGTTGAACACGTGAGTTTCAGGGTGGTTTTGTTTGGTTCTGGGCTACGTGACTGAGAATCTGCAACTTACCGCCAGGCAGAAGACACTGACGAACACCAAGTGAAAAAATAAAAATCATACTTCATACTAATAAATCCATTCAGTATCAAACCTCACTGTACAAAAGCAATCCACTCAACCCCACCTTGTGTGCTGTTCCTCCTTCTGTCTCATAAAGATCATCGCAAATTGTAAACCGGGCTGTTTCTTGCTACTCCTACAACATGTAGATGATCTTCATCGATGATCTCTCATCTGGCCTAGCTTGACACAGTAACAATGATCTGGTAATCTATACCTAGCTTTTCTTGTAGTTTCCGGCCCACACTGTTCCCTTTACTGCTATCTAGCAGCAGTAACCTTTTCCTTCTTCTTGACTTTTCTATTGACCTAGACAAAAATTTGCCCCTGTAGCTCTGCTACATTCTGCTTTTTTAAAATATGTTTGAGTCTCTTCTTCTGTTTCTGGTAACGAGCGAAACTGATTGCTTAACTGTATCCGAAACGTGTTTTTTGAAGCTTTCTCCTCTCGGCTCTGATTTTCTCTTTTCGCCTGCAATCTATCTAATTCATAATACGCCATTTCTATTTTTGCCTGAAGCACAGAAATCTTCCTCCCCTGTTCCACGATTCTCTTGTCTCGAACGCATAATTTATACCTCAATAGGAGAGCCTCATCTGATGCTTTACTGGATATCCCTCTACAGTCATTACTACAGAAAACCAACACATAGTTTTGATATGTTTCTCCAGTACTAACAAACGTAGGGAGCATTCATTTGTCACATGTGACGCTACTTTTACAGTAAGCCGAAAAACGCTAAAGAGAACTTAAAATTCAATAAAGTAATAATTAGTGACTACTTATCTTCTCATGAGGTGTGCAGATAGCTTCTTGGAGGTAGGCGAAAATGCCACACCGAAATTCGCTGAACTAAGTTTCAGATGGCAAAAGACCGGAATTAAATGAAAACTGAAAGCATGACGAATAGAAAGCTCTTCATTAGAGTGACTTGTGCCAATTTATTAATGTGGTCTCTGCGTCTGTGGTGGCACTAGTGAGTTTCAAGATTTTGGACTGATGAAACCCTACATACCTCTTTCGCCTGTAATTGACGAGCAGTGCTGTGTATAAACGTACTGTACTCTGATGTAACATGGTGAGATCATGTGGGCCTAAATATTGTAAGGCAAGAGTTATCTGTAGAACTGTATTTTATTTACAAGCATTCGCTGTATATCAGTGTGCCCTTATAGTTGATATACCTTTGGTCATTATGTCACTACACGTTGTGGATGCTGTCTGTGAGCTGCGTCCGTGTTCGTTTACAAAACCCTGTGCTATAAAGTTTCCCTTAACCCTCCAGAAATAATTGTGTGCAGGCCATATCTTTAAATATTAACGTCTAGGTAAATGTTTGTGTGCAAAGTCAAACGAATAACTCGAAATTTATGGCCCAAAGCATAGCTCTTAAACGGCACAGTTTTCATGAAATTTCACTCGGACTACCGTTATGTGACTGGTGTAGATTGTTGGCTATGATTTAGACCTGATTGCTAATATCTTGCTGGACATAGGTTAAAAGTTTACAGCTCAGTGTATGTGAAGGGGCGAATAGAAACAATGATTAAACTCAGTATGCACATTAATTGATAAACATTTTTACGGGATTCACTTGCAAATGAATAATGAAAACTTAAGACGATTATCAAAATTTTCATCAAGATCAGATTGAAAGCAGTGTCACTCACGTATCAATTGAATTACCTCTTGTCCTCTTAAGAATTTATTCTCTCCCGATATTCAACGATAAATGACTACTATTCAATCCTGTAAATCTCAATCGGAACAGTGACTGTAAGGTCGTGACTCAAAACCATATGTGCACACATTCATGACTAGTGTAATAGGAGTTGAGACAGGCGACGGTCCTGGATTCCATAGGTGTGGAATCATATTCAACTACTCTGCCAATGCTGCGAATTGTGCCGACATTAAGTATGACTGTAATGCGCCGAGGTGTGTAGTGCAGACGTGCTGCCCCTTCGCAAAGACAAGGTCCTCGTATCGCATTGCCAGGCCAAGGCGATTAATACATTCTCGCGGCCTAACTGTGCATCGAACCGGACACACTGGTGTCCTGCTCTCATGGGGCTCTCCAGTACTTGGCGGGTTCGTGTACGACTACCACGGGTCCCCAGACTTTGCAGCGTAGTTTCCCTTGCGTGCTGCATCTTTACCCTCTTGCTATTCTTTTTCCTCCCCCTTGGGGAACATGCTGGGATGTTTTTGGAAATGTGTTCTGCATTTTCAGTAGCCAATATCGGAACAGTCTCCCCACTGTTTTTCGTTCCTTTCTCCGTTCTTGGTTCTGCACCTCGTCTTCATCCTCCGCTTTGGCATTTGAACTTCCGCTTTTTCTTCTTCCTCCCTGTGCGCTCCTGAAGGCCACCCCACGCGTAAGTGGCGACTGGGTAACGCGTAAATCCCAGCCCCGTGTTGACAGGCTGCCTGAGCTACTACCTTCCGAAACTGACGATTGGTCTCTTTGTCAGGAATCTGGACGGTGTGACCTAAGATTTGAACAATCTCCTAAAGGGGTGCGTCCCCTTCTGAAGGCGCTCCACAGTTGCAAAGAGCACGTCATCGGAAACACCGGCAATCATGGGGGATTTTCTCGCCATAAGCCAATCATTTTCTTCATTGTCAACTCTCTATATTATTGACTGTCAGAAGGTGGTCTCATTTTGGCATCGCCACTGGTCCTCCCTTCATAGGAATGATCTCCAGGTTATTAAGCCTCTTCCGACAGCTTGGACGACCTCATCTCGGCCCTCCCGCCGCGAGGAGGTCATTTTAACTAGATTGTGTATTGGGCACTGCATTTTTAGCCATCGCCATTTGTTAAGCAGCGCTCCCCCACCACTTGGTGCTCATTGTGCCCAAGTTTTAACTGTAGGCCATTTCCTGACAGAATGCCCATTTTTTTAACCGTTTACTTCCGTGCTTGGGTTTTTCGTTTGAGTTAATGGCCGTTTTATCGAACGGCCTGCGAGCTGTCGACCACGTTTTACTTTTTGCCCGTTGTAACAATATGGTGAAGGCTATTTAATTTTTAGTGCGGGACCTCCGCTTCTCTGTAGTGTATTTTATAGATGTTTCTCCACGTCCCTGTATTTAGCTGTCTTCTCTCTCGTCAATAGGGGTCGTTTTTTAACTCCTCTCTGTCTTCGCGTTGTATATTTTTGACAAGGGGGGGGGTGTCACCCTAGTGGTTTTTCCACCCCCCCCACCCCCCCACCCCCCCACCCACCCCCCGCAAAGAAAGGTGCCAACGCCTTGTTCTCTGCCTTCAGGAAACAAAGGAGCGTCTTCACGACCATTTCGAGCTCCCTCATTTCTTCCCAGTCCACTCTGACCTTCCCTCCAGGTAAAGCATTCCATCCCATGGGGTAGCCATGCTGCTCATCCAAGATGACTTTTATAATAAATCCATCTACCTAACTACCCAGCTTCAAGTTCTTGTAGTTCGCCTTTTCCTTCCTCACTTGATCTTTTTCCTTTGTACCATTTACGTCCCTCCGTCATTTTGTGTCACCAGGGCATCATTCCTCCAGCTTATTCGGCAATTCCTTAACCCCTTTCTGCTGCTTGGTGACTAATACGCACCATCCCCTTTGTAGCTCTCCCACATGTCAGAGTGGTGCCCTCTTTGGCCGACTTTATCAGTCAGCTTAACCTCACCTGCCTTAACATGGGAGCATCCATGTTCCTTTCAGACTCACATGCACACCTTATCCTATTTGAATCTCTTCTGCACCGCTCAGCTTTCCCGCAGTCCCGAGTGGTTCGTTCTCTCTGACACGTACTGGAGCGACCATTTTCCGTGAGCTATCTTTTTGCTCACTCCTATCCCTCCTCCGTGCACACTAACTACTGCTACCTAAGACTGACTAGCGATTCTACTCCTCCCGGGATACTTCGACGAATCACATTTCTCCAGTTGTAATAACCAGGTAGAGTATCTTACAAACGTTATCTTGACTGTGGCAGAACGTTCCATTTTTCGCACTTCCTCTGTACTGTGTTGTGTCCCGGTGCCTTGGTGGGCAGAGGTGTGCTGCGACGCAATCCGCGAGCGGAGACGTGCTCTCCACGTTTCTAACCTCCATTCTACAATGGTGAACTGCATTCGTTACAAAAAGTGATGTGCACAGTGTTGTGTTCTTCGGGAAAGCTTAGAAGTTAACTAGACTTCATTAACTGGTTCTTTTAACGGTTCCACTTCCTCTTCTGTCATGTGGGCCAACCTGCCGACGGCGCTGTGTGACCAAAAACCATTCCCCAATTTGCGTCCTGACGGTAGCAGACGATGTCATATTATACCTCATTGCTATGTACAACAACTTGGGCGCTAGTTTGCGGAGATTTAAGAGCTCCTCTCACTATGCCCTCCTCCATCGGATACGAGTGGAGGAAGCTCGGGCGATACCCTTCTTTTCTCATAACAGTGAGTGCTGTGCATGTGTGTGTGTGTGTGTGGTTTGGGGGTCTTATGGAGGCCCAGTGGCGAGGTTATCAGTGTCCTAACAATAATTAAGATAAACTAATGCATATAAGAACGAAAACTGTCTTACAGACATACACTCGAAGTGACCACTCAATTACTCTGTCGCACAGGCACCATCACTTCATCCAGATCGTCCGCCCCAGGGTGGACGACGTTCACATTCAGATGTTGCAGAACCTTTCTCTTGCGGAAAGCACTTTTTCCTTCATACATACAATCACATCTGGGCAAAGGGCACGTTTGCCAGATGCTGACGTGAAGCCACTGTCATACCCATACCTAAGCCTGGTAAGGATGAACACCTTCCTTCTAGTTATCACCCCATTTCTCTCACCAGCTCTGTTTGAAGGGGACGCAATGTGTGATTCATGCTTGTTTGGTATGGTGGCTAGAGTCTCACGATCTACTGACCACTGCACAGTGTGCATTTCGAGGGCACCGTTCTGCAGTTGAGCATGGTGTCACCTTGTCAACCTGTGTCATGCATGGTTTTCTGCGGAAATACTAGACTGCGAACGTGTTTTTCGATTTGGAGAAAGCCTACGACACCTCCTGGAAGCCTGGCACCCTCCGTACTCTCTACACATTTAGAGCTTCTATGGCCGCATGCACCATTTCCTTCTGGAATTTTTAAAAGGCAGAGTTTTCAATATCCGTGTGGTTTCTGCCTTCTCAGACACCTGCATCCAGAAAAATGGCGTGCTTCGGGATTCTCTCCTGAGAGTTATCCACTTTCCTATCGCCATTAGCCCTACTACGGCCTGTCTCCTGCTAGGCATCTCTGGCTCCCATTTCGTTGATGATTTTGCCATCTACTTCAGTTCTCCACGAACTTGTTTCATTTAGTGACGTCTTCAGCGATGTGCCGATCGTCTTTACAGATGGAGCATCAACAATGGCTTTCGCTTTTCCACTACCAAAACTGTTTGTATGAATTTCTAGCTGCGCAATTGATTTCCTCTACCGTCTTTATGTCTTGGGCCTGTTGCTCATCTGATTGTAGAAACTATGAAATTCCTGGGGCTCATCCTCGGTAGGAAACTTTCTTGGTCCTCTCACGTGTCTTTCGTGACTGCCCACTGTACACCGTTAATCAATTTCCTACGTGTTCTCAGCTGTACTTCCTGGGGAGTGGATTTGACCATCCTCCTCCGTTTGTACCAGTCCCTTGTCCATTTTAATCTAGACTAAGTGTGTTTCGTTTCTGTTTCCGCACGTCTGTCCATCTTGCGACGTCTCAATACACTCCACCACCGTTGCATCCGTTTGGTCACTGGCGCCTTTTACAATAACCAGGTTGAGAGCCTGTACGCAGAAACTGCCGTACTACCCCTGTCATACGGCCGTGACTTCCTCCTCAGAAAATACGCATGCCGTTTTTCCGTCATGCCTGGCCACCCATCCTATGCTACCTTCTTCGGTGACTCCTCTGATCGCTAGCATGGGGTGGGTACGTCTTCTCTGTTACCTCCTGGATTTCGCTTTCGGCTCTTGCTCCAGCAGATTAACTTCACGCTACCTGCCACTTTTCCGATGGGTGTGAACCCCTTCAGCACTTTGGCTTCTGATGGCAGCCCATGTTGACATTGGCCTTCATTCAATTCCTAAAGATACTACTCCAACCTCGCTCTATCGCTGTAAGTTTCATGACCTTCGCACGTAACTTCGCGATAGTTCCTTCCCGTACACTTGTGGCTGTCGGACTAAACGTGATTTCAGGGTGTGCTTACGTCATTGGCACCGACGTTTTTTGGTACCGGATTTTGGAACACTGATCCGTATTTATAACAGAGCTCTTCGCCCTGTAGCAGACAACACAGCACATCAGGAGGCACAGGCTTGTCAACTGCGCCATCTGCTCCGACTCTCTGTGCCCCTCAGAGCCTCTGTGTGCTGTACACCGTACGTGCCTTAGTGCAATGGGACCAGGAAAGCTGTCACTTGCTCTTTCTTGGTGGAGCCACTATGGTGATTATGTGGATTCCTGGTCACTTAGGTCTGTCTGACGGGAAGCGTGGCTGCTCATGCTGCAGCTGAGACTGTAGTCCTCGTACCTCGGCCCGCTAGTTCTTCCATTCCCTTCGATGATCTCTCTGTTGCCGTCTGACAGCAGGTGGTGTCACTTTGGCATCACCACTGGCCCTCCCTTCATGGGAACAAGCTCCAGGAAATCACACATCTCCCAGCAATTTGGAGGACCTCATCTTGGACCTCTCGCTGTGAGATCATTTTAGGTAGGTTACGTATTCGGTATTGTGTTTTTAACCACCGCCATTTGTTAAGGCCTATCACTTTCTGTTCATTGCCTTCAATCTTTGACGGCTCGTTATTTCCTAACGGAATGCCCTTTTTTTAACCACTTACGGTTCAATGTGCGTTTACCCTCTGAGTTACCGGCCGTTTTAGCGAATGACGCGGGGGCTGTCGACCGCGTTTTACTATTTATCCGTCGTAACAATATGGCGAAGTTCAAGACCTTTGTTCATCTATGTTGTATTTTATGGACCTTTCTACAAGTACTTGTTTTAGCTGTCTTTTTTCTATAGATTGAGCTCCACCTGTAGTCGCTTTCCACTCCTTGTTCTGTCTTCGTGTTCTACAGTTCCGACATGAGCGCGTTTGACAATTGTTACTTTTGCGCCCTAAAACAAAACAAACACTCACGTCTTACTGCCGAGTCGCAATGAACACTTTCGCGTCCCGCCGGCCTGGTGCTTCTGTTGCTGTGCTCACCTAAGCTCTGCGTGTTCCTTACCATCAGAAGGTTCTAGTTCACAACCATAAAATTACAATCCTTTACAGTTCAATCACGAGACATCTCTCTAGCCTAAAACAGCTCGTCATTTTACAGCCTCCAATGACAACATGAAACTCTCCCCTAGTGCCGAAAAGAATTCATTTGAGCGCTGCGGTATGACGCCACACATCTTAACGCCAACGGCACGTTCGCCAGCCTTTGTTCATAGCCTCCCAACTAGGTCCGCGAAATTCAGGAAGGACCGCTAAGAGGCTACAGTTTATTTCCTGTGGCCTGCGGTTTGTACACACGGTAGACGCTGATCCTCAGAAGAAGAAAGAGAACATGGAAAGACTCCCACACACGGCGCCATACCGCCATTCGCCGGGCATTAGCCGCAAGCAGTCGTGTGGGAAGACAACGGCTGCGCCCACTATGAATTCCACGACGACCTCCCTGCCAAGAATCTTAGGCTACACAGGCCGCTGTCCCATCCACCGATCACCGACCAGTTTGACCGAAGTGTTTCCTCTTGCTCTGTCTCAAGACCAGCTCTCCGCATATTCACACACAACCCATAATCATTCATAGTGCATTAAAAACTGTCACTGGATTAGCGACGAGAAACATGCAAGTCATACAAGGCACCAAACTGACATTAACCGTGTTTTATAATATCAGTCACATTTTTATAACAATTTTCCCTGTTGCCAGCCTCAGACTGGTAAATATGTGCTAATTATTGATGAAAGTGGCATGCAAAACGCTTGTCGCCTATCATGCATAAGGCGTTCTTCGTGGTGAGGTGTTCTTGTGTCAATGTGTAGATGAAGTGCGTGTTGTTGTACGTTGTACAGAGCACCAATTTTTTTAAGATATTGTCCTTGGGAAAAAGTATTTAATATTCGATGATAAATGTATATATGGTTAAAATTTTCAGATTGTGTATTCGTTTTTGCCTCCTTATGGCTTTATTTTTATTGTGGGACGACAGCTTACATTTCTGGACGGTTACTGGTTATTATTCCAGATGTTATATCATTTAAAAATGAAAAAAATTCTTGGTTTGTTTGTCTTATGAAAGCACTCTGGTATTAACTCTGTGCTCCACACTGTTGACAAAATTAAATTACATTAAATGAATTCGCAGTTGCGAATGAGAACAACCATCATCGAATGACGACAACGAAAATTTGTGCCAGACCAGAACTCGAACCGGGATTCCCCGCTTATCACGAGCGGTCACCTTACCAGTTGGCTATCCGTGCACGATTCACGGACAGACCCAAACTTCCATATGTCGTCAATGATGCGTCTACGATTTGTACTCGTGCATCCATTACGTATATTCTCGTACAGGCCAGACGTAGGTAAAAGTAGTCGAAGGAATCGGCAGATAAATATAATATTTTCGTTGCCTATGCTATTCTGATTACGAGGCAAAGATCCTTTGCATACATATGGACGTAAGCAAGCAGGAACTTTGCATCGTAATTAGAATAACACAGGCACTGTAATATCGTATTCATGAGCATTTTCGAGTAATCGGCATGGAGTGACGACGATAAACGTCTTCACCGTCTGTGGGCGGGGCCTGTTGTGTTTTGACGTCGTGGCTTGGCTGTGTCTTGAATGTCAAGTGTAATGAGCCAAACTGCCTGAAGCCCGAAAAATTCCCATCACCCGTTTTTTGTCGCCTCAACTTACTATCAATTTTTATATTCTAGGAGACTGAAGAGTTTGTGGGTTTGTTTGCATAGTTTTATTATATTTATGTTGTAGATATGCGACACCTGATGGTCAAGAAAAGCGCTGTCCTATGAAGTCACCGAGTTTGCTAAGCCCCACCGATTGCTGAACCGCGGCGTGCCGCAAAGATGACAGCTACGATGCGCTTGGCCACTACGAACTTTTGCCGGCGACTGATACGAAGAAACACTATTAAAGAGACGTGTTTGTTCGCAGAGAATGGTTCTTGGCTTGCCCTTTTAGAATTTACTGAGTATGTGAGTATTGTTCTAGTAGTGAGCCTCGAGGGAGATTATCTCAAGAGTGTGATGAGATCGGCTCACACTTACGACACGCGAACTAGTCTGCTGTGGGTATAAAACTCAAGTGTGTTCAAAGCAGTTTTAAGGTGATTAGAGAGATATTTTGAGAAGCTTTTTGGCTTGTGTAGAAAATGATTATTTGCCTATTTTGGTACAGTGTCGACTCGACAGTTGTAGGAAAAGGCTGGATGTATTATTGGGTAAGATTAGTTTCTCCAATGTGTGATTAGTTGTGCTTTGTGCTAGTTTATATCCAAGCGTTTGTAGGCTAACCGTGTTTCAATATTTTTTGGCCGTTGGATGGCGTATGTGGAGAGACGTGTTCACACGAAGTCGTTCAGTTATTTCGTGGTTCAGGATTAAAGCACGCACTAAGGAATAGTAGCAGTGCATTGCATTATTGTGGTTGCATAAGTGTACGTAAGCACTGAGGAGTAGTGACTTACCGATATTTCGTTAGCATTTATTGTGTCTCTTCGGCGTGAGCGTCGTAATATGGTAAAATCCGGAAATTTCGTTGGATGCACTGAATTTGTAGTCTATATTAAAGAGAATTGTCGTCGTACGTAATGGTTATTCATTGAGAAACAATCGGAAACTTTTTGAAGATTTGTCCCTAAACAATAAATCCAGAATCATTTACTACAGAGCACGCTAATTCTCTCTAAAAGAGATAATTGATTGCTGGGTTTTGAGTTTTAAATATTAACGTAAGTCAACGCCTGAAGTGGCTGAGCTTTGTTTGATGATTAAAGTTAATATAGTTGAAAAGTGGAGGTGACATTTAGGTTTTACGTTTTTTTTAATTACATTTCTGCTTAGTGAGGAATTGAATAGTCGACCAACACCCGTAAAGTAAAATGCTTACCTGTATCTGTAAACAAATTAATAGCAGGAAATAATCAACGGTTTTAAATTGCAAAAATCAGTATCCGACTTGTTCTTTAGCCCCAAATTATTGTAAGAAAAACAGTCACAGGGTTATTAAAAGGCAGACTAATATCTTAACTATCTGTTCGTAACAAAGAATATCCAAAGGCCAATAAAGTAAAAGCCTGGAAAATCGGTAAATGCAAAGTTCAAAGAAATTAAAGAGAGGGCATAATATTTTTCAGTGAATAATTTAGAAGGAAAAGAGAGACAATTAATCTTTATGTAAACAGGAAAAGCAAGTTTACGTTTTATTGCAAAGTGACTAATTATAAATGAAAAGTTATTCAACTGAATTCTAAAAGGCTGAGATTGACGAAATAGTTTATTATGATAAAACAGAGTCAAGGATATAGTTGTAGCAAGGCGCCACTTTAGAGGTTATCGTTGACTGACAACGAGAACTAAACAACATTAAATTATGTCATTCCCTTGTGCACGTCTCTCCAAGATACGAAAAATTTCTAACGTTCACAATGACTGCTTCTATAAACCATTATTATTTGAAGTTTTAAAAGAAGAGCAACTACAAGAGGCAACGGATCAGTTATATACGAAAGTCATCGATTCTGTTACTTTGTTGTTGATAAAGTGTTCAGATGTGTTGTCAGATGTGTAGTAGTTTTCGCTATAGAATGGTGTTATTGGTAACGTAAATATATCACTCCCCGCAGACTCCTGCCTTTAGTATGTCTCTGGTGATGGATACTAGCTTTGGTGGTAGTTCATCTTTCGAACTTAATGCACACTGATAGTCGATGTGGTGTTGTATTTAATATCCAGATAGATGCCACTTATACCATTATACTACGAAAAGCGTAACTGTGTCCAGCCATTTGTATATAGTGATGTCGTAGCGAGCTGTAGTGTGATTTACAGCGTGAGAAGCTGAATATCAAATCTTACGTGACGTCATTTTGTTAGTACTACAGACGATTACTTCAAGTCACACAGATTATGTCGTCGAGTATAGGTAAGGGCTTGTCAGTACAACTTACTGTAGTGTTACGAGACGGAGGTACGTTGTCCAACGTTGCTTATCACCTACGCATTGCAGTACTGTTAGAGTCTCTCTATAGCTCATATCTCCTACGAATTAGTGGTATCTAAAGGACGGAGCTTTACACGAGGAAAAGACACCCTATCCAAGAATGTAAGCAGCACTGAGCCAAGGAAGCTCTAAAACGAAATGTCACTTACTACTTCTTATCGAGACTTCGAGATGAGTGTTATGCTTGAACTGAATTTTATCTGCTACAAGTTACGAAGCAAATGTGATCTGAAAACGCACTGAAACAAACGTTGAGTAGATATTGTTTTGCTTTCCATCAATAACAGCTGCAAAGTAAAAGAGTTGAAGTCTTTTCAGGTATACGCAGAGTTATACAGAGATACTGCTTCGCAGGGCATCCACATTTTCTTTTTTTCTTTTTCTTTTTTTCTCGAGTCATCAGTCTTCAGACTGGTTTGATGCGACCCGCTAAGAATTCCTCTCCTGCGTCAATTTCTTTATCTCAAATAGGACTTGCAAAGTACGTCGTCAATTATTTGCTGCATATATAACGATCTCAACTTCCTCCACACTTCTCGCCCTCCACAACTTCCTCTAGTACCAGGTAAGTCATTCCTGATGTCTTAATAAATGTCCTGTCAGCCTTTACCTTCTCCTTGTCAGAAGTTTTTCACATATTCTTTTCCTCTCTGATTTTTCGCAGAACCTTCACTTTCCTTAACTTATCAGTCCACTTAATTTTCAACATTCGTCTGTAGCATCACATCTCACATTCTTCGATTCTCTTCTGTTCCAGTTTTTACACAATCCATGTTTTACTAACACATAATACTGTGCTCCAAACGTACATTCTCAGAAATATCTTCCTCAAATTCAGGCCTACGTTTGATACTAACAGACTTCTCTTGGCAAAGAATGCCATTTCTGCCAGTGCTAGTCTACTTTTGATGTCCCACTTTCTCCGTCCTTCGTTGGTTATTTTGCTGCTTAGGTATTGCTGTTGTTGTTGTGGTCACCAGTCGTAAGACTGATTTGATGCAGCTCTCCATGCTGCTCTATCCTGCGCAAGCAGGTACTCCCAGTACCTGCTGCAACCTACAGCCTTTTGAATCTGCTTAGTGCATTGATCTCTTGGTCTCCATCTACGATTTTTACACTCCACGCTGTCCTCCAATACTATATTGGTGATCCAGTGATGCCTCAGAACATGTCCTATCAAACGATCCCTTATTCTAATGAAGTTGTGCCACAAACCTCTTTTCTCCTCAATTCTATTCAATACCTCCTCATTAGTTATGTGATGAACCCATCTAAGCTTCAGCATTCTTCTGTAACATAACATTTCGAAAGCTTCTATTCTCTTCTTCTCCAAACTATTTATCAAACATGTTTCACTTCCATACATAGCTACACTCCATACAGCTACTTTCAGAATTGACTTCCTGACACTCAAATCTATATTCGATGTTACCAAATCTCTCTTTTTCAGAAACGCTTCCCTTGCCATTGCAAGTCTACATTTTATATCCTCTCTGCTTCGACCATCATCAGTTATTTTCCTCCCCAAATAGCAAAATTCCTTTACTACTTTAAGTGTCTCATTTCCTAATCTGATTCCCTCAGCATCACCTGACTTAATTCGACTACATTCCATTATCCTCGTTTTGCTTTTGTTGATGTTCATCTTATATCCTCCTTTTAAGACACTATCCATTCCGTTCAACTCCTCTTCCAAGTCCTTTGCTGTCTCTGACAGAATTACAATGTCATCGGCAAACCTCAAAGTTTATATTGCTTCTCAATGGATTTTAATACCTACTCCCAATTTTTCTTTAGTTTCCTTCACTGCTTGTTGAATATAAAGATTGAGTAACATCGGGGAGAGGCTACAACGCTGTCTCATTCCCTTCCCAACGACTGCTTCCCTTTCATGTCCCTCGACTCTTATAACTGCCATCTGGTTTCTGTACAAATTGTAAATAATCTTTCATTTCCTGTATTTTACCCCTGCCACCTTCAGAATTTGAAAGAGAGTATTCCAGTAAACATTCTCAAACGATTTCTCTATGTCTACAAATGCTAGAAACGTAGGTTTGCCTTTCCTTAATCTCGCTTCTAAGATAAGTCGTAGAATAAGTATTGCCTCACGTGTTCCAGTATTCCTACGCAATCCAAACTGATCTTCCCCGAGGTCGGCTTCTACTAGTTTTTTCCATTCGTCTGTAAGGAATTCGCGTTAGTATTTTGCAGCTGTGGCTTAGTAAACTTATTGTTTAGTAATTTTCACAGCTGTCAACACCTGCTTTCTTAGGGATTGGAATTATTATATTCGCTTTGAAGTTTGACAGTATTTTGTCTGTCTCATACATCTTGCTCACCAAATGGTAGAGTTTTGTCAGGACTGGCTCCCCCAAGGCCGTCAGTAGTTCCAATGGAATGTTGTCTACTCCCAGGGTCTTGTTTCGACTCAGATCTTTCAGTACTCTGTCAAACTCTTCACGCAGTATCATATCTCCCATCTCATCTTCATCTAAATCCTCTTCCATTTCCATAATATTGTACTCAAGAACATCGCCCTTGTATAGACCCTCTTTATACTCTTTCCACCCTTCTGCTTTTTTTCTTTGCTTAGAACTGGCTTTCTATCAGAGCTCTTGATATTCATACAAGTGGTTCTCTTTTCTCCAAAGGTCTCTTTAATTTTCCTGTACGCAGTATCTATCTTACCCCTAGTGAGATAAGCCTCTACATCTTTACAATTATCCTCTAGCCATCCCTGCTTCGCCACTTTGCACTTCCTGCCGATCTCAGTTTTGAGACGTTTGTATTCCTTTTTGCCTGCTTCATTTACTGCATTTTTATATTTTCTCCTTTCATCAATTAAATTCAATATTTCTTCTATTACCCAAGGATTTCTAGCAGCCCTCGTCTTTTTACCTACTTTATCCTCTGCTGCCTTCACTATTTCATCCCTTAGAGCCACCCATTCTTCTTCTACTGTATTTCTTTCCCCCATTCCTGTCAATTGTTCCCTTATGCTCTCTCTGAAACTCTGTATAACCTCTGGTTCAGTCAGTTTATCCAGGTCCCATCTCCTTAAATTCCCACCTTTCCGCAGTTTCTTCAGTTTTAATCTACAGGTCATAACCAATAGATTGTGGTCAGAGTCCACATCTGCCCCTGGAAATGTCTTACAATTTAAAACCTGGTTCCTAAATCTCTGTCTTACCAATACATAATCTACCTGAAACCTGTCAGTATCTCCAGGCTTCTTCCATGTATACAGCATTCTTTTATGATTCTTGAACCAAGTGTTAGCTATGATTAAGTTGTGCTCTGTGCATAATTCTACCAGGCGGCTTCTTCTTTCATTTCTTAACCCCAATCCATATTCACCTACTACGTTTCCTTCTCTCCCATTCCCTACTACAGAATTCCAGTCACCCATCACTATTAAATTTTCGTCTCCCTTCACTATCTGAATAATTTCGTTGATTACATCATACATTTCTTCAATTTCTTAGTCATCTGCAGAGCTAGTTGCATATAAACTTGTACTACTATAGTAGGCGTGGGCTTCGTGTCTATCTTGGCCTCAAGAATGCGTTCATTATGCTGTTTTTGGTAGCTTACCCGCAAACCTATTTTTTATTCGTTATTAAACCTACTCCTGCATTACCCCTATTTGATTTTGTATTATAATCCTGTATTAGCCTGACCAAAAGTCTTGTTCCTCCTGTCACCAAACTTCACTGATTCCCACTATATGTAACTTTAACCTGTCCATTTCCCTTTTTAAATTTTCTTAACCTACCTGCTCGATTAAGGGATCTGACATTCCACGCTCAGATCCGTACATAGAACGCCAGTTTTCTTTCTCTTGATATCGACGTCCTCTTGCGTAACCCCGCCAGGAGATCCGAATGGGGACTACTTTACTTCCGGAATATTTTACCCAAGAGGACACCATCATCATTTAACCATACAGAGAGAGAATGAAATTTGCCTTTGTATTTACTGCACGAAACGATTGAAACAATCACAAAGAGATCAAGCATGGATTCAGTGAATTAGACGAAAAAGGTGGACTCACGACGATTCTGACACACACATTCCATGTGTACGTAAATTGCACTCGAACAACGCTGATGAGTAGACCTTTAACTTACCTTCAAACTTCTATGTGGCCCACAAACTGGGGGAAATTAGCCTAAGTATTTGTTTCCTACCAGTACGATTTTCGTATTTTTCCATGTTAACTGGTGGAAAGCAAGCCTGCAATTTTTTTTATTGACACTAACATATATTTTGAAAATTTTAGCAGTGTGTTTACTCATTATTGTGTTCTATGATAGGCGTAAACGTGCCCTTATGGTTGTGCAAACCTGCCGCAGACCAGGGTCACGTTTATGCTCTTTAATTGAGCCTATACCAGTTTTTTTCTTTTTTTGCTCTCTTAAATGTAATGTTGGATTGGAAGTATATATACGAAGTTACTACTTAATAATTTAGTTGTAAGACGAAACCATTTTGAATACGATAAATGTAAACAAAACAAAATAAAAAAGTTCCTTAAATGTCCGCGTAAATGTGCTCCATATCCCCCCTACCAATCGTATTTAGATATTCGTTTTTTTAAATTGTGTTGGGTGGTTGGTCGATTTGGGGTGGGGGATCAAACAGTGAGGTCATCGGTCCCATCGCATTAGGGGAAAGACGGGGTGGATGTCCGCCGCGCCGTTTCAAAGGAACCATCCCAGCATTCACCGGAAGCGATTTAGAGGAATTACAGAAAACCTAAATCTGAATGGCCGGATGCGGGGTTGAACTGTCGCTCTCCCAAATGCGAGTTCAGTCTGCTAAGCACGACACTCCCTAGCTCGGTGTTAGATTGTCTCTCTGTGTATTATTATCCTTTTTAAGTTTCATTTCCAATCATTAGACGAACATTAATGCAGAGCACAGTTCTTTTCATCAAAATACAACGGAGCTGGGAGTGGGTCTGAGAAATGGAAATACTGCAGACATATAGGAAAATAATCTAATTTTGCTTCATCAATACACACAAACATCATTTGTGTCCATATCTCAGGTCACAATTGGATAGGAGGAGAACATGGTACATTCGGGTAATTAGCTAGCATTATACATCAGGCACCCCCATATTTTTTCCCCAGGTAGTTGCTTGTGCAGTCAAGTGGAACGTGTTTAGGAGTGACATCTGATAGGATGTCGATATCATCGTGATAATAGGAGTAGTGGAACATAGTATGTTCTGGTACATTTTGTTAGTGGAGGTTACCTACATCAGGGACAGGTATGCGCTAAGGGGGAGCCCTATTCTTCTACTTTGACTGACAGGTACTTATTCTATTGTTCTCCTTTGATTGACGGATACATAACCAAATGCTGTGCGAAAAGGATCCTACGTTTTTATTGACAGACACATAACCTATCGTCTCCCCATCACCGCCCACTCCCTCCTCATCAGGAAACTACACCCCTTATCAATTTGATTCGCTACTTAATTAACCTCTCCGCCTCTGATAAATCCCCCTCCCCTCTCCCAGAAAATGGCAGGAAACATACCGAGTGTGGTGGCGCAGTGGTTAGCACACTGGACTCGCATTCGGGAAAACGACGGTTCAATCCCGCGTCCGGCCATCCTGATTTAGGTTTTCTGTGATTTCCCTCAATGGCTCCGGGAAAATGCCAGGATAGTTCCTCTGAAAAGGCCCAGCCGACTTCCTTCCGTGTCCTTCCCTGATCCGACGAGACCGATGTCATCGCAGTATGGTCCCTTCCATAAACAACCATCATCAGGACATACCATGGCTACCTCTACTAAACATAGGAAAATGGCAGGAAAAATGGCACTTGTGCTACCTCCACTGACCTAAGTCATCCGACCGCCACCTCTGCCTAGAAATTGGCAGGAAGACGACGCAGACTATGCTGGACATAAGTATTTATTTTCAATATTTATTTAAACAATTATAGGCAGTACCACCATCAAGTGTGTTCACCCTGAGGTCCAGAGTCCTACTGACCTAGTACACAGTACTGCCACCAGAGGGCACTGTCATCCCTTCCCTGACGTAATCCAAGAAGGTGGTCCGGTGGTGAAGAGGAAGGATCTCATAAGAGGAAAGTCAATGGTATATTGGTTCTTTATAAAAAAAAATTCGGTTTGTGGGGGTTGGATTTCTCTTGCTCATCATTCTCTGCTGTTTAGAAGCATCTAGGTCTTGTAAGAAGTAATTATATGGGGCCAACATATTGTATAACCGAATGGTCAGCACTGTGCTCTGGCTGTCCTAACCTAACGTTTGACCCTTTCTTGACACTTAACCTATTGTTCTGCTAAGTGGTTTCCATGTCACCCCATTTCTTTAAACTATTATACCATTTTTGATACCAAATTAAGTAATTAGTTATGTGCTCCCACTACTGTCTGGTACATTTTTCGAATGACACATACTTTTGAGCGCCATATTTGGCGCATTCTTCTTTGTCATTAACCCCCTTAAACTATTTTACTGTGTTTCACATTAAAATTAACACAGTGTTCTGCACTTAACCTGCTATTCTGCTCTATGTCACCCACTTACTAACACCGTCCCCATAACTACTGGATTGCTAACACCACCTTGATACTAAAAAAAATGCAAATTAATTAAATCGATATTCTTCACATGTATGGTGTAGTTTTATTTAAATCACTGCATCCTATTGGTCGGTGAAATCGATGGTGTGTACTTTAAACAAAAGATTGCTAATAAAAAGCACATCCTGCCACTCAATGCCACCAACTCCAGTCACATACCCCAAGAGTCAGGATGCACCAGCAGTCCCTGCAAAGTGACGACATTGTCGTCAGCTGCCAAGCAATACGTAGGTGTCAGTTTTGGTCCCGCAAGAATGAGGCGGCAGAATCACTTTCATAGTTCCTGTCAGAATACGTGTTCACATAGGCATCACTGGTGGAGTGATGACGCATAGTTGCAGTGTGGGTCCAGATGCTGAGAGGGATGTTCCAATGCTTCCCAGAATAGCACAGGATGCATTGGTCCTAGCGATCCTAATGGGACAGCCCAAACCTGACAAACTGCTGCCAGTGTAAGAGCACCATCAGCCACTGTTTGCTGCAGCTAAGACATTCAGCAGCAAAATTATTTTGTACGGATCGCTACATTGCACTGACAGTTAAAACGCGCTAAAGTTGTATACAGCCATCAAATACGTAAAAGAGGCACAGGAATACTGGGAGCCAGGAACATATTTACCCATGTAACTACAATTAAATACTATGGTGGCAGTCTGACACCAATCGATGTATAGGTAATGTTATTTACCGCAATTTTATCGATTTTTTTTATGTCAGTTGTACCCATGCTATCATGACATAACCTCTTGTTCCGTGTTCTAAAATTACTCGTAAATAAAGGTCTTCACAGATGGGATAGGTTTCTAGTTAGTTATTGGTTTGCAGCATGCTCCACCTCACTAATGTTTTGGGTTTATATAAAAATAATTTACGGTCTATTTCTTCGGTGTTATGTTGTACTGCTATGTGCTTGATATCCAGATGTATCGCGTAAATGGTATAACATTATAGGAAACAATGCAAAAATACACGTCTTCTTGTAATGCCAGAGTCTGAAGACGGGTGTATAAAAATAAGAAAGCAGGTCAGAACCAGAAGCAGTAACACATTTGTGCCAATCCAGAAATTGTGGAACAGTTCTGCGAGTGACTTTGGTCCACTGAGAGGTTTCTGGTTATGTGTTAGGAGTCGATGACCGTGCATTTAATATCCAGTACAGTGAGGAATATACCTATGGTGCACGTGCTTATGTTGTCTGTCTTTAAAGTATAGGTACGAGTGTCTGGTGGTCTACAGTTATATGAACGATGTAGAAGGGGTGATTATGTATGGTGTAGGATAAGAACATTATGTTTACTACATTGACAAGAGACGCAGTGGTATACTGCTGGGTTGGAGTTCGGTTTCTATTCAAGCTCCCACCCTCAGTGGCAGAGCGGTGTAATTGGGTAAGAGTCTTTCCATGTTTGACGATCTGTAGGCCACTTTGCAGGATGTCCCTTCATCTTCAACCCCTCTGTATACCCTCTCATTATCCTTGATGTTCTGTCGAAAGTGATGTTAATTAGAGTACACCAAACAGTGTCGGTGATGTCATTCCAAGAATTACGTCAGCTGGTGCGGCATTCATTATCACACATAGTGCTGCATGAATGTCAACACTTGACTGAGAAAACCTTGGTAGGATACAGCACCTTCTAGAATAATTTCCTAGCACTGAGGAGAAACGAGACATATAGCTGTATGAGTGTAGGTATACCATAACGTTTTTGGGCGGTGTACAGATATAAAAGGTAACTGCACTCTTTGTGTAAAAAGTGTATGTATTGAAGTGTAATGTTACGGTGACTAATTTTGTGGCATGACCAGAGAAGATGAGAGTGTGTCCTATCATGGGGGATGTATAGGTTCAGCACATTGATAATGACAAGTGTATTTGAGAGATTTGTATATGGAAAATTTTATGCACTATAGATACTTAGATTTGTTCCAGAACCACAACCATCAAGAGAAGACATTACCTGTACATCGATCAGTGTCAGACTGCAGCAGCAAACAAAGTATTTATTTGTACAATGAGATATTCACTCTGCAGCGGAGTGTGCGCTGATATGAAACTTCCTGGCAGATTAAAACTGTGTGCCCGACCGAGACTCGACCTCGGGACTTTTGCATTTCGCGGACAAGTGCTCTACCATCTGAGGTACCGAAGCACGACTCTCGCCCGGTACTCACAGCTTTACTTCTGCCAGTATCTCGTCTCCTACCTTCCAAACTTTACAGAAGCTCTCCTGAGAACCTTGCAGAACTAGCAGTCCTGAAAGAAAGGATATAGCAGAGACATGGCTTAGCCACAGCCTGGGGGATGTTTCCAGAATGAGATTTTCACTCTGTAGCGGAGTGTGCTCTGATATGAAACTTCCTGGCAGATTACAACTGTGTGCCCGACCGAGACTCGAACTCGGGACCTTTTCCTTTCGCTGGCAAGTGCTCTACCATCTGAGATACCGAAGCACGACTCACGCCCGGTACTCACAGCTTTACTCCTGCTAGTGTCTCGTCTCCTACCTTCCAAACTTTACAGAAGCTCTCCTGCGAAACTTGCAGAACTAGCACTCCTGAATGAAAGGATATAGCGGAGACCAATATAAAGAACCAATATACCCTTCACTTTCCTGTTATGAGGTCCTTCCTATTCACCACCAGACAACCTTCTTGGATTCCGGTCAGCGAAGGGATGACAGTGTCCTCTGGTGGCTGAACTGTGTACTAGGTCAGTTGGACTCTGGATCCCGGAGTGAACACACATGATGGTGGTATTGCCTCTAATTGTTTAATATATATTGAAAATATAGACTTATGCCCAGCACAGGCAGGGTCCTTTCCCGCCAATTCCTAGGAGGAGATGGCGGTTGAATGACTTCGGTTAGTGAAGGTAGCCCAAGTGCCTTTGTTCCTGCCATTTTCCTATGTTAGTGGAGGTAACCATGGTATGTTGCATTGTCCTGATGGAATTTGAACTTTCTGCCATTTTGTGGGAGAGGTTGAGAGGGGGGATTTACCAGTGAGGGGGAGGTTAATTAAGTAACGAGACGGTATCCAATAACTCAGATCTGAAAGTATACCTGTAGGAGCGAAGGGTGAGATTTCTTGAGGGGTAGGGGAGTGGGAGGGGGTTGGGGAACAATAGGTTAAGTGCCTGTAAATCGGAAGGAAGGATACATTTAGTGGAACAATAGGTCCAAAGGAGAACAATAGGTTTGCTCTTGAGCACATACCTGTCACTGATGAAGGCAACCTGCACTAACAAAATGGACCGGAACACATTGTTCCACTACTAATAGGCAAGAATGAGAAACGATGTACATTTTTCTATATAAAATGGAAAACCCAAACTTCGTTCATGCTGTGTCTGTTACATGTAACCCATTGTGTGAGAGTGATGCAGGCTTCTGAGACCTGACATTGAACGCTTTGTAAGATATCCTTGCCCTTTCGTTATCCCTTCGCTGTAAAATTTCTGTTACTTGCTCGCTGTGAAATGCAAGGGATCTCTATACCTGAGGTCAGTGAGCTAATCTCAATTAATTGTTACAGTAGAGTTTGATATTTACGTTAACATGTACTATTAAAAGAAATCTTCTAGAGTTTATCATCACTATTTTTCAAGTGTATTACATAATTTCAAAATTGCGATCTCTTGCTTTTATATGAGAGGCTGTGACGTCACGGTGCACTGTTTAAAATAAAGACACTGTTATTTCTAGATGTACATCATACAATATACATATTTTAGAAATGAACAAACTCATTTTGACCTTTACTGAATGAGCACGTTTTTGCTGATCACTCAGTCTTCCACAAAAAATTCGTTTATGACCATCTTTTTGTGTCAGTTAAAATAAGAGTCATTTATATTTTATTTGTTTAATTTATAAAAACATTTTGGTCTTGAATTTCAGTCGATATCCCAATTGTTACTAATTTCATTGCAGTGACACTGTCAACAAATTTAATTCAATACAGATTTCACAAACTGCAATTCAATATGATAATGTATAGCGTCACTTATGTCAGACTTATCTAGTACTTTTCAAGAATATGAGCGATATGTCCATCGATCAGGAGGACTAGCTTTTAACTGAGGTTCTTCCTGAGCACACTCTGATGCGGTCGACTAACGTCCTTATGTTATACTCACTTGCCAGATAAACGCGCCCCCATACATTCCCTTCATATAACGCAATTTCAATCACTATTGATGACGATGATCGTAAATTTTTAGATGCCATGTTTTGCTTGCCAGCGTTGACCTGTACCTTGGATTCTTCATTTGAAGAAGGCAGGAAGGTCACCTTTGAAATTATCGTGGCATGTTCTTCATTTAATTTCGCTGCATATACAAAATGAGAAAGAAAAATATTAATAACAGATACAGAAGATTCTCACCCGTAATAATAGTATACTAATAATAGCAACAAGTGAGAACAACACTTATAGAGGGAAGACTTCAGTTTTTAAAGGCTCGATTCTTTATATATGTGTACATTTCAAAAGAAAAGAAGGCATTATAATTGGTAACAGCCACGTAGAAATATTATTTTTTGAAAGGACATATGGCACATTCAGAGACTCTCATACGTAGCAGAAAATTCTTTGTCTAGTAACTGCCGTCCGCAGCTCGTGGTCCTGCGGTAGCGTTCTCGCTTCTCACGCCCGTGTTCCCGGGTTCGATTCCTGGCGGAGTCAGGGATTTTCTCTGCCTCGTGATGACTGGGTATTGTGTGATGTCGTTAGGTTTAAGTAGTTTTACGTTCTAGGGCACTGATGACCATATATGTTAAGGCTCATAGTGCTCAGAGCCATTTCAACCATTTTTGTTAACTGTCGTATACAATTAAATGTTACTTCAAACCAAAATTTTTATTTTTCAGTTATTTTGCTTTTTAGTTATTTTTATCCTGCTTTTTTGTGTTGTTAATTTTTTCTTTTGTCAGAACAATACACAGTTCAATGACTGGTGAGCCCACTTAGATTATATCTTCTGCCACCACAATGTCTTTAGCTCGCAAGAACGGACACAAGTGTAGAGTGTGGTCAGTGTTATTCCCAAAGTATTGGTATCAAGTATGTATCCTGAAAGAATGTAGTGATTTGATATACAGGGTGTATCAAAGAGAATCATCCGATTTGGCACGTCTGTATTTTTGAAACTAATAGCCATATACATGAACTTCGTTTTATGAAGAACAGGAAACATAAAAAAAATTTTTCGTACCTTTTCTTAGGTGTTCAACATGCCCCCTTTAAGATGCATGGCATATGTCAATGTGGTATTCAAATTGTTCCCATGTTGCAGCGACCATGTCTTGAGTTACAGCGTCCACAGCTGCAGATATGCGATGTCTCAGTTCATTCATTGTAGTTGGTAATGGGAGCACAAGAAAAGTGACGTTTATAAACACCCACAAGAAATAATGACATACAGTCTGGTCCGGTGACCTTGGAGGCTGGTAATGTACACTACTGTCCATTAAAATTGCCATATCAGGAAGAAATGCAGATGGTAAACAGGTATTCATTGGACAAATATATTATACTAGAACTGACGTGTGATTACATTTTCACGCAATTTGGGTGCATAGATCCTGAGAAATCAGTACCCAGAACCACCAACTCTGGTCGTAATAACGGCCTTGACACCCATGGGCATTGAGTCAAACAGAGCTTGGATCGTGTGTAAAGATTCAGCAGCCCAAGCAGCTTCAACACGATACGAAAGTGACTGGCGTATTGTGACAAGCCAGATGCTCGGTCACCATTGTCCAGACGTTTTCAATTGGTGAGAGATCTGGAGAATGTGCTAGCCAGGGCAGCAGTCGAACATTTCTATATCCAGAAAGGCCCGTACAGTGCCTACAACATGCGGTCGTGCATTATTCTGCTGAAATGTAGAATTTCGCAAGCATCGAACGAAGGGTAGAGCCACGGATCGTAACACATCTGAAATGAGACGTCCATTGTTCAAAATGCCGTCAATGCGAACAACAGGTGACCGAGACGTGTAACCAATGGCACCATACACCATCACGCCGGGTGATACGCCAGTATGGGAATGACGAATACACGCTTCCAATGTGCGTTCACTGCGATGTCGCCAAATATGGATGCGACCATCATGATACTGTAAACAGAATCTGGATTCATTCGAAAAAGTGACGTTTTGCCATTTATACTCCCATGTCCGTCGTTGAGTACACCATCGCAGGTGTTCCTGCCTGTGATGCAGCGTCAAGGGTAAGCGCAGCCATGGTCTCCGAGATGATAGTCGATGCTGCTGCCAACGTCGTCGAACTGTTCGTGCAGATGATTGTTGTCTAAGAAATGTCCCCATCCGTTGATTCAGGGATCGAGGCGTGGCTGCACGATCCGTTACAGCCATGCGGATAAGATGCCTGTCATCTAGACAGCTAGTGATACGAGGCATTTGGGATCCAGCACGGTGTTCCATATTAACCTCCTGAACCCACCGATTGCATATTATGCTAACAGTCATTGGATCTCGACCAAGGCGAGCAGCAATGTCACGATACGATAAACCGCAATCGCAATAGGCTACAATCCGACCTTTATAAAAGCCGGAAAAGTGATGATACGCATTTCTCCTCCTCACACGAGGCATCACAACAACGTTTCACCAGGCAACGCCGGTCAACTGCTGTTTGTGTATCAGAAATCAGTTGGAAACTTTCCTCATGTCAGCACGTTGTAGGTGTCGCCACCGGCGCCAACCTTGTGTGAATGCTCTGAAAAGCTAATAATTTGCGTATCACAAGCACCTTCTTCGTGTAGGTTTAATTTCACATCTGTAGCACTTCATCTTCGTGGTGCAGCAATTTTAATGGCCAGCAGTGCAAATTGAATCATTTGGTCCAGAGCGACCGATCCATCGATCAGTAATCCTTTTATTTAAAAATTCCCGTACCAATACCAGAACCATCCTGTAAATGAAAACGTTCGAATGAGTCTCCAACTGTGGAAAAAGAAAGTTCTCAAGCATATGGAGAAATATGCTTCCTGTAACAGTATTCTCGGCAAAGAAAAATGAACTATACATCTTTTCTCGTGGAACTGTACAAAAGACATTAAATTTTGGTGACAGCCTGTCATGTTGCACAACTTCATGTGGTTGTTCCGCACCCCATATTCTCACATTATGATGGTTCACCTTTCTAGTTAAATGATATGTTGCCTCTTCAGTATAAACAATAAGCATGGAAGAAAACCGTCATCCCCCACCTTACCAAGAACGAAATTACAGAACTCCACACATTGTTGTTTGTCACCTATACGTAGAGGTTGCTGTAGCTGAATTTTTTCGGTTTCGTGTGTAAACGTCGACGCGGTACACGCCAGATGGACATCGGGGACATATTGAGCTCTCGAGTTGCACGGCGAATGGATTCCTGCGGATTCCATTTGAAACTATGGCGGATACGTTTCACGTCTGTGTCAGACACTTCGAGACGGCCCGGCGATTTGCTTTTACACAAACAACTTGTTTCTAGGAATTATTCATCCCATCATCTAATGCTCTGTGCTGTAGAATTATCCGCACCATACCTAAGACTTAAGTCACGCTGAACATTTATTACTGACCCGCAGTGCGCAAAACGTAGAACACAAAACGCTTTCTCTAGTCCAGACACAATTTTTACTAGAACTGAAGTGGGTGCACACTGCTGCTACCTAGCGCGAACAATGTAAAATTCGAGAGTTTGCCCTTTCCAACAATCCCTTATTCACGTACATATCTGAAATAACATAATAGTTATGATTTTTTTGAATCGCATGATTCTTTTTTATGCATCCTTGTACTTTAAAATCCACTTAAGGAAACTTACTTGGGAAACTTGAAGAGTGTGGCACCATTATTGGACATCATTAGATGCACCAAATCATGGAAAGACACCTGGTATACAGAGTAGTAGAACCTCAATGTTGTGAACATTATTATTTGCAGATTACTGTATACTCATAACTGTAAAGGAGGAGGTTTCACAAAGATTTATAGAGCAGAGTATAACACCTTTAAAACTCTACATCTCAAAGAGCTACGGAGATAAATTTCACTCTGGAAATAAATTTTGTTATCCTATTGACGCATGAAGAAAAAAACAGAATAGATAATGCAGTAGGTCTGAAGGTACTACCGTAAAGAACCGCCATTTACTTAGAATATTTAAGTGTGACGGAAATTTGGAGCATACCGCTTTCTTTATCTTCTGAGTGACGTAAGGTATTGTAGATTAATTAAGGAAAATTTTAGCCACTATGATACTTAAAAAATAACTTTTGATGGTTGTATGCACATTCTGAATCAGCCGCTCATCAGATCGGCTGTAGGAAGTCTGTACTAGAGCCCTGCAAACGCGTGACGTATCCGCAGGGTCTGACCGTGCTTTCAGTAAGCGTTAAAGAGCCACAATACACTTCACTAACGTTGGTTGATATTTCCGAAGATGGCTGATGCTTCCTCGCTTATTACCATAAGCGAGTGAACCTTCACTGCTATCACGCAGTTGTGACGCTGTTGTCCACTGCCATGTGGATACCACGAGCATGCACTCACTTGCACATAGCCTGCGAATTTGTAGTGTGTCCATGTGTGATGCTCTTTGCTTACCATCAGAGTTGGACAACATTCACTCAAATGAGGAGAACAGATTAACATAAGAATTAGTTATTTATGAATAAACAGTAAAAATATTTATTTGAAATATTATTCATTTGGATAAATAAATGCGCCTATCGTCATCTGCGAATAGAAAACATTTTTGACAATTGTTTTTACTCACAGACGATTTGTCATTGAATGATAACTGTTGCTCCAATTATTTTTCATTTATTAAGGAAATGGACTTTTGGTTGGTTTTAAATTCACTTTCAAACCAACTCTTCCTTTTCTTCTTTTTTAAAATACCACATAGAAAGCCATCTTCAGCAAAAATTGTGAAAGCGTCAATTCCACTGTATTTTTCTGCAAACAAATCATCTCCAAAATGTTAAAAATTGTCATTTTACAACTACACATCATTTGCAACTCATGACCCGGTTTCCTCGATATTTCGTTGAGTAGTACATGTCTCTAATTTGTTGTGAGTCTCCATTTTTCATGGACAGCAATGCAGGTGAACGATTTATTCTTAAACCATGGGTAACAAATTGGTCCAACAGTTGCAGTAGGTGTAAAAATTAAAAAAAAAATTATCCAATCGTATCTCGACACTTTCACGATAAAGAAGTTGCAAGTGTGCTGCAATATTATGAACTCTTTATGTACCCAAACCTATTGTCTCTTATGGAAATTTTCAATCTCAAAAGTCTATCCACCTACAGAGATAGATGTCGCATCAAAATACTATTCCATCTTGTAACACAAAGCTGAGTCAGTCAATTCTAAAACATTTTCTAACGGCTCTGGACGTTTTGCAGCATTCCGTAAACGTTTCAGGAGACTCTAGATGAAACGCCGTACTCAATGGAAATGATTGTTTCAACACTACAGTGCTGTACTAGGCAATTTGGTTTGCCCTTGACTTCCTACCGCTTCTCATACGACTTATGAAGCCAGTTAGCGTGCGATCTACACTTCATCATGTACTCTGAAATACGGTACAAGATGATTTGGCATTTGCGTCAGTGTTAAAGGTTAAAGAAGCTATATGTAACCAAGAAAATGGTATGCCAACATTAGATCCAGTACTTAATCTTTAGTTTTTTACTTTCTAATTTAATCCACTAAGCCAACGAGGCACATTCCTGCACAGTCCGTTAATGAGGTATTAATCAAATGAAACGTGCACTGACTTAAAGGGAACAAGTACTAGTTAGAGAATGGTACAGAGGTAAACAAAATATGTTCCCATTTTAGGTCACTTGTTATTTAGTTTGAACATATTTTGTACATGATTAAACTTGTCTGAAAAGTGCACTTATTCGAATAATTATGCAGATAAGAATTAACTTGAATGATGCCCATCTCTGCTTAGCATCCCACCTTGCTCCTCTTCGTGGACACTGCAGCTAATATTATTATTTTAACGATTCATATTACTTCATTTGCTGGATTTACTCATGACAGCCCACAGTGTAGGTGGATTAAATTTTTGTTAACTATAAACTAAGTAGACAATTATGATCAGTTGTCAGGCTCCTTAACATAATTTTTCATTCGTTCTATCCAAAATACTATTCAACTACTGTATTGTTGCACTTGGCCATAATCGAGAATACATAGTGAAGTTACAAATAAGTACAACGGCGACTTTGGAAAAAGCATTATGCTATAAATTTTATCAGGTCTGTGGTGCATATACTACCAGTACGAACCACACACTGACTCGCGATAAGCTGACCAAAGCGTTCTCACTACTAGGTTCAATAATAATGTAGACGACTAATATATCTCAACGTCAGTGCGATTTTAGCAGAAAATTGGTTGCGAAAATTATTCTTTAGCTTTGAGTCACACAAATTCCACAGCTAATTCAATGACTTTTAATAAAATCCGATATTTTGTTACCACTTTACATTTCCTTACACATAATCACACACAGTCGCTGCAGTAGTGCCCGGAGAAACGCAGGTATATAGCATTCTCTTTCTCCACAGAAAACATGGTAAATCGACAGGTACTAAGATACCCTAATGCTAAATGCATTCCAACGCTTGTAACGGTTCATTACTCCCATTATATTGTGACAAAGCTGTATGGAATCCACATTTGGATAGCCGTGTAGGAGGGCCACACGTCCGTTTTCCAGCAGTCATTGAGTGTGCTCCCAGCACGCGTACAAAGCGAATGAAAGGCAGTGAGCGCCACTCGGCGCCGTTTTGCTACGTGGAAAAAGTGCTCTGTAGTGCGTATTGTCTCCCCTACAGGGAATCGTTGGCATGCTGAGCCGGTGCATTGATGCGGAGCATGGAGGCAAGTTGAGTGTGAGTCGAGTGCATAGAGATGGAACTATGGCTTGTGAAGAAGGATCAGCTGTTTTGATATCCACTGACTGATGCCGTTGCACAGGGGGCCTTACGCTGTTTGTCACTGTAACGCATCTAATGCGGGAGACAATAAGAGAGGACTGTGCGAATTGTGGTGGTTGTTTAAGGACTGCGGGCGAAGCTGTCTGTTCAGAAGCAGAGGTACTGCATTTTGATGCTTTTCTCCTTCCTCTTCGTACTGTGATAACACATCACTCAGAATAATAAATGTTGACTGGAGTTATATTTATGCATTGGGTACTGATATTTCTTGTGATATCAGTCTGCCTTGCAACCTGTAATATGGAGTTTACTTGTTGTACTTTGTTACTCTGCTTGGTCCTTGCGCAGCAGTTCACACGGATGACTGCGATTTTAGCGATGTAAGAAATCGATCAGTCCAGGTGTTCTAACGGGATATTCAAATAGAGACATAGATTATTTCAGTCGTCTACTGAACCCACATATAAAGATCCGATTTATTGCTACGTTACAACTCTATGATTTTCCTCGACAATGAAACCATGTAATAAATTTAACTCTAGTTTGAACTAATACGACGTAATGGAATATAATATCAGTTTCTTTCGCCAAAATGGAAGGCGACAATCATTTCAATCTGTAATATTATTTCATTCCTCTTACAACTACAGTTCATTAAACCGCTTCGTTGCAAGGACGTGTTGCCAAAGAACTTCATCGTTTTACTTACGTTGCATTGACGAACATCTGCTAGTATAGATCCACATAGTTGCCAATTTACGCCTAATGTTGTAGTAACCGACCACTTAGTGTCCTACATATTTGAGTTTTTTTCACACAGTACCCGGTGGAGGGTTTTTCAGAATTCTTAAGACTCGTAAGAATACTGACGCTAAATTTATTTGGAACAATACGGATGTGAATATTAGGGATAGAGTCCAAATGCGTAAGACTTGTGGAGCAAGTAAGGCTCCCCAACAGAATAAGATTTTCTTTCTTGAAACCAGCTGAAAGAAAATTTAAGAAGTACTCTGTCGATGAGGTAGGCCCCCGTCTGTCAGTTAGAAAAGGATTTAATTACATAATAATGCGTGGAAGCACTTTCCCAGTTTACGTAGTCTTCTAGGACGAAAGTAGCTACCACCTAGAAATCCATAGAAGGCCTATAAAACATATTTAGCAAAGTTGGAACGTGTCAGATGTCGGTCTTGGATAATGCAACAACGTTTGTATTTTATAGGAATGGAACAGCGACATTTTGCCACTAGTCTCTATTATCCCAAACCTTTCTACGCAAGGGGACTGAAAAGGAATCTTAGCGTTGCTCTCATTGCTTTTCAAAGCCTTGATGATGATTTAGCGTGGAATAAGTCCTCCGCTTACCTACAAGGCCACTCTGGCTGAATGGCTCCTAGCGTTTAAAGTAAGTTCTGCCTTGACTAGTTCACAGTCGATAAATGATTTGCTATAAGAGAATACCGCTTCAGTAGTGATTATCAGATGTAAAAGTGCTAAAAATAAGATTCTTAGGGCTCATGTCCAGAAGGCTAATTGGGTAACAGGGCTCGGTAGCCAAACAAGTGTAAGGTGGGTGACCAGGTCACGTCCGAAAGAACATACACCGCATGTATAATAAAGAATTCCGGTGCCATAAGTGAGATCGCAGTTAAGGTCAGTAAATGTTTTCTAAAGGTACGTTTGCCCTTTAGAGACTCTGAAGCTACTAACCCTAGTGTGCATACCCTGGGTCCAATAAACACAAGAAGAGCTTTAACTTTTAATTCTTATATGTAAGTCTTAAAATTGTGCCCCCACTCACTAGGCACGCTCTCTGACAATATTCGCTAACACATTAAAATCACTATTAGAAATGTGTACCATTAGTTTTAAGTGTTGCATCTACGTTATTCTTTACATAAACTGGATCCGATGGTCTCTATCATTTATGTTGCAGTGTCATTAAATTCTAGTGGATTCTTAGACTTAAGACAATACCTCATTCGCACATCCAGGCATTGTCGTAATTGCAGAAAATACTTTGTTACAATATGCAAATCTGTTCAGTTGTCAGATAGCATACTCCCGTGTTGAATAAGAGAGCGACGGGAGTAACAAACCTTGAACGTAGGATGGTAGTTGGAGCTAGATACATGGTACATTCCGTTTCAGAAACCGTTAGGGGATTCAAGGTTCCGAGATCCACAGTGTCAAGAGCGGGCCGAGAACATCAGGTTTCACGTATTATCTGTCATCACGGGCAACGCAGTGGCCGACGGCTTTCACTGAAAGACCGCGAACAGCGGTGATTGCGTAGAATTTTCAACGCTAACAGACAAGCAACAGTGCGTGAAATAACAACAGAAATCAAATATGGTTGTTCGAGGAACATATTCGTTACACAGTGCGGTTAAATTTGGCGTTAATGATCTATAGCAGCAGGCCACCAACGCGAGTGCCTTTGTTTACGGCAGAACAGTGCCTGCAGCGCTTCTCCTGGGCTCGTGACCATGTTGGTTGGAAAACCGTGGCCTGGTCATTTGATTCCGAATTTCAGCTGGTAAGAGCTGATGGGCCCCCACCCCCCGTGAACCATGGACCATGTCGTTGGTGGGGAGGCTTGCGTGCCTCAGCGATACAGATAGCTCTACCGTAGATACAACCACAACGGAGGGGTATCTGTTGAGAGGCCAGACAACCGTGTGGTTCCTGAAGAGGGGCAGCAGCCTTTTCAGTAGTTGCAAGGGCAACAGTCTGGATGATTGACTGATCTGGCATTGTAACATAACCAAAACGGCCTTGCTGTGCTGGTACTGCGAACGGCTGAAAGCAAGCGGAAACTACGGCCGTAATTTTTCCCGAGCGCATGCAGCTTTACTGTATGATTAAATGATGATGGCGTCCTCTTGGGTAAAATATTCCGGAGGTAAAATAGACCCCCTTTCGGATCTCCGGGCGGGGACTACTCAAGAGGATGCCGTTATCAGGAGAAAGAAAACTGGCGTTCTACGGGTCGGAGCGTGGAATGTCAGATCCCTTAATCGGGCAGGTAGGTTAGAAAATTTAAAAAGGGAAATGTATAGGTTAAAGTTAGATATAGTGGGAATTAGTGAAGTTCGGTGGCAGGAGGAACAAGACTTTTCGTCAGGTGACTACAGGGTTATAAACACAAAATCATATAGGAGTAATGCAGGAGTAGGTTTAATAATGAATAGGAAAATAGGAATGCGGGTAAGCTACTACAAACAGCATAGTGAACGGATTATTGTAGCCAAGATAGATACGAAGCCCACACCTACTACAGTAGTACAAGTTTATATGCCAACTAACTCTGCAGATGACGAAGAAGTTGAAGAAATGTATGATGAAATAAAAGAGATTATTCCGATAGTGAAGAAAGACGAAAATTTAATTGTCATGGGGGACTGGAATTCGAGTGTAGGAAAAGGTAGAGCAGGAAACGTAGTAGGTGAATATGGATTGGGGCTAAGAAATGAAAGAGGAAGCCGCTTGGTAGAATTTTGCACAGAGCACAACTTAATCATAGCTAAGACTTGGTTTCAGAAACATGAAAGGAGGTTGTATACATGGAAGAACCCTGGAGCTAATAAAAGGTATCAGATAGATTATATAATGGTAAGACAGAGATTTAGGAACCAGATTTTAAATTGTAAGACATTTCCAGAGGCAGATGAGGACTCTGACCACAATCTATTGGTTATGACCTGTAGATTAAAACTGAAGAAACTGTAAAAAGGTGGGAATTTAAGGAGATGGGACCTGGATAAAATGAAAGAAACAGAGGTTGTACAGAGATTCAGGGAGAGCATAAGGGAACAATTGACAGAAATGGGGGAAAGAAATACAGTAGTAGAAGAATGGGTCCCTTTGAGGGATGAAGTAGTAAAGGCAGCAGCAGAGGATCAAGTAGGTAAAAAGACGAGGGCTAGTAGAAGTCCTTGGGTAACAGAAGAAATATTGAATTTAATTGATGAAAGGAGAAAATATAAAAATGCAGTAAATGAAGCAGGCAAAAAGGAATACAACCGTCTCAAAAATGAGATCGACAGGAAGTGCAAAATGGCTAAGCAGGGATGGCTAGAGGACAAATGTAAATATGTAGAGGCTAATCTCACTAGGGGGAAGATAGATGGTGTGTACAGGAAAATTAAAGAGACCTTTGGAGAAAAGAGAACCACTTGTATGAATATCAAGAGCTCAGATGGAAACCCAGTTCTAAGCAAAGAAGGGAAAGCAGAAAGGTGGAAGGAGTATATAGAGGGTCTATACAAGGGCGATGTACTTCAGGACAATATTATGGAAATGGAAGAGTGATGTAGATGAAGATGAAATGGGAGATACGACACTGCGTGAAGAGTTTGATAGAGCACTGAAAGACCTAAGTCGAAACAAGGCCCCTGGAGTAGACAACATCCCATTGGAACTACTGACGGCCTTGGGAGAGCCAGTCCTGACAAAACTCTACCATCTGGTGAGCAAGATGTATGAAACAGGCGAAATACCCTCAGACTTCAAGAAGAATATGATAATTCGAATCCCAAAGAAAGCAGGTGTTGACAGATGTGAAAATTACCGATCAATCAGTTTAATAAGCCACAGCTGCAAAATATTAACTCGAATTCTTTACAGACGAATGGAGAAACTAGTAGAAGCCGACCTCGGGGCAGAACAGTTTGGAATCCGTAGAAATACTGGAACACGAGAGGCAATACTGACCTTACGACTTATCTTAGAAGAAAGATTAAGGAAAGGCAGGGGTAAAATACAGGGAGCGAAAGGCTATTTACAATTTGTACAGAAATCAGATGGCAGTTATAAGAGTCGAGGGACATGAAAGTGAAGCAGTGGTTGGGAAGGGAGTAAGACAGAGTTGCAGCCTCTCCCCGATGTTATTCAATCTGTATATTGAGCAAGCAGTAAAGGAAACAAAAGAAAAATTTGGAGTAGGTATTAAAATCCATGGAGAAGAAATAAAAACTTTGAGGTTCACCGATGACATTGTAATTCTATCAGAGACAGCAAATGATTTGGAAGAGCAGTTGAACAGAATGGACAGTGTCTTCAAAGGAGGATATAAGATGAACATCAACAAAAGCAAAACGAGAATAATGGAATGTAGGCGAATTAAGTCGGGTGATGCTGAGGGAATTAGATTAGGAAATGAGACACTTAAAGTAGTAAAGGAATTTTGCTATTTGGGGAGCAAAATAACTGATGATGGTCGAAGTAGAGAGGATGTAAAATGTAGACTGGCAATGGCAAGGAAAGCGTTTCTGAAGAAGAGAAATTTGTTACCATCGAGTATAGATTTAAGTGTCAGGAAGTCATTTCTGAAAGTATTTGTATGGAGTGTAGACATGTATGGAAGTGAAACATGGACGATAAATAGTTTGGACAAGAAGAGAATAGAAGCTTTCGAAATGTGGTGCTACAGAAGAACGCTGAGGATTAGATGGGTGGATCACATAACTATTGAGGAAGTATTGAGTAGGATTGGGGGGAAGAGAAGTTTGTGGCACAACTTGACCAGAAGAAAGGATTGGTTGGTAGGACACGTTCTGAGGCATCAAGGGATCACCAATTTAGTATTGGAGGGCAGCATGGAGGGTAAAAATCGTAGAGGGAGACCAAGAGACGAATACACTAACCAGATTCAGAAGGATGTAGGTTGCATCAGGTACTGGGGGATGAAGATACTTGCTCAGGATAGAGTAGCATGAAGAGCTACATCAAACCAGTCTCAGGACTGAAGACAACAACAACAACAACAACAACAACAAGAGCTGATGACAGGGTTCGAGTGGAGCGCAGTCCTCACAAACCCTTGGACCCAAGTTGTCAATATGGCAAGGTGGTGGTGGCTCCATAATGGTGTGGGCCGTGTTTACAGGGAATGGACTGGGTTCCCTGCCCCAGCTAAGCCGATCATTGTCCGGAAATGGTTATGTTTGGTTTCTTGGAGACGGTTTTCAGCCATTCGTTGACCCCACTTTCCCAGTTAACGATGGAATTTTAGTCGATGGCCTTGTCAGCGGGCCACAAGTGTTCGCGATTTGTATGAAGAACATTCTGGACAATTCGAGCGAATGATTTCGCCACTCAGATCGCTCTACGCAATTCCTATAAAACATTTATGGGATTTAATCGACAAGTCACTTCGTACATAAAATCCAGCACCGGCGTCACTTTCGCAGTTGTAGGCGGCTGTAGAGGCAGCATAGCCCGATATTTTCCAAGGGACTTCCAAGGACTTGCTGAGTCTACGCCACATCGAACTGCTGCATTACGCCAAGCTGAAGGACGTCCGAAGTATCCCACGACTTCTGTTACCTCAATATACTCGTATGTATTGCTCCAAGTGGTAAGCTATGGAGTAAAAGCCACACAGTGTAAAACGAAGCGCCTGCACACAGTTCGGTGAATTTATACCAGGACCAGCAAGGTACATAATCACTTTCACCCCCAAACTTGCTTGGGAATTATTTTGTCCTCTAGCCATTAAGGATGAAAGTGTGAAACGGACAAACCTAGAGGCAAGAAGCAATTGTGTACCAACAAAAATAAACTTTATTGATGTAACTAGAAATCAAATGTTCGCCTTGTGGGGGATTTTGCTTCATCTTGGAGCAGATAGACTCCGGGATGCTCCATATCAGGCAACGTTTTCTGGGAAAGTTTTCCGATGGATGATACATAGCTATGAGTACAATGTTTGTGATTTGGTGTAAGAAAGTAAGAAGTTGCTTTAGGTTTGAAGTCGAAAGAACAAGAGACACTAGGTTATACACTGATAACCTTGCTGCTACATTCTAAGTATGGAAAATAGATATAGGACAATGCAGGAGAGCAGCAATACCTAAAATTAATGTTGCGGTGGATAAACAACTAGTTCTATTTTCGGGACGTTGTGGATTTGTGCAGTATATGGCAACTAAAGCTGGAAAATATGGAATGTAAATATCTTATAAGTGCGATGCTGAAACTGCTTATGCCGCTGATGGGAGTGGATGTACAGGAAGAGAATAGGGTGAACCTCCCGAGAAAAATTCAGGCCTTCCCACAGGGACGAACCTTACAGACAATATTGCTGTTACAACCAGAAATGTTACTGTAGATAATTAATTTATAAGTGTACCATTGTCAGATTACCTCTCGAATAAAAACCAAACTGATGATGAATAAAAGAGAAATTCCAAAACAGAAGAAGCCCAGTAGCAGTAAGAAGTACACTGAAGCCTATTTACATTTACGAAAGAAATGACAGTGGTTAGTTTTTTGCCAAAGGAAACCAAGTGTGTAATTCTCCTAAGTATCATGCACCATGATAATTCTTTAAATGAAAACATCCGAAAAGTGAGCCTGCGATTGTGAAATTTTATAATCAAACGAATGAGGGTGCGGATGTTATGAATCAGCTAGAGCGCACTTTCAATAGGTAACGCAACACATGTCTGATAGCAGATTGAATGCCAGCACACCACATGTTCCACACTCTTTTGTGTAGAACCTTATTTTTCGATATAACCTGCAATGAATGCTATGGCCTTATGTCACATCATTGTGGTACTACTCTACTGGTCGACATCGGAGCCAACGTGTCGCTGCGTCAGTGACCTCTCCATCACCCACTTACTGCTTGCCACGGAATACATCCTTCATTGGGCAAAACAGATGCAAGTCGGAAGGTGCGATATCCGAGCTGTAGGGTGGATGAGACAGAACGGTCCAAGAAGGTTTGTGAGCTCCCCTTGGGTGCGCAGGCTATGTAAGGCCTTGCGCTGTCACAGAGAAGTTCGTATGCATTTTTGTGGCGACCGTCACGTGAAGTCATTTCGTCCCTTTCCTGAGGTTTTCATTCAATTAAGTTCAGTTCCATTTATTGCTATGAATTTTAGATGTGTTATCTAGAAACTCTATACAGGTCGTACATATTCGCTAATCAATCTAGCAGCGTTTTATATTATGCATATAGTAGTGAATCATGTTAACAGCAACCATTGGTATTATTAATGTAGAAAGAAACAGAACATTTGAAAAATAATAATCGGTTTAAAAGAAAAAAATACATCCTACAAAAGAAACTCACTCAGGTTCCAAGCGAAAGAGTTCCATTTTACATCACTAGAATTGTTACTGGTAGCCTCGGAAGAACTCTAGATTTGCCGACTATCCACAACTGTATCTGTTTCTGCTACACTTTTCTTCATCACCGTCCTTAGTATGCCAGTAGTTTTGGATTAGTAACCCACTTTATGCACTGATTTTGTAATATTTATATGGTTTTGCAGGACAAGTTTGGAATTATGAAAATTGCACATAACAAGCCACAAGGCACTCGCGTTGTACGTTGAGTTTTGAACCACTGCCTCTAGAACTTGGCATTTAATCTTCCATTCTAAAAATTTTTTTATTGACTACTATAACGATTGTATGCTATGATCAACCTTGGAATGTCCCCTTGTAATTTCGTCCACAGCAGTTTCAATGTTTCAGTTCGATAAGGAGGAGCTGATTAGAGGTCATGTTCTTGGCTCTCTCATTTTCTCACCATCTTGACAAGATCGGAAACATTTACCTTACAACCGTGTCTGCCATATAAACGTTTCCAGCACAGACACCAGGTATACTAGGTGAGTCACTAACTATTTTCACCAAGAACAACTCCAAAAATATGATAGGAGATAAAAAGTATGTGGGACAAATCTTGCGTAGGACAACGGGGACCATAATACGACGTTGGTCTTTTGTTGCTAGGTGGGGTCGCTTCAGAGATACGAATGTGAACTTTTTTTAAATGGGATTCTATAGTTTTCGTACTTCTTTTCTGATGGCGGCTATCGAGTCGAATCCAGTTAAGTGTACCAGTAATGTCTTTGAGGATCAACGAAAGTCGCAAATGTGGCGTGAACGTCCATTTACAGAAGGTGTTCGAAGTGGTGATCATTGCAATCAATGCAGTGGTGGAATCCTCTTATCGTGGATTGATCACATCGGCACATGCTCTGACAATTTTCTCTCGCACACCTTCAGGTGTAGCTGGAACGTCTTTATAAACAATATCTTTTACGAATCCTCATAAGAAAAAATCCAGAGGCGTCAATTCTGGGGAACAAGCCGGCCACGACACGATTCTCCGCGTCCAATATAGCGATTTGGGAATTGTCTCAGCAACTCATTTCTAGCCATCAGCGAAGAATGTGCCAGACAGCCATCGTGTTGATACTTCATTCTGTTCCTTGTTTCTAAAGGTATTTCTTATCAGTTTAATAAGTCACAGCTGCAAAATATTAACGCGAATTCTTTACAGACGAATGGAAAAAATGGTAGATGCGGATCTCGGGGAGGATCAGTTTGGATTCCGTAGAAATGTTGGAGCACGTGAGGCAATACTGACCTTACGACTTATCTTAGAAGAAAGATTAAGAAAAGGCAAACCTACGTTTCTAGCATTTGCAGACTTAGAGAAAGCTTTTGACAGTGTTGACTGGAATACTCTCTTTTCAATTCTAAAGTTGGCAGGAGTAAAATACAGGGAGCGAAAGGCTATTTACAATTTGTACAGAAACCAGATGGCAGTCATAAAAGTCGAGGGGCATGAAAGGGAAGCAGTGGTTGGGAAAGGAGTGAGACAGGGTTGTAGCCTCTCCCCGATGTTATTCAATCTGTATATTGAGCAAGCAGTAAAGGAAACAAAAGAAAAATTTGGAGTACGTATTAAAATTCATGGAGAAGAAGTAAAAACATTGAGGTTCGCTGATGACATTGTAATTCTGTCAGAGACGGCAAAGGACTTGGAAGAGCAGTTGAACGGAATGGACAGTGTGTTGAAAGGAGGATATAAGATGAACATCAACAAAAGCAAAACGAGAATAATGGAATGTAGGCGAATTAAGTCGGGTGATGCTGAGGGAATTAGATTAGGAAATGAGAAACTTAAAGTAGTAAAGGAGTTTTGCTATTCGGGGAGCAAAATAACTGATGATGGTCGAAGTAGAGAGGATATAAAATGTAGACTGGCAATGGCAAGGAAAGCGTTTCTGAAGAAGAGAAATTTGTTACCATCGAGTATAGATTTAAGTGTCAGGAAGTCATTTCTGAAAGTATTTGTATGGAGTGTAGACATGTATGGAAGTGAAACATGGACGATAACTAGTTTGGACAAGAAGAGAATAGAAGCTTTCAAAATGTGGTGCTACAGAAGAATGCTGAAGATTAGATGGGTAGATCACGTAACTAATGAGGAGGTATTGAATAGGATTGGGGACAAGAGAAGTTTGTGGCACAACTTGACTAGAAGAAGGGATCGGTTGGTAGGGCATGTTTTGAGGCATCAAGGGATCACAAATTTAGCATTGGAGGGCAGCGTGGAGGGTAAAAATAGTAGAGGGAGACCAAGAGATGAATACACTAAGCAGATTCAGAAGGATGTAGGTTGCAGTAGGTATTGGGAGATGAAGAAGCTTGCACAGGACAGAGTAGCATGGAGAGCTGCATCAAACCAGTCTCAGGACTGAAGACAACAACAACAACAACAACAGACCTAATGTTTCGTACAGGAATGTGGTGTTCTTCCTATCATTAAGATTTCCCTCGATGAAATAGGAGCCTATAATTCTGTCCTCTAGAATCGCACACCGACCTCGGTTTCTGGTGTGCAACTTGCCGCAGCCAACATGGATTTTCAGTTGCCCAATAATGCATGTTATACAAATTAACGTTTCCATGGTTCGTTAACGTTGCCCTCTCAGTAAATAAAATCAAATTAATAAATGTGTCGTCCCTCTGAATTTGAAGTTGAGCCCATGGGCAGAATTCAACGCGACTCATACAATCAGTACCAGTTGATTCTTGGTGGAGACTGATATGGTAAGGATGATATTTATGGCGTTGCAGAACACGAAAAATTCGTAAAAGATACAGTTGTTCTCAATTTATCATACACATATTTGAATGTACGACGTTAGGGTGACTACCTTGAGGACATCTTTCAGCGTATAAGCCTCTAGCTCTCACTGAATTTCGTTGGCATTCCCCGTAAATGAGAAGCATATCGACTTGCTCGTCAAAGGAATACACCATTCACATCCGATTGATTCGACGATAGTAGTCTTACCGTTCCTATTAGTGTTTTTTGCGAATCCGTCGTATGGTGTTTACACGTCAATGGCACGTTAGATGGATACGTCGTATTCGGCGAACTTTTACTATTTGCACGATATACGAGAGAGAATTGTCAGAGCATGTGCTTGGATAAGTTCCGAAGTGATAAGGAAAACCACTCGTATATGAAGATTCTCGTAATTAAATTAGATTTATATGTGCCTATCGTTATCTATATTTGCTATCTGTAATTTCTGTCATTGAGGTAATGGTTCTTGTGATCTATTGACATCATTTTGATATTCAGAAGGTCCACAGGGTCATATGTACTGAAAGTTAAGCAGTTTCCTTTTAGATATTCGACGAGCTATTATATTGACTATAGTCCACAAGTTTTGGCCACTCATTTTGTTTGCAGATCGTAAGCGGTCTCTCTCTGCCTCAAATGGGGGCCTTTAAGAACGACATGATCAGAGAAACCTTCCTCTTCACATTCAGAGATTGTTGTGTTACTACGTCTCACTCGATGCAGATGTTTAGGATATGGAGCGTGACCTGTTAATAGGTACAGCATCCCTGGAATAGGGGCAATTCGCGCAGTTTGAGCCTGTTCCTGATGCTTGGAAATATGCTGTAATCACGCTAGCATAACTCACTTCAGAGTTGATCGTAGCGCCATGAGGAAGGACATTAAATAGAAGAACCAATTCAGAGCCCAAGAATACCGTTACCATGACTTTACCGGGTAGGGGTGCGGCTTTGAACATTTTATTCAGAGGATAGATGGTGTGGCGACGCTTTATGGAATATCGTTTTTGTTTACGTTTTGACGTGTTGAACCCACTTTTCATCGTCTCTGATGATATGCGACAAAAATAGTTACGACCAGCTTCGTAAAGCGCGAACAATTCCGGCCAGATGGTCCTTCGTTGCTCTTTATGGTCTTCCATTAGGCTGCGAGGAAGCCGCGTGTACACAGTTTTGAGTACCCCTTGAAGTGGATGCATGTGTTAGCACTAGCAACAGAGACGTCCAGTTGAGTTTGTGATCCATCTATCACCTCTAATGAGAGTGTCCGCACTTTTGAACACTGCAGGAGTCAGAGAGTGTATTGCCGACCAGAATGCAGGAGGTCGGCCAGGTGTGCGCGACCTTGTTGCGATGATGGCAGATACGTCGCCTAACGACCCACCATGCTTTTGTCCATTTGTAGGTCTCCATAGAAATTCTGCAAGACCCTATGAATGTACGCGATGTTCTGCATTTTCGCGAAAAGGAACTCAATGAGAGCTCTCTGCTTGGAACACACGTCTGTTACAGAGGCCGGTTTGAAGGCCTCGTATAACGCTTCCAACCATCTCAACTTCATGAAGCTATGACTGAAGTGGGAATATTCCATGATGTTCCACAACAAATTGCGCATTTCTTTAAACGAAACTGGTGGAGAAAATAATTTATTTCATTACTTATTGAACGTCCCTAGTGTATGGAGAGATCAAGCTAAACAGTGGCCCATGGCTCGTTGGCACAACATAATGGACACATTTGCTCTAAATCCCTTTGTTCATTACACAACTAATATTGCACAAGAAAGGGTTTTGGATCAAGGAACTTTCAGTGGAGTTGCTCCAACCTTTTCCGGTCAGAAGACCTTCTTATCCCTTTCTATATCCTCATATAACTGTATATGGAGAAGTTCCTTTTTTGTCATCAGTTTTCTGATTAGTTTGATGTGGCCCACCCCGAGTTTGTCTCCTTTGCCAACCTTTTAATCTCAGAGTAGCACTCGCAACCTACGTCCTCAATTATCTGCTGCATGTATTCCAATCTCTGTGTTGCTCTACCGTTTTTTCCCTCTACAGATCCCTCTGGTACCATGGGAGTTAGTTACTGACGTCTTAACTGATGCCCTATTATCCTGTCCCTTTCCTTCTCAGTGTTTTCCACATATTCCATTCTTCTCCGATTCTGCGCAGAAGCTCCTCATTCATTAACTTAACAGTCCATCTAATTTTCAGCTTTCTACCGTACCACCATATCTCAAATGCTTCAAATCTCTTCTATTCCGGTTTTCCCACAATCAGTGTTTCTCTTCCATACAATGCTGTGCTCCAAACGTATATTCTGAAACGTTTCTTCCTCAAATTGATACTAGTAGACTTCTCTCGGCCAGGAAAGCCCTTTTTGACAGTGCTAGTCCTTGCTCCTTTCGTCGTGGGATATTTTGCTGCCTACGTAGCAGAATTCCTTAACTTCATCTACTTCGTGGTGATCAATCCTGATGTTAAGTTTCTCGCTGTTCTCATTTCTGCTTCTTTCTACATTCGTCTTTCTTCGGTTTGCTCTCAATCCACATTCTGTACCCATTAGACTGTCCATTCCACTCAGCAGATCATGTAATTCACTCAGAACAGCGATGTAATCAGTGAATCGTATCATCGATGCCCTTTCTCTAATAATTTTAATTCCACTGGTGAAACTTTGTTTTGCTTCATAGACATACAAATTAAACAGTAGGGGCGAAAGGCTACATCCCTGTCTTACACCCTTTTTAATCCGAGCATTTCGTTCTTGGTCGCCTACTCTTATTACTCCCTCTTGGTTCTTGTACTTATTGTATATTACCCGGCTCTCCCTATTTTTCTAACAATTTCCAACATCTTGCAACATTTTACATTGTCGAACGCTATTTCAACGTCGACAAATACTGTGAATGTGCTTTAATTTTTCTTTGGTCTTGCTCCCTTAATCAACCGTAACGTCAGAATTGCCTCTCTCGCGCCTTTACCTTTCCTAAAGCCAAACTGATCCTCATCTAAAACATGTCCTTAATTTTTTACATTCTTCTGTACACTATTCTCGTCAGCAGCTTGGACGCGTGAGCTGTTATGCTGATTGTGCGATAATTCTCGCATCTGTCAGCTCTTGCAATCTTTGGATTTGTATCCTTGCTATCCTTCTCAAAGTCAGACGGTATACTGTCAGACTCAGTCTGTCTACACACCAACGTGAATAGTCGGTTTGTTGCCACTTCCCCTAATGATGTTAGAGATTCTGATGGAATGTTACCGATCCCTTCTGCTTTATTTGATTTTAAGTCCTCCAAAGCTCTCTTAAATTCTGAGTCTAGTACTGGTTCCCCTATTTCTTTTAAATCGACTCCAGTTTCTTCTTCTATCACATCAGACAAATCGGCCTCTCCATAGAGGCCTTCGTGGTACCCTTTGTGGAAGGGTATCCTCTCTGTCCTCAGCATTTAACAATAGAATTTCGCTTGCACTCTTAATGTTACCCCCCATGCTTTTAATTTTAACGAATGTTTTGACTTGCGTATATGCTGAGTCAGTCATTCTCACTACCATTTCTTTTTCGATTTCTTCACAATTTTCATACAGCCATTTCGTCTTAGCTTCCCTCCATTTCCTTTTTATTTCATTCCTCAACAACTTTTATTTCCATATTTCTGAATTTTACTGAACATTTTTGTACTTCCTTCTTTCATCGATCAACTGAAGTATTTCTTCTGTTACCCTTGGTTACTTTGCAGCTACCTTCTTTGTACCTATGTTTTTCTTTCCAGCTTCTGTGGTTGCCTCTTTCAGGGATGCCCATTCCTCTTCAACTGTACTGCCTATTGGACTATTCTTAGCCTTAGAGAATTTCAAGCGTATTTCATCATTCCTTAGTACTTTCATATCACACATCCTTGCGTATTTATTCTTCCTGATAAATCTCTTAAACTTCAGCATACTCGTCGTCACTACTACATTGTGATGTGATTCTGTAGATGTTCCTGGGTACAACGTACAGTCCAGTATCTGATTTCGGAATGTCTGTCCGACCATGATGTAATCTAACTGAAATCTTCCCGTATCACCCGGCCTCTTCGAAGTATACTTCCTCCTCTTGTGATTCTTCAATAGAATTTCAGAACTCAATTAGTCTTTCTCATATCTTGTCCCCAGCCCATATTATTCTGTAACCTTTTCTTCTACTCCTATCCCTACAACTGCATTCCAATCCCCCATGACTATTACATTTTCCTCTCCTTTTGCGTATTGCATTGTATTTTCAATATCCTCATATACTTTCGCTATCTGTCGGCATGTATATCTGAACTATCGTTGTCGGTGTTGGTTTTTCTGGCGATTCTGCTAAGAATAACCTTGTCACTGCACTGTTCACAGTAACACGCTCTCTTCCCTACCTTACTATTCATAACGAATTCTACCCCAGTTGTACCATTTTCTGCTGCTGTCGATATTACCCTATACTCATATGATCAGAATTCCTTGTCATCTTTTCATTTCACTGCACTATAGCTGAACTGAGCCTTTGCATTTCCCTTTTCTGATTTTCTAGCTTCCCTACCACATTCAGGTTTCTGACATTCCACACTCCGACCCGTGGAACGTTATCCTTTCGTTGATTATTTAATTTTTTTCTCATGGTCATCTCCCCCTTGGTAGTCTCCTCCTGGAGTCCGAATGTGAGACTATTCCGGAATCTTTTGCCAGTGGGGAGATCATCATGACACTATCTCAATTACAGGCCGCATGTCCTGCGGATACAAGTTATGTGTCTTTAATGCAGTGTTTTACATTGTTCTGTGCATCTTCATGCCTTTGATCATTGCTGATTCTTCCGCCTTTATGGGCCTTTTTCCACCCCAAAGGGAAGAGAGAGCCCTGAACCTCTGCTCGTTCCTCCCCCCTCTTAGAAAATGCCATTGCCAGAAAGAGGGTGACTTTTTATACCAGAAGTCGTTGGCCATCAGTGCTGATTATTAATCAAATTTTAAGCACTGGCGGGTTTCGAACCCGGGGCTGTGGACGTTTTCGATTATGAATCAGAGGCGCTACCCCTGGACCCAAAATAAATAAACACTCTTTGAAACTATAGATCTCTTTAGTTAAACGAAGTAGAAATACAATTTTTGCGCAAATAATTGAGAAGGCGGTGAAAAAGCTAACAACGCTTGCTTTTGTTTCAGGATTGTAAACAAACATGGCGTTGTCGTTGGCTTAACGGAGGTGGGTGCTACAGTGTTGTTGCGAAACACGAAATGTGAGTGAGATGCGACGACCTTAGAGGGTTGAATCTGGAACACCACCACCAAAAAGGATAGCAGTTACAACAACCTGAGATAAGTTTGACGTCGAAGGAACGGTGCTGGCTATGAAGAAGGGACATTGCAGAAGAGTGTGAAGAGAGTTAAAGTGTTGATGCAGTGATCCAGGTGTATACTCAATCCCCGAAGAAATGTATGAGTCAATGCTCTCGTGAGACAAGGTTATGCGAAAGCAGTGTTCATAGAACTTTGCGGGCTCAGAAATTTAAGTCTTACACTTCAAGACTTTTCCAAGCTCATAACGGGGACGAATTTTGTGAGTGTTTCAATAATAGATGTGAAGACGAGCAACGTTTCTAACATCTAATTCTTTGTTCGGATGAAGCAACCCTTAAATTTAACGGAACAATTAACTGTGCCAATGAGAATCCATACGTCACGGGGAAAGACATCTTAATCCAGCAGGACTACCATTCTAGCATGGTCTGTCTTTTGGAGGGTTAATAGGGCAGTACTTCTTTGAAAGCTCTGTCACCGGTGCCTCTTAAAGATGCGAATTGTGAAATGATTTGGGTGAAGGTCACGGTTAAAGCAGGCTCAGACATGGTAATTGGATGTCTCTATAGGCCCCCGGGCTCAGCAGCTGTTGTGGCTCAGCACCTGAAGAATAATTTGGAAAATATTTCGAGTAGATTTCCCCACCATGTTATAGTTCTGGGTGGAGATTTTAATTTGCCGGATACAGACTGGGAGACTCAAACGTTCATAACGGGTGGCAGGGACAAAGAATCCAGTGAAATATTTTTAAGTGCTTTATCTGAAAACTACCTTGAGCAGTTAAACAGAAAACCGACTCGTGGCGATAATATATTAGACCTTCTGGTGACAAACAGACCCGAACTATTTGAATCAGTTAATGCAGAACAGGGAATCAGCGATCATAAAGCGGTTACTGCGTCGATGATTTCAGCCGTAAATAGAAATATTAAAAAAGGTAGGAAGATTTTTCTGTTTAGCAAAAGTGACAAAAAGCAGATTACAGAGTACCTGACGGCTCAACACAAAAGTTTTGTCTCAAGTGCAGATAGTGTTGAGGATCAGTGGACAAAGTTCAAAACCATGGTACAATATGCGTTAGATTTGTATGTGCCAAGCAAGATCGTAAGAGATGGAAAAGAGCCACCGTGGTACAACAACCGAGTTAGAAAACTGCTGCGGAAGCAAAGGGAACTTCACAGCAAACATAAACATAGCCAAAGCCTTGCAGACAAACAAAAATTACGCGAAGCGAAATGTAGTGTGAGGAGGGCTATGCGAGAGGCTTTCAATGAATTCGAAAGTAACGTTCTATGTACTGACTTGGCAGAAAATCCTAAGAAATTTTGGTCCTATGTCAAAGCGGTAGGTGGATCAAAACAAAATGTCCAGACACTCTGTGACCAAAATGGTACTGAAACAGAGGATGACAGACTAAAGGCCGAATTACTAAATGTCTTCTTCCAAAGCTGTTTCACAGAGGAAGACTGCACTGTGCTTCCTTCTCTAGATTGTCGCACAGTTGACAAAATGGTAGATATCGAAGTAGACGACAGAGGGATAGAGAAACAATTAAAATCGCTCAAAAGAGGAAAGGCCGCTGGTCCTGATGGGATACCAGTTCGATTTTACACAGAGTACGCGAAGGAACTTGCCCCCCTTCTTGCAGCGGTGTACCGTAGGTCTCTAGAAGAGCGAAGCGTTCCAAAGGATTGGAAAAGGGCACAGGTCATCCCCGTTCTCAAGAAGGGACGTCGAACAGATGTGCAGAACTATAGACCTATATCTCTAACGCCGATCAGTTGTAGAATTTTGGAACACGTATTATGTTCGAGTATAATGTCTTTTCTGGATACTAGAAATCTACTCTGTAGGAATCAGCATGGGTTTCGAAAAAGACGATCGTGTGAAACCCAGCTCGCGCTATACGTGCACGAGACTCAGAGGGCCTTAGACACGGGTTCACAGGTAGATGCCGTGTTTCTTGACTTCCGCAAGGCGTTTGACACAGTTCCCCATAGTCATTTAATGAACAAAGTAAGAGCATACGGACTATCAGATCAATTGTGTGATTGGATTGAGGAGTTCCTAGATAACAGAACGCAGCACGTCATTCTCAATGGAGAGAAGTCTTCCGAAGTAAGAGTGATTTCAGGTGTGCCGCAGGGGAGTGTCATAGGACCGTTGCTATTCACAATATACATAAATGACTTGGTGGATGACATCGGAAGTTCACTGAGGCTTTTTGCAGATGATGCTGTGGTGTATCGAGAGGTTGCAACAATGGAAAATTGTACTGAAATGCAGGAGGATCTGCAGCGAATTGACGCATGGTGCACGGAATGGCAATTGAATCTCAATGTAGCGAAGTGTAATGTGATGCGAATACATAGAAAGATAGGTCCCTTATCATTTAGCTACAAAATAGCAGGTCAGCAACTCGAAGCAGTTAATTCCATAAATTATCTGGGAGTACGCATTAGGAGTGATTTAAAATGGAATGATCATATAAAGTTGATCGTCGGTAAAGCAGATGCCAGACTGAGATTCATTGGAAGAATCCTAAGGAAATGCAATCCGACAACAAAGGAAGTAGGTTACAGTACGCTTGTTCGCCCAATGCTTGAATACTGCTCAGCAGTGTGGGATCCGCACCAGGTAGGGTTGATAGAAGAGATAGAGAAGATCCAACGGAGAGCAGCGCGCTTCGTTACAGGATCATTTAGTAATTGCGAAAGCGTTACGGAGATGATAGATAAACTCCAGTGGAAGACTCTGCAGGAGAGACGCTCAGTAGCTCGGTACGGGCTTTTGTTGAAGTTTCGAGAACATACCTTCACCGAAGAGTCAAGCAGTATATTGCTCCCTCCTACGTATATCTCGCGAAGAGACCATGAGGATAAAATCAGAGAGATTAGAGCCCACACAGAAGCATACCGACAATCCTTCTTTCCACGTACAATACGAGACTGGAATAGAAGGGAGAACCGATAGAGGTACTCAGGGTACCCTCCGCCACACACCGTCAGGTGGCTTGCGGAGTACGGATGTAGATGTAGATGTAGATGCTGTATATGATAACACCTGGCCTTAGCAACGTTTTTGAGACTGAATATTACTACTTTCAACAGGATGGGACGCCATCTCGGTTTCAAACTGACGTGAGGGCACTTTTCAGTCGTACATTCCCTGCCAGATGGATGGGACGAGAAGAGAGAGTGTGAAGTTTCCAGTTTAATCCTCATATAGACTTCTGTCTGTGGGGTACCCTCAAGAAAACAGTTTACACTGCGAGACCACAGACACAGGGTCATTTTAAAGAGCAAAATTGAGCAAGCCTGTGATGCTATTACTCTAGGAACAATACAGTTGGCATGTCGCTCTGTTGTAAGTTCTTATTGGCGATGTACTGCGGAGGAAGGAGGCCATTTTGAACATTTGCTACATTTACTTGGACCATACGCTACATCCAAACATTGTACTGTACTTCTGTCTCCTTTGATTAAAGAAATATTCGGTTTCAAGGAGTGTATACATTATTTTGGGACACCCTGTATTATTATTCCTCAAAAACAAAACAAAACAGCAGTAGAAGCAGCACAAAGACTGGTCAGAAGAAAAGGTGTTCCTCATTGTGTCCTGCTTCAAAGAACTGAACAACAAAGGCAGTGTACTGCAAGGGAACAAAATATGTGTTACAGGACCACGCCAGTACGGTGTGCAACAATTATAAAAATTAATGTGGTGTATTTTTGTTCAATTATTCGTTCTTTGTCACTACTATAATCACTAACCTGTGTGCTGTTTAAGATAAATCATGCTAATATATCATTTTTCATTAAATAACTTCATCAATTTAAATTATTCACGATTAAAAATGTACCATTTTGAACTTAATAAAACTATTAAAAACTATATAAGCTACTGATAAACCTTCAAACAACCTATTCGTGCATGATAATGTCTGAAAGGTATTGTTTTCATTTAAATTTGTTGTACTAGATATAACGAGTCCAATGGATCCAGAGTACGTAAATGTGCAAGATTTATGTCGTGCACAGAAAGGTTAACACCGGTTGCCCTATTGGTGTGGGACCCAACTTCGAGGTAGCAGAACAGGGTTCATCTTTTCCAAGTCAAACAGGTTCACCAGCAAATTAAGCTAAGGTATAAGCAGGCCCCAGGAATGTGAGGTAGTTTGTGATCATCTCTGCACTTTTTCGGTTGTTCTGCAAATCCCTGATTAAGATATTATTGTATAATTTTACACTGCGATTGTAACTAAACTTCCGCTACTTGAGAGGGGCCCCCCACGAAAAACTAGTGATCGTAGAACAATGAAACTTGGTGGCAGCATTTGTAAAGACATGCAGAAGAGAAATAACAAATAAACTACTGAAACAAACAAATTTTAAATTTCAAATATTTTTAATTGCATGCCATATATACGGTTGTGGTTAGAAACTTTGCTCAATGTGATTACCATCTGCTTCCAAGACAGCCTGGAACCACTCCATAGTGTGCTCTACTGCTGCCTGAAACACTGGTGCACTATGGTCTCTAGTGTACATGGGATGTGCAATGGTTTAAGGTCGCACTTTCAGTCCAGCATTCTCAGCCATGGCAATAGTGACTTCTTTAGCAATTTGTGGCGCAATTTTCCGTCGGCCTCTGCCAGAAGCAATTCCCAAATAACTGGTTAATACGAACTTTAAAATCATGTTCTTCGTCGGCGGTGCCGAAAGAGGACCTCTCCAAATTCCTTTCATGTATCGACACTCGCGAAGAGGGGCAACAGTGGTTCTGTTGATTTGATAAAACTGCTTTACGAGTAAAGCTCTGCTCATCTTGTCCAGACCCATGTTCATTGTCTGGAATTGCAATGCACACTGATCCTTGTGTTTCAAACCTACGTCGCTTCACCAGTACCGGCGCCGAACGACAAGTAATGACAACAACAATATTAACGACGAAAAATCCTGCAATGCACAGTTTTCCATAAGATAAACATTTTTCTTTTTTTTCTTTATAGTATTTCAAAGCCCCATATGGGGCAGGCTGGCAGCAGTGTAGGTGCCGCTCTTGAGCCGAAAGATAGACAGTAAAAACAGAACAGGGAGACGTTTAAAACAACACAAAGGAGGAAATGCGGCGAAACAGACATATAAAAGGGGAAACATAATGGAATATAGCGTAAAAAGGGGCGACTAAAATGGTGATAAAAGTCTAAAAACTCTACACAAAAAACCACACACTGTGACGATTAAAAGAAACACACAGAGAAGGACGGCCGGATTACAAAAGTAGAGATTGGGTGACGTAGCACAGAACAATCACTGACAGTGACACTATGTATAAGCCCAGCACACAATTAAAATCACATTTCTTGACGTCACGGGAGAACAGCATCAAACGCAAGACTGATAAAGCACGACGACGATCAACAAACTGTGAGGATCTGCCAGGGGGATGGAGACAAGGGAGAAGGGAAGAAAGGGTAGAGGACTAGTGCTAGAGGGTGGGAGAGGGCGGAGACGGGCGGGTGGGGGGGGGGAGGGGCGCCAAAGGCGGTGGTTGGTTGAGAAGGAAACAGTCGAGGACGGGCTGTGGAGACTTTCGGGGGGGGGGGGGGGGGAGGAGGAGGAGGAGGAGGAAAATCTGCTTATGGAGGAGGAGGAAGAGAGAGAAAAAGGGGGGCCCTGGGGAGGGGGGTAAATATTTTCCTGTCTGTAGTGACTGAAGTAGCGCAAGTTTTCCTATAACCTGTATAGTAATGAGAGTATGTCTGTGTTTAGTTCTAGTTTTATACAGCACTATTCTAAATGATGGATCCATTTTCAAAAATTCGTGTGTATTCATGTACTAATCCAAAATGAACAAGCTTCATTCCAATGAAAAGAGAAAGTTTCAAGGTTTTTGGCCGGCGGGCGATGTTGGTAGCAAAAGTGGCCGGTAGAGTTCGCGCAGCATTAGGGCCGTCATTACGTTTCAGTGTCAGTTGCGCGTGAGATGGTGACTGTCGAGCACAGTGTTTTTTGCGTTCTTGAGTTCGCGAAAAGTGAGTCGCAAATTGTGGTGGAGCGAGCATTTCGAACCAAATTTAGTGTTCAACCACCAACTCGCAAAAGCATTAGTCATTGGTTTAAGCAATTTAAACAGACTGGGGTCTGTGCAAAGGAGAAAGCATGGTCGGCGGCGTGTGCCAGAGGATGATGTCCGAAGGATTCAAGAAAGTTTTTTGTGCAGTCCCAGTAAGTCTACCAATAAAACCAGCAGAGAAGTTGGAATACCCCAACCATCTGTATGGAAAGCCCTTTATAACTTGTGCAAGCTCTCAACCCTAATGACAAAGAGAAGCGACTCGCATTTTGTCGTAATGTGCTAGAAAAGATGGAAGATGGATCATTATTATAGCGTGTAATTTTTAGCGCTGAAGCGACGTTCCTCATTTGTGGAAAAGTCAACAGACACAGTGTTCGCATATGGAATTTGGGAAATCCACATTCACCATTGCAACACGAAAGACTGTCACCATAGATCAATGTGTTCTGTGACATATCATATACAATGATTTATGGACCAGTTTTCTTCGCGGGAATAACTGCAGCGGGAAACACGTACTTGGACTTGTTGGAGCAATAGCTGTTCCTTGAAGCTGTGGAAGATTCCCAGGATGGAGTTTCCCCCCTCCCCCGCATTGGCAGTTTGATGTGTGAGGCTTTTCAAATGACTCCCTTCCTCACTGCTTGATCGGTCGCATGGAGCTTGAGGACCTGCCTCTGCACTTCTGGCCACCAAGATCTCCTGATCTCACACACTGAGTCTCTTTCTTATGGGGTTGTGTGAAGCAAGCTGTTTACATCCTGCCTCTACCGACCACTCTGGATGGTCTAAGAAACCCGATCACTGACGTCATGCACTCAGTAACAGCAGATACGCTTTCGCGTGTGTGGGACGAGTTTGGCTACCATGTCAATGTTTGCCGTGCAGCCAACGGTGGCCACACTGAAAATTTGTAACATTTATCGCATTACTAATTATTCAATAATATAAAAATAATTAATTAGAAATTTTTACAAATTATTAAATTTATTAAATTGATACCAAACATTATGAAAAAACTTTGAAACTTCCTCTCTTCTTTTATACAAAGTTTGTTAACTTCGGATTTGTACTTGAATAAATACGAAGTTTTGAAAATAAGTCCATCATTTAGACTAACCCATATTTCCTCCTTTTCTTCTAAAAATGTCTTGCACTTAAGGGCACGTACTTCTGGCGCACTGCATACGTTCTGTTGTAAAGAATCTTAAAAATCTGTACTATGTGATTGGGCATTCTGAATCAGCTGCTCAATTAATTGCCTGAAGTAAGTCCCTATCACGCCCTCACCTGGGAATGGTAGGTATGCTGAGCCTGTATATTGGTGTATGTGCGTGCAGGCTATTAGGGAGTGAGTGGAGAGGGTCTCGACATTGGGCGATACTGTGGATAGTTTGGCTTGAAGCTGTCTGTCACTGCGATGAATATTATGTGAGACAGCACAAGAGTGGACAGTATCTAGCAGCTTGTTATTTGGAGTTAGCTATGGCATGTACCGTGTGCTCCAAAAGTGACTCAGGCACCATGGCTATACCATGTTGTACTTTCGAAGTCTACTGCTAGTTTGTCATTTGAGTTTAGCTAATACATACCTCACTTAATTGAAACGTAAGCTTTGGGTGGCACTGACTGTTTGTAGCGAGCTGGTTATTTGGCAATTGGTAGTTTCTGTATTGTTACTGAAACTTTTATTTAGAGAATTATTACCTGAAATTGATTTAAACGATAAGTCAAAAATTCATGTGGCACGTTAGCTGCATACATCGCTTGTTGCTTCCTATAAGGGTTAATACAATTATTGTGTGATATTAACACGAGTTGTTTTGCAGATTCCATCTAGCGTCAGTCTGTCTTGTCTTGCTGAGTGATGGACTATGTACAACGAAGACCTGAGCAATGCTTTGATTCTGTCCAGACTGGTTAATGTTAAGTCAATGTTTCTGATGCAGAGTCATGTCAAGACCCATACTTGATCTAAAAGATAACAGAACTTTTCAAATTTAGTATATTAACCTTTTAAGAAATATTTTCAAATTTTATTTAAAAAATAACAATTTGGTAAAATTACTTTAGTTGTGATTAGGTCAACATGCTGTGTTTTTGAGAATATTGTGTACACGACAAATTCTGGGTTTAGGAAATAATTCCTAATGCACTGTGAGTATGAAAAATACAAATGTTAAGGTACTGTTATGTTCTGGGCAAATGTATGTGTAATATACAATAAGTAAAACGTGTGCATAAATTGACCTAGTCTTCCACGCAAATCCGCCCAGTCATACTGATATATTGTTTTGAGGGTCGCTTAGATTTTTGTTCGTGTATCAGACTGCAAAGGTGTGTCTTGTTTGTGTCGTATGTTGATGCATGAGGATCGAAGGAACACTGCTACATGCACTGAGCCGGGAGCAGCCTACAGCAGAGCCGGTCAGAGCGACCACCTAAGCTGGCAGTCAGCGAGGCCTGCGAGAAAGGCAGACCACGAAGCGAACGTCACAGCACGTGACACCGCAGGTCTTAACGAGTGCCAGCAGCCGTTTCCGGAGGGGAGCAACTAATAATTCAAACATGGCTCTGAGCACTATGGGACTTAACATCTGAGGTCATCAGTGCCCTAGAACTTAAAACTACTTAAACCTAACTAACCTAAGGACATCACAAACATCCATGCCCGAGGCAGGATTCGAACCTGCGACCGTAGCGTTCGTGCGGCTCCAGACTGTAGCGCCTAGAACCGCTAGGAAACCACGGCCGGCGGAGAGAGTAATGTTTGAGATGGGTTTTATAACTCTTGACTGCCCGTTTAAATGCACGTAAGCTCTCTGTAACACACAAGATGTTTGAGACCTTCAGCGGGTAGCTTTCCCATTACATGTTGATACCCCGTGCGCGCCGCATGGAGCCGAGAGTTGGTGAAGTGTGGCGGAGACGTTGACTCGAGGCCCACGAGAAAGACAGGCCGAAGCACGTGCGTTACGAAGGTAGCCTTGAGCTCGCTCGCTTGCTTAACCGAGCAAACAATGCATTTCTAAACTTGTTAACTGTGTGTGTGTGAAATCTTATTTGACTTAACTGCTAAGGTCATCAGTCCCTAAGCTTACACACTACTTAACCTAAATTATCCTAAGGATAAACACACACACCCTTGGCCGAGGGAGGACTCGAACCTCCGCCGGGACCAGCCGCATAGTCCATGAGTGCAGCGCCTGAGACTTCTAGGCTAATGCCGCACGGCTAACTTGTTAACTCGGAGGTAGGTGTATACGGACTAATGAGTATTGCACCTTCTACTGGAATATGGCATTATTAGCTCTTACTGATAACTACTCGTGCAACAAAATTTTAAATCAGCACTCTTCTGCATAACAGGCCTCATTTCATACAAGAAATGGTGCCTTATGCAACTGATAATCAGTGTCGCATGATTTTAATTTTATTGTAACATAGCACAGCCGTAACAAATTATTTGTAGGCCTATACACTTCCTATCATTGTAGAACTAATAACAGTAAGGTACTATAAGAGTGAATTCCAGTAGAAGATGCAATTTTACTTCGTACATACACACCGAGTTAAGAGTTAACAGGTGTAGAAATGCAGAGCTCCGCCTACCTCCGTGACGTACGCGCCGCGACCTGCCTTTCTCGCGGGCCTCAAGCCGACTAGTGTGACGTCACAAGTTCGTTGCAAGGTCAGTAGCTCTCGCTGGCGCCGACAGCTAGTGACGAATAGAAGAACACGCCGTCTTTTTGGCAGAATACCTACACCATTGGTTTTCTCTAATGGTGAAAACGAAGATAACTATGTTCAGAAAATATGTATCTTTCTCAAACTCTTTCATGGCGGTATGTCTAAGTAAAATCTTCTCTGTTTACAAGCCGATTCAGTTCGAATAAAATTCTTGAAATTTCAATGGCAAGGTACGTTCTTGGATGCTTTTGCTGAGAAGAGGGCAGGAGGCCGGCTTGGTCATTCATTGCACAGAAAACTGACGCAGACTTAACAATACTTGAATGCCGATAGTTTTCACCATTATTTACACAAGAGAACGGTCCTCAAAACGTTAGTGCGCACGGAAAAAGTTATTTCTGACGGTTACCACCTACAGTCTGAATAGCAGGGCTCGAGACACGTCTTCAGAGGGGATGGTTATAGCAAGAGAGACATTTCGTACGCTTTCAGGTGCCACTGAGGAAGGACGCCTTGTGAATCGGCAGAAGAGGCGAAGGCCGCTGACATACTGTTGGACAACGAACAGGAAGTTAGGACTATGCTGCAGGGACATACACTGAGACCAGTGTTCCGGCTCGCCCCCAAGATACGAGGTGTGCTTCGCCCTGTCAAAGACGACATAGCCCTTCGTGTGCCCGGTGTGCATGGTGTCCCTTGCGAATGCGGCAGTATCTACGTGGGTCAGACACTTTGCACAGTTGCAGAGTCTTAAACCGAGTACAAACGACATATTAAGCAAAGGAAGCTTCACAAGTCGGCTATTGCTGAGTATTGTCTGCAAAACGGGCACAGGCTACTGTTTGAAAACAGGAGAGCCTTGGCTCATGCGTGAACGTACTGGGATTTCGTTATAGAGGGAGGCGGCTGAAATTAAAATTATCAGCAACAATATTAACAAAGATCAGGGGTACACACTTGGTAAGGCGAAAGGGGCCGGCTTGGAATATCCAAAGGAAGCCACGGCGAATGATTGAGTCTTATAGGGAGGCGGGAGCTGCAGTTTTTTGAATGAGGCGCCGACACCTCACGCCACCTGGCGCCAACGGCTCCCGCGACCAGCAGGAGCTGCTATGAGCTACCGAACTCACTTTCTGCGCACGTGTCGTTTCGGCCCTCTCTGATTGGTGCCAGAGGCTGAAATCGTACCTTTGTGAGCGGAAAACCGCGCTAGCCCCGGCAGTCAGGGGTTTTAGTAATGACGACGATGGAGGAGATGTCCATCGATAGCTCGAGAATTTTATTCGAATTGACACGGCTTGAAAACCAAGAAGATTTTATTGATATATCTTCATGTTACGTTATCTTTCGATCATTTCATGTTCAGCCACGCTTGCGGATACCTGAATGAGATGGAAATTTAATTATGGCAAATATTTTATGCTATTGTGTACGTTGAGTTTGACTGAATCAGGGGGTACGTGTTGTGCAATAGAAAAGTATTTAATGTGAAGAATTTTTTGAGAGTTAATGTCATCGTGCACTTGAATTTCAAATAAACTATCCTGCATCATAAAGTTCCCATTTGAGGTAGCTGCATACTTCTATGAAGAAAGTTATAGAAGATCGTTTCCAGAATGAGATTTTCACTCTGAAGCGGAGTGTGCGCTGATATGAAACTTCCTGGAAAGATCTCCCAGGCTGTGACTAAGTCATGTCTCCGCAATATCCTTTCTTTCAGGAGTGTTAGTTCTGCAAGGTTCTCAGGATATCTTCTGTTAAGTTTGAGAGGTGGGAGACGAAGTACTGGCACAAGTAAAGTTGTGAGCACGGGGCGTGACTCGTGCTTGGGTAGCTCAGTTGATGGAGCACTTGCCCGTGAAAGGGAAAGGTCCCGAGTTCGAGTTTCGGTCCGACACACAGTTTTCTTCTGCAAGGAAGTTTCACAAGATGTGGGAATTAAAAAAGAAGACTGTGGCCCATTATCACGCAGTTGAAGTGGGAATGGTTGGTATTGGAACGCTATTCACCTTGAGGTGCTATTCACCTTCAGGAGAAGCCACCACTCGTCTCGTCTTGGTGTGATATAGCTTCCTGTTGAGCCTTCACTGTAGGAGCCCTTGTTCTGTAGTATTGCAGCAAACGTGGTTAATTTAACCCTTTCGTTGTTGATAGGATACGTATGTCCCACTAACGTAATATACAGTTTCGGGCCCTGGGATATCTATATTTCATGTCTGTCTCCTGCTAGCCCGTAGCCAGATGATTTCTGATCTATTCAAATATAGTAGACCATGTGATGGGTATATAGACGGTTGTGAAAGATGAACTGGATGCACGTGTGTTTATAGGTGGCACAGTGCGCGTATTTCACAAATATCAGATCAAATCACCATCTTCTCAATTCCAAAAATGGCTGAGGCCACTGTGTTTTCTTATACGTCACAGACATGGTTTCCAAACACCACTACACACCGCACTGCTCTGTATATAATTTTACTTAGTGAGACTATATGCTCCAAAAAACTTCATACATTGTAGAAAACTTTATTTCAATGTCATCTTCGAATGTAATGTTGAAAAATTTTGTTCAACATTTGTTTTTTTCATTGTGAGGAGAATAAATGTGTTTTGGTACTGACTCGTTCTACTATTTTCCATAATGGCCTTCTTAATAAAATCACTCTAAAATTAGTACTCGGGTAAACCCTAGGTTCAGAGGAAAACATGTATCTAGTTAGGTTCGTTGGACGCATGACGTGCCTCACTTCACCAGTCATCAAAATCGATCAGCTCATTTTTATAGCGAAAATATATTATTTATCACAAAAGAAAACATTTCTTGACCTATTGTTTTCCAAATAAAAGCAAAATAAACTTTAATAATGAAAATGTTAAAACTCGCACAGCGGTTTAACATGAGACTCTTCATGAAATTATAAATGTCGCCAACGCAATATTTTCTTACGTTAAATAAGGTGTTTGTTGGTAATGCTATGTGACGAGGGAGAATTTTTGAATGGCACAGTCGGTGTTAAGAGGGTCTGGAAACGGTTGAAGGTGATGAATGACTTGGTAGATATGTGAGCTCAAGAACTGAAGTAAAAGTTCAAAAAATTTATGAATTTGTGTAAAACTACCGACGTCTGAGCATTTTGATTATCACAGACATGGTGGACATGAGCAGAAAGACAGTAATAAATTTTTCACAATGGATTATAGATGTCATAAGTTTGTGAAAAAGTGGTTGCAACAAGAGCACTATTGGAAGAACATATGCTCCGATGTCGTGGAACGACTAAACAAAGAAACATACTTGCTCATACGTGTCATAAAGTGTGAAGGAATAGGGATCTACCAGTAGGACCCAGAAACAAAGTGTCAATCGAAGCACTGAAAGACTTCAAAATCACTAACAATGGAAAAAAATCGTTGATGACCAGCTGAAAACTGGAGGCAATGATGATCGTTTTATGGGTGCCTCGTGAGTCAAACCGTTAATCAGAAGTACCGCAAAGCAGTCGAAATCAATCTGTGGGAAAGAAAAAAGGAATCAAAGATTGGATTTTTGAAAGAACGACGCGTGCATTCTGCATCAGGACAACGCGCCAGCTCACAGTGCCGTATCTGTGAAACAGTTTTTAGAGGACAAACGCATTCCTGTGGTCGAACATCCTCCGCATTAGCCCGACCTAGCTTCCTGTGACTGATCTGTTTTCAGAAGTGGAAAATGAATTGCAGGGAACGCGTTTTTATTCCTTTGAAGAGGTATAAGGAAAGCCTGCAGAGTTGTGGAAGAGGGTGGCAATGGATGACCTACTGCTCTGCTTTGAACTACGGGAGGCACTTATGAAGCTGTGCGTAGATGAAGAAGAAAAGTATATTGGAGAGGATAAAAATCCAATTGTAGCTTTATTTGCAATAACTCACATTTCTGACACCAGTCTCGTTATTTAATTGCCCCACCTCGTACCTAAGAATACCGACAGTGACCACTTTGTCTCAGAGAATAACACTAGTGGCCAAATGTTGGTGTTTAATATTCCTGGTTGGTACCGAAGGGCCGGCCGCGGTAGTCTCGCGGTTCTAGGCGCGCAGTCCGGAACTGTGCGACTGCTACGGTCGCAGGTTCGAATCCTGCCTCGGGCATGGGTGTGTGTGATGTCGTTAGGTTTAAGTAGTTCTAAGTTCTAGGGGACTAATGACCACAGCAGTTGAGTCCCATAGTGCTCAGAGCCATTTTTTTTTTTGGTACCGAAGGAATAAATAATTAGTAACATTCCGACGCAGGTAATTTACGTCGTCCAAGGAAGGAATACTTTCGGGATAATTATTGATAACAAACACTCACGTAACGAACATGCTGACAAAGTGGAATCACTGTAGACGTAGATGTCTAACTGTACTTATAATGGGTATCCCAGGAGGAATGGCGAATATTCGGCGATAAGACAGGAATGACCATTCGAAGTAAAAAGTGTAGTAAACATGGGCTCTGAGACGAATTGCTGAGGAATTGTGAGCACTTCTTCATCTTTCATACTGTGAGTCAAATTTCTTCTAATGCAAGCTTTCGCTTTTCATATGTTCGGAGAATGTATTATGAACCAAAACCAGAAAAAAAATGTCTATTAAACATGGACCCTAAAATGGAGATCTTTTCAGCTGTCAGCATTTGTTTAGTAGAAGAGGTATGTTTCACCGTAGTGAAGATGAAAAGGTGCTCATAGCTCTTAAAGTATTCTTTTCTGTGTAGTCTGCTGTGATGAATGTGAAGCCTTGGTAACCAGTAATTGTGACATATTTTATGATGTGACGAGGAGGGTATGCCTTTAAACATTTTCTCTGAAGTCTAGAAAATATGCGCTGCTAGCCATGATGACATTTCCTTGGGATGGCGAGGGCTTCTTTCACTTGCTATTACGGAACACGGTCAAACAGTCAGCTTCGGGTGACACAAAGAGACAGTTGGAAAACAGGGCAGAACCTTCAAGAGGACGATAAAAGACGAAAATATCAAAAGGAATAAAAATCACATCACTGCACGACGTCCCAACTCTTTGCCAAACAAACCAAGTAACTAGGAAATTGGAGTATTTTATTGTCTCCGACGCATCGTACTGATGTGATATGGCATCCTTCATTTTGAACGAATGAAAAATAGATTTTGAAGTAAACAACCAGATGTCACAAACGAGATGTAAATAATAGAAAAACAGTGTACTCGACTGTGGAAAGTTTACTTCTTTCAAGGAGTATTGGAGAGTTGGTTTCGTCTATACCAGCAACGCTTTGCCTTAAATTGAAAGCGTTCTGAGAAGCAAAACTTTATACAGAAAGAGTCACAATAATTGCGAAACAAGCTGAATACGAACAGTCTGTATCAGTAAACTAAGTATAACACAGTTTTTCATTAGTTTCGTTAGAGCTCCGTTCATCGGCACAGAGGTAATCGTTAAATTATACTTAGACGACATAAAAGAATGATAAGTGCTCAAAAAATTTGGAGCACACTTATTATTTGGATAGATTTATTTTTCTGGTCTGTCTTTCACAATACTGTTTTGAGCACAGGGAATTGATACGAACAGCTACCTGAGGTCAAAGTACAATGGCAGTTGTGAGAATGTTGAGTCTGTCAGCATACCTCGAAGGTTTATTTCAGACTTAGACTGGCAACACATCCTCAGCATGGGAAGCAGCCCTCCCAAGTGACGAATCTCACAATGACACACAGAGCATCGACGATCAGCCACATAATGGCGACCCCCATTGAACAATACCAGCTGGAGACCGCTAACTACAAACTGGAGCTGGTAGGTACCGCGAGGGTCAAGCAACTTAACTGGTCACTGCTTGATTTAAAAAATGGGGGATGGAAGTGTGGACGCAGACAGAGCACGACCGTCTCATTCCGTTACGAGCAAAAGGAGAAATCTCCCAGCAACGTGCTGCTCGTATAAGGATGGACAAGCTAACACCTGGAACGACAGTAGGGCCAATGGTCTTCTTCGTAAATCCGCTTAGGAATTATCTGACTACTGATAAGAGTGTATAACTACATATGTTAGACACGCAGTCTCATGGGATCATCCAAAATGTGTGTAAGTCGTTTTTTGAGACATTGTCATGTACAGGTATGTCACAACTGTCATGGCTATTGAGGGTCATTTGACAGCTGTACTGTATCGGGACAGGATCTCCCAGCTCATTGTCCATCCCAGAAATCAACGTTCCGATAGTGAGTACCTCATTCAGGACGATAATGCACGGCCATACCGCACCCCCCGAGTGGTCGCCTTCTTCTGGGGGAAGGCATAAACTGAATGAATAGCCTCCGACATCTGAGGTCAACTTTATTGCATATACTCGACACCATTTGGAACTAGCACTGAGTTGCTGCAGGTACCCTTCTCAATCACTGGATGACCTGAGGAGTCCGCTGTCGGAGTGTGGGACAGGACTAAGGAGACTAAGGAGCAACGCCCCCGTGACGATGTGGGGTGCGCGCCCGGCATCACTCAAGCATGTCAGGACACACATATTGGAGATTCACGGTATTTAATGCCTCTGAGCACTAGATTTCAATTTCACACACAAATAACATGAGCTTTTTCGAACAGACTGTCTTTACTTTGGCTAATATTTCATTTTTTTGCGCTCTACAAATACTTTAATTTCTACATTCCCTGTTGTCACTGAATCTAAAGCCATACTTCCGCAGATTTGCAGTCGATAAAATTCTTTCTGGAGAAAAAGGACATTACGACCAACCAGTATGTATCCAGGGAAAAAAATGAGGTGCATTTTAAGACTTGTAAAGAAACAACGTCTGAACTGGCCTTCAAGGCCCCACGGTACCTACCAGCCGCCATGTCACCCTCAACCCTTAGGCGTCAGCATATGAGGATATGGAAGGGCAAGTGATCAGCACACTGCTCTCCCGGCCGTTTTCAGTTTTCGTGACCGGTGTTAGCTCTTCAATCGACCTCACAAGGGCTAAGTGCTTCCCGCTTGCCAACAGCACTCGGCAAACCTGGAAGGTGACACATCCAGTTGCCAGCCAAGCCAGACAACGCTTATATTCGATTTGACGAGAAACAGTGTTACCAATGGGACAAGTAAGTTGGCATTTTAAGGCATATGGATGATTAAAAACTTAATAGTGCATGTGATTATCTTCTTTTGCTGCTAGTGTGTTCTCCAGCTTTATCCAAGAAAAAAATTATTTCCGCCTTTGCATTTGTTACCACATCTACCGTAGATCTTTTTGCCACCTCGCACTTCGTACTTGTCAAGTGGTGAAGATACAAGACTGTATTAGATCTAGAAACAATCACTAGATTTCCTAGTAAGCCACACTTGGCAATTTTTCCCAAGTTCAATAAGCGTGCAGAAAAATAAATTCCTATTTTTATTGTCTGCATACTTACAATCAACGTATGTTATACACAGTTCCAAGTCAATGTGTTGAAAGTTTAATTCGAATGTTAATGCTTTTCACGCTGCTCAGGTTTGGTAGACTATCAAATCAGTTTTCAGGAAACATTCACAGAACATACCCGTCTTGTTATGATATAGTTGTAGGGGTGAAATTAAAAAAAGAAGTTTTGAAAAAGTCAACTTATCTTAATAGGAAAAGTTTAGAAGAGATTGATAACACTTAGGAGTCAACTGAGTGTGAAATGGGATTTTTTTATTGGAAATATCCATTTTTCAACTAGCAATAAGTCTCATAGTGACTAAATGCGGAAAGGAAATGGTTCTGAAATCGAGCTGCATAACACTCCTAACATAGCAGAAAGAGTAAATACAAAATTGCTGATTTCAGGAACTACGAAATCAAACTTGCAATGAGTAAATACATGTCTAACAACTGAGCACAAGACTAGAGAGTTCTTACAGTTCAGCCATAGCCCATTCGGATAGAAATGAAACACCCTAGATTAAGTTCAAATGGTTCAAATGGCTTTGAGCACTATGGGACTTAACATCTATCGTCATCAGTCCCCTAGAACTTAGAACTACTTAAACCTAACTAACCTAAGGACATCACACAACACCCAGTCATCACGAGGCAGAGAAAATCCCCGACCCCGCCGGGAATCGAACCCGGGAACTCGGGCGTGGGAAGCGAGGACGCTACCGCATGACCACGAGCTGCGGACCCCAGATTAAGTGTGAGCAACAAGAAAATGAAATACATTAAATCTCATCGTAACAGTGAAGGTTCGCGTTGAAGGCAGATCATGACGTTAAATAAAATTAAAATAAAATGCCCAAAAACTTTGTTTTCCAAAAAAATCTTTTGAGCCTATGTGAAGAAGGTCCCAAGCGGACGAAATGTCTTTCAAAAATTAATTTTTACGTACTTAAATCGCGCGCTTCTGTGGTTGGCATACCTGTGCTACCGGTAGAAGGACCTGTCCCTGCTGGGCAGGATTCTGTTCTTGAGGTATTCAAGCCTCCTGCGCAGGCGCTCGCCCTCTGCCGTCAGAGACGCTATCGTCATGCGCGTCTCATTGAACTGGCGTTTCATCTGCTGCCACTCCTGCATGTTGGGCCTGCGGGAACGAACACGTCAGTAGAGCGGGCGCAAGTCTGCACGGAACATCAACTGCCACACCTTAGTGAAATTTGTTACTGTCAAACTGTAGCAAGCGATCTGTTAGAAATACACACTTTTTTCACAAACGGCTTTATATCATTTCGTGGATTTATGACAGTCATCCCGTTTCGACTCTAATAAATTCCTTTTAAACGAAAATGTGTTTTAAGATTCTTTCGACTTACTCCATGCCAATGAGGACCATTTGACTTTGGATATGTGGTAGGTACATTAGAATATTTGTTTTCATTTTATGTGCAAATACTTGTTACGTATTCTTGTTTCTCCTACATGCTCTTTACGCTGGAGGGTCTCCTTAATGTGGACTTATGATAATTAAAAGTACGTTAAATGTTATCAAGTCAGCATGAGAAGCTGTAGTTGTTACGATAGTAACACGCCAAGGTGTCATCTAGCGCTCACTGTGGCCTACACCTGCATCTGCTGTGGCGTTGTCCGAAGAACGAGGTTCCGTTGGCACCACACAACGGAACTATAGACACGAGCTCAAGGGGTTCCATACGCTGCCGCTGCTGGAGGATTACTAACGTCAGAGCGCAGTGCTGCTCACAAGGGAACCTCCCGATCGCACCTCCCTCAGATTTAGTTATAAGTTGGCACAGTGGATAGGCCTCGAAACACTGAATACAGATCAATCGGGCAAACAGGAATAAGTTGTGTTGAACTATTAAAAAAATAAGCAAAATATATAAACTGAGTAGTCCATGCTCAAGATAGGCAACATCAAGGATAGTGTGAGCTCGGGAGCGCCGTTGGTGTGAACGGCTGCGAAACGAGAGCTCCTTGGTTCAAGTTTTCTTTCGAGTGAAAAGTTTACTATCTTTATTTTTCCAAAGTTATGATTTGTAAGTTCGTTCATTGACGTCTCTGTTCACTGTAATAAGTTTAGTATCTATGTTTTGCGACCGCACCGCAAAACCGTGCGATTAGTAGACAAAAGGACGTGCCTCTCCAATGGGAACCGAAAACAGTTAATCGCAAGGTCATAGGTCAACCGATTCCTCCACAGGAAAACACGTCTGATATATTCTATACGACACTGGTGACGGCATGTGTCACATGACAGGAATATGTTGTCGGAACACCTAACTTGTACACTTCGCGAGTGGGTAAAAAGATTCTTCTACCTTGCCCGATTTAAGTTTTCATGTGGATGTGATAATCACTCCCAAAAAAGTGATGAAAACATAAGACTTTGTCACATAAACCGCAACAAATGAATGCAATAGTTTCAGAGTCGCACAATTTTCCCTGTGCTCTGTCAGAACATATGTTATTAACGTTTTAAAATTTTTTCTTGTGTAGACCGTCAAATCCTGCATATGTCCAAGCAAATCTGAACATGTCCTGGAATTTTGGAGAGGCAAGTTGATTATGTGTGAGTGCTTAAACTTTGATTATTGTCTGAAAATAAAAAAAAGATTAAACTTCTTGCTCTTGTGAAGATTTGAACCAAAGACCTCTCGTTTCGCAGCTGTTCACGCTAACCACTGGATCACGGCGCTCCCGAGCCCACAATAACCTTGATGTGGCCTATCTTGCAAATGAACTACTCAGTTTATATGTTCTGCTTATTTTTTTCATAGTTCCACACAACTTCTTCCTGTTTTCTCGATTGATCTGTGTTCAGTGTTTCGAGGCCTATCCACTGTGCCAACTTATAACCAAATCTATTGGGGGTGCGACGGGGAGGTTCCCTTGTTAGCACCGCCCTACAATCATTTCTTAAGCCGTTGGTACATGGAACGCATTAGGTAACGTTGAAGTGGTTCTCTACGAGTTTTGTGGCGTCTCTTTCTGCTATTTCGGGTCGGGGAGCCATTTCGTCACGTGAAATTCAAAATTAATTCGCTGGCATTTCGCAACGTGCCACGTAAAGTAAGAACCAATAAGAAGCAAGAACGCCCCCTACGACACGAGCATAAAGCAAGACGCCATATTGTATTTGCTGCGTTCAGTACAAGTGCAAGTTCGGAGCGTTTTATGTTATACGTTACACCCTATGAATATACATGCTGTTTCTAAACACAGCATATTGACTTCCCTGTGAACCATTCGTTATTTTTACGATTTGTTGCCATATTTGACAAGTAAATGTAAATGTACTCGCTGTTAGGACGTAGTTGATCTGGTGAACTTATATAAGCCCCTGTCTTTAATGAGTGGACATGTATCTTTCATTTTTGTCATTTGCACGTTCACGGATATTGAACATTTTATTTGTGTATTCTGCGCACGTCGATTTCAGTGAACAGACTGTGTGGCCTGAGACCCAATTAAAACTTACAACTGCCGCTGGAAAACGCAGAGAGCGCAAAGTAACTAGATCGTCCCGTGTACCGACTGCGCTGTCTCTCGTGACGCTGGATATCCCGACTGCAGGGATGTCAACGTTAGCCGCCTCAGACCGCGTGCCATTGGTTTTATGATGGCAGCATCGTGGTACTTCAGATCCAATTCTTACTGCTCATTGCCAATCGGTACAATTCCTCTGAATCCAGGTACTATTTCTAAACCATTTTGTCATTGTTTTGAATCTCCTGCTGACTTTTCATCGGCGTACAGTCTAACTGGGCTCAGATTGTCTCCTAAATCGTTGTATAGATTACGAAAAATAGAGGAAGTAAACGCTTCTTGTAGATACCCAGATATAACTTCGGTTTCAATAGACGAATTCCGGTCCATTCCTACCAACTGTGACATTTCTGACATGTAAACACGAGTCAAAACGCATGGTTGAAAAGACACTACATAGGCCCCCATAGTCGCTTGTGAGGAACAATCTCAAAAGAATTCGGGTATCTGGAAATGTGGAATGAACTTGAGAAGTTGAGATCCACTGGCGATAATACTCATTACTTAGCAGTAGTAAAGACCCAGTTGTGTTTCACATGAACGATTTTTTTTTTTCTGAATTCGTACTGATTACGTGCAAATAGGTATTCTTTCTTGATGAATTTCATAATGTAGAACGCAGTATATATTTCAGGCCTCCACCACATTTCGATGTCAATTATATGGGTGTCTAATTATACGAATTTTCTTTTCGTTTGTACCGACACTCTTGTGGTGACACCTGCAATTAAAATATCAGAGGGAACCGTCGGCATTGACAAGTGACATAATGGTAATGGTTGCTGTGACACTTCTTGATGTGCTTCTGGATTATTTTCAAATATAGTTATAGTTCTTGTCGCATTTGATTAATTTTTACGGGAAATATGTTTATAATCTCTGCTCTGAATGAGAAAAAAATATTGTCTCCTCTGTTTCGGAGGAAATTATAATGGGAAGTTGACTTACCACTCTTTTTTTCTTTGCTACGAGTACACCTCTCTTCTAATTCTGTTTAAACAGGCTCCCAAAACTGCACTATTGTTTCTCTTTTACTGTAATTGGTTATTTTTCTGCTTACTAAAAAGCAATAATTGTCTTGGGGTAAACGTTTCGTTTTATTCATGATATGTTCATACATTCGTAATTGTGTATTACTGTATCCAACTTAGATATATAGGGTAAAGTGATTGTGTGGGATATGGTACAGTGATTGTATGAACGATATTTTATATGCAAGTTCATTACATAATATCTCCTCCTTTCAGGCACTGAAGATTTCTGATGTGTTGTACTCAAATCATCACGTAAAACTACATCACATATAGTTGGCCATATTCTGTCGACAGTAGTCTACGTGCGATAGGCAGTGATTAAAAGTTGTATTTGCTCCCAAGTACATTAATTAAGCTGCAGAACATTTAATTCAGTGCTGAGTTCTGGTATTAAACGCAGTTAATTAAATTTTAAGGTTAATTCGTATTTTGCGGCTCTTAAATAACGAAAGTATTACGCTTTTTGCGCAAATTTTTAAGGTTTTAATTTAGATTTCAACGTATGTAAATTTCGGACGATGCCATAGGGCAAAAAAAGACAAGACAAGAAAACTGCTGAACAGCAGGCAAAGGTTTGTGTCCTTCAATCTGACTTAGGTTACGCGAAATTTCAACAAGGCAGGATGAACGTGGGAAAAATTACGGCAACAGGGTAAATGAAACGGGCAACGGGGGGAGGGAAACAGTTATGTCACGTCTTCATCTAAATGTGAGCTTACGTTGTCAAATAAGATTGACTTTGTACCTGAATTAGGAAGGAAGAGGATCCTCCAGGTCACGTAGAGTGCAGCACACGTTTTGCACAGGAACGAGGTGTATGCCAGTACCAAAACGGAATAGGAAGAAAAGAGTCTCGCTCAAAAGTAGTAGCCATGGCAGAGACGTAGGCCAGATGGTACAGGACACATTAGGAGCACGGTACGTCACAAATATTTTGGAACCAATTGCTAGTCCTAGCCAGAGAGGGTCGACATGTGGTAATTGTCTAAAGATTCGATAAAGAAGTTATCACAGAAGGTGGAGAAGGGAACAGCCCATAGACTGATATTGCAGCTTAAGGGATGTACTGGATGAAGTACGAGTAGCAACTACAAACTCAAGTTTGAGATTCCTAAAGGTGTTACAGTGCCATGGCCAGCTTGGGCCGGCCGGTGTGGCTGAGTGGTTCTAGGCGCTTCAGTCTGGAACCGAGCGACCACTGCGGTCGCAGGTTCCAATCCTGCCTCGGGCATGGATGTGTGTATGTCCTTAGGTTGGTTAGGTTTAAGTAGTTCTAAGTTCTAGGGGACTGATGACCTCAGATGTTAAGTCCAATAGTGCTCAGGGCCATTTGAACCATTTTGAGTCAGCTGTGGATTAACACTGCTTTGAGCTGTGTGAACACAGAGATGAGCAGGCTGCTGCTGACTGGAAGGAAATAATGAAATCTCATATCAATGCAGTGCATATTCCTACAACTTGGAGACGGGGATAGGCTAGGCATGACCTACACCTGAATGAGAGAGACAAAAACAGGTCGGTTTCTTGCAGAAAATGTGGGAGGGACTATCACACGCAAAGATAGATCCCTGAGGTTAATGGCTTCATAGAGGTACCTTTTAATGGCTAGAGTCGGGACGCAGGTCCCTTCTGTAAAAAAAAGATAAAATAACAGAAGAGTCCCACAAAATGCTTAAGAATGCATAGAAAAATAAAGTTAGCTTGTTTCATCAGGATAACAGAGGACTGAGTAATAGAGTAGGAGAGTTTCTTGTCTGCTTAGAAAACAGATAGGCATCATGCGCCTTTCTGACAACACTAACGACGGGGTCAGGAAGTTAAATAAAACAAATTACACACTAAAATTTTTCTCATGTAGAACTAGTATGGGAAAGAGTGAAGTTGTTACATACAAATGTATTAGGACAGAAAACAGGTTCAAAAGTACTGATTTTCTAATGATAAGTTCGTAAAAGAGTATTAACTCGATAATAGACCCCCACAGGGAAAGTTTGAACTGTTTGTGAGGAACTTGGTTTTCTTACTATGATATGTGCCACATAGCAGGAAGCAGTTACAACACAACGGTGATTACAATGTAGGTTTTATAGAGGAGTATGATAGAAAAAAATATCTAGAAACCTTATTGGATCCAACAATTTACTCTCAGTAATTAACTTTCCAATACGAGTGGATTTAGACAGTAGGACCCTGGTTGATAATGTAGCTTTGATGAAGACCAAAGAAAGAAAATAGCTAGAATGAAATTTTCACTCTACAGTGGAGTGTGCGCTGATATGAATCTTCTTGCCACACAGTTTTAATCTGCCAGGAAGTTTCAAAGAAAGTAACTGTTTGTCCGGTTGTAAACTCTGTCTCTGATCAAGATGAACAGCTATTTATAATTACTGATATAGTGCCTTATAGTATTGATGCTCCCCTGTGGAAAGCACTACAGAACAAATGCTCTTATGAGTAGATAGGTAGGGACGACCTTGGATGAAATTTGTAATGACCTAAATACTGACAGTTTACGTGAAAATGTGCCGGTGGCGATGACGGACCGGGAGACAACAACGTAACTCGAACAAAGACTCCGAAAAACTGAGCCACAATGAGGGAGACCAACGGGATTCTGGATATTTTATGAACTTGCGATTCGAACTTTCCTTTGAGCCAGGCCACCACCACCTGTCTCCAGTCCCAAAACAAGTCCGGGTAACCTGAAACATCCGCCACTGACTGTTGCCTAGTCCGAGCCGAGAGGTATAGTCTAGGCCAAAACGTGTCCAAGTACTGCCGAAGGCAATGGAGTTGTTTTGCCAGGAGTGGCAGTATCCCCTCGCCCATCGCCGAAAATTGACGCGATTTTCCTGGCCTGGAACTTCCAAAGCACCTTTCACGCCATTCTCCACAGCCTTACCGTTAACTGAAATAAATGCACTACTAACGGCACACTACGAACAACGATAGCAGAAATGGGGAAAAGTTTACTGAGGCGCATAGCTGTATTTAACTGGCCGATTAATTTTAGAATTAATCTACGACTATTGAAAGAGAGGACATTAGCTGCTGTTTTGCACTCAAAACGAAGTGCTACAAACTTTTCTTGCCAAGCCCTTTTCCCTTTACCAATGAAACCTATATATACTTTAGTCTTCACTGGAGATATACAGAGTGTTTCAGCAAAGCGGTTACAAATTTAACGGAGGACAGAGTACACCAAGACCACGCGAAATCACATACCAGTGCATGGTAGGAAATGCGCGGTAACGGCGACACATGTTTTCTACGCTTATTGCATCAGAAGTCAAGCAATAAGAACAAAAGCAGACAACGATCTTCGTCAAAGAAGGTGTTCGAAATCACGTCCATCATGCGTCATGGTCTGGGGTCGTAATATCGAACACCCACTTTAACGACGATAGTTGTCTGTTTTTGCTCTCATTCTTGGTTTCTGCTGTACGCACAACAACAGCAGAGCGGTGTAGCGCCCACCGACGTTGTTACAGACTTTGTACCTACGAAGCATGTTCTGGTGCATACTACCCATCTCTGAAGGTCTCTCTTTAATTCCACAACTCGTGCCAGAAGAAGTAATCTATATGAATTAAATTTGCCGATAGCGGCTGTCACGTGGCTGGACCACTTCTGCCTATCGATCTTCCACCAAATCGTCTGTTGGTATGTCTCTGAACGTGACGTGAGAAGTGAGGTGGTGCACCATCACGCTGAAACCACATATCGTGGCGGACATTTAAGGGGCAAATACGTTTTGTCGAAAGATGAAGCACGCAGGACCAGATAGTTTGAGTGGAAGGAGGTATGGCCTAGTGTCGTCCTGAATACCTGCACATACGTTAATACCAAACAGGTGCTGAAATCCTTGAACGTGCAAGGCACGAAGGTTCTCGTCTGCCAGACATGGCTGTTTCGCGAATTCATAACACATTCCCTAGTGAACTTGCATTCATCTGTGAACAGTATTCGTGTGGAAACAGGAATGCATCGATGCAGCAGTCCAGGAATGATATGCAGGAGGTAACGCGTTGTCCAAAATCGTCTGGACCCATACCGTGCACCATTTGCGAATGGTACGGATGTAATTGCGGCTCACACAAACCGTCCCAGACGATACTGTGACTAACAGCCACTGCATGCGCTTTGGTTCGAGTACTCGTTGACGGCTTGCCATCAACGCGAAGCAGTTCGTCTTGCCAAATTTGGGCGTTCGGCAATGCCATAGAGCACCACAGTCCTGCCTCCTCATGGTGAAGGTAATGATTTCTCTGAGCCCTTGCGTAATTTCGGTAAAAAGTTTGTGCGATGGCATGCTACGTTGCGGGAACCGTTCGTGATATTGGCGACTAGCAGCTCTCCGTTACCTCGAAATTCGCCATACGCTCCAGAAACGTGCACTAAGATGCACAGGCATTGAATAGGTCTCACAGTAAGGCCGACATTAAGTGATATTGGGTAATCTGACATAGTACACGTAGCCCTGCCTACCCTATTGCATACCAGGAGAAGCAACTCATGAGACATTTCTCTTTCACTCACCAGACGTGGATCTATTAGACATCTGATCCCGTTTCCGGAAATGGGTTTCTATTGTGTACTTACTCCCCTCCACAAGCCCAAGAATTAGTAACAGGAACTTCCGAAAACTCTGTATGTTGTAATGGTTGCTATGTTGTTTACGTCGTTGGTCACATGTTTACATCAATGGTCGAAGCCTACTGCTATTCCCGCTATGTCCTCTAGATTGAAATGGAGTTAAAATAAATTTCCTATGTCCACGATGAGCTTTATATAACGACTTGACGTGTAACTTTCACACTAAGCTATTGGTTCTGACGATGAGTTATTAGAGTCGAAAACAATTAAGTACCATAAATCTAAGAAATGCGATCGAGACGTCAAACCAATTCTAGTGTTGAGTCCACCCGTCGCTTTGAATGGCGACGTCATACCAGAGGCAAGGCGCCACATAGAGGGGTAGTCCAGTTTTGAATGCATCGCGTGATACTCGTGAACAAACGAATGTAGAAACCGACAGAATTATAGTCACAGATCGCATGATTAATTCATTAGTCTCAAATTATACCGAAATGAATTGAAAGTAACGAAAATAGAAAAGAACAGAAAAATAAAAATATACAATGTTAAACAAATTATTATCGTTGCTTATGCGAGTAAAAAAAAACACACGGAACCTTTTGAATGCATTGCAGAATAGCGAACGTTAAAGTAATATGAGGAAACAGTGTTAAATTCTGATAATGGTTATTGAATCTAACGGGACTACCGCAGGAAAGTGCGGGTTTGGGGTGGGGCTGAGAAACTAAAATGTAATAGAACAACAAGAAATGGAAATACATAATGTTATAAGTATTAAACATAAAACAACGGTAGCGTAAAAAGTGAAGAAACCGACACACGAATCCTAAAAGAAAAACCAGTACACAACTAACTAAAATTAAAAAAAAGTAACAAATACTGGTATTGGTAAATAGAATTAAGCTATATAGGTCAATTCTAGCTAGCGAATCCACGAATCCCATGTTTCACTATTTACATGGATTTTCCGGCAAATGTGTAACCTGGAAAGTAATAGTAATTGCCCTCTAAACTACTGCGAAGAAAATGACTAATATTAGAATCGGTACACAGAATTAAGCTATATAAGGCATCAATTCTCGTAACTGATTCAAACCATTACATGATTCGTTATTTAGATCCGTTTTGGAGCACTTATATGTTATGAAATGTAATAGGATTGCTGCTGTTGTAAGTGCTCTCGGAATTGCTGTGAAAAAGTAACAAATATTATAATCTGTACCTAGAATTAACGTTTACAGGTGAGTTCTAACTATCGACTCCAAAATTAGTTACTTTTATGAATCTCTTTCATTTGATAACTGGCTTTGCGTGACGGCTTTTCCACGTTTCATGCCACTGTTTCATGTTGTAGTTGTGGTCTTCAGTTCTGAGACTGGTTTGATGCAATTCTCCATGCTACTTTATACTGTGCAAGCTTCTTCATCTCCCAGTACCTACTGCAACCTACGTCCTTCTGAATCCGCTTAGTATATTCATCTCTTGGTCCCCCTCTACGGTTTTTACCCTCCACGCTGTCCTCCAATACTAAATTGGTGAACCCTTGATGCCTCAGAACATGTCCTACCAACCGATCCCTTCTTCTACTCAAGTTGTACCACAAACACCTCTCCTCCCAAATCCTATTCAATACCTCCTCATTAGTCATGCGATCTACCCATCTAATCTTCAGCATTCTTCTGTAGCCCCACATTTCGAAAGCTTCTATTCTCTTCTTGTCAAAACTATTTATCGACCATGTTTCACTTCCATTCATAGCTACACTCCACACATATAGCTTCAGAACACTGTCTCATATGCATTATTATTCCAGTCATTTTACCATTGTGCCGTTCCATTTTGGTATCTCTTCGCCCCTAAACCCCCACTTTTCCGTGGTAGGCCCAACAGATTCAATAATTATTGTCATACACTAACGCTATTTTATAATATTACGACTTCACCAAGCAATATACGGTAATGGAATTTAAAGGTTCTCTGTGGTTTTCCTTCTTGCGTAAATTACGACAACTTATTTCAGTCGCATATATCTGAAAATTAGATGGGTAGATCACATAACTAATGAGGAGGTATTGAATAGAATTGGGGAGAAGAGGAGTTTGTGGTTCAAAATGGCTCTGAGCACAATGGGACTTAACATCTGAGGTCATCGGTCCCCTAGAACTCAGAACTACTTAAACCTAACTAACATAAGGTCATCATACACATTCATGCTCGAGGCAGAATTCGAACCTGCGGCAGTATCAGTCGCACCGTTCCGGAGTGAAGCGCCTAGAACCGTTCGGCCACCGTGAGAGGACTTTGTGGTACAGTTTGACTAGAAGAAAAGATCAGTTGGTAGGACATGTTCTGAGGCATCAAGGTACCACCAATATAGTATTGAAGGGCAGCGTGGAGGGTAAAAATCGTAGAGGGAGACCAAGAGATGAATACACTAAGCAGATTCAAAAGGATGTAGGTTGCAGTAGGTACTGTGAGATGATGAAGCTTGCACAGGATAGAGTAGCATGCAGAGCTGCGTCAAACCAGTCTCAGGACTGAACACCACCACAACAACAACATATTTCTGTTTCGGTTTGTTTCTGTTATCTTCAGTTCGTTTCGATATAATCCTTGGATAAGTAAGTAATCGCGTGAATTGTGATCGTAATTATATCGTATGCTACATTCGGTGTCTAGTGAAGCAGGGGATACAACCCGTCGGTATTGACCAATGACGTCAGATGAAGGAATTGACAAGACTGTTCAGAAACAAAGGAATACGAGAGACGAAAGATGTAGGTGACATATATAAAAGCCAGTAGTATTTTCTCGTTAACGATATCGCGTGTTTGTATCGTATTATTTCTCTGGCAAATGAAAGGGAAAATATTCGTAGCATAGAATACATCACGTCACATATATATGAGTTGTATCTCGAACCTCATTCGAACTGTATTGGTTGAGTGCAGTATGGGATACAAGTTTTGCGTACGTCGATTTCATCGTTTCCACTAGCGTTTGTGTCCTGTTGTTCAGCTTAACTATGTATCCTCTGCTTCACTAAACCCTAAATGAAGCACGGGATACAAATTTTATATGTGGTGTTTATTTCGCCTCCGCAGTAACTGTCTGTTCTTACGTATATATTAGTATTAACGATGGCAGAGCGAGCTACATACATAATATTTGTGTAGCATCCTTCCGCAGACCTCTATATATGTACACTGCTAACGCAAACGCAGAAATGGACGTACGTTACATTTGCAACCTGTACCTCAGTTGAATGACGTGAAGAGGCAACAAGACGACACATGTACAATTTGTATCCCACACTTTCCTATGGGGTGCAGTTTTTTTCCGCCTTTGACGCTAATAGTATCCCATTCTTTACTTGAGCTATATAGCTATACACAAGATTTGTATCTTGTGCTTCAGTTGACATATATTGCTAAATCTCATCATTGTTACATATGTCGTTCTTTTCGAATACATAGTGTCAGTTTAAAGGTCAACTGAAAGACGGGATACAAATTTCAGTTGTGTCGGCCGCTTTGCCTTCAATTTTGCTAGTACAGATTCGAAAAAAATCGTACTGATACCAGTGCTGGAAAACGAAAGAAGAACTACAGCTGCGAAATTTCTGTTACGTACTGGACTACACGAAAACATACGTATTGGTGTAATACAACAATGAAATACGCCAAAATAGTCAAGTGCTGTAAAAGAAGAAAATAGAAAAGTGAACTTACCGGACGGGAACTTCGTAAGAGAACCGAAGCTCGCCTATAAAGACATAAAAAAAAATCACATACCCACATACACAACAAACACAACATTACGAAAACACACACACACACACACACACACACACACACACACGCACAGAGACACACATTCACCCCCCACCCCATCCTAATGTGAAATTAGATAATATATTTCGGACTGTACACTTGCCCAACAAGTTTAATAAAACATTTAAACGGGAAATATGTTTGGGGAATTCTATGTCTCAATGAATATTCGTCTAGATGAATTTGAAGCGTGGGAATCTGTCGTTTCCATTTCCCTACAAAAGATTTCACAGCTGACCAATAACACTCTATGCTATTTGTGCAAGCCCCTGTGGATAATGATCTGAACTCACTATTGTGATTTATTACGAGATGCTGATAACCCCTTTCCCTTAAATACCTACATGAAGAAAACCCGTCTGAAATTATAATGGAACCATCTGCAACGTGATCTTCAATGAAGCTGACCGACACTTCTTTCCTTCGACTGGGTACTACTTTGAACACTACACCGTCACCCTCCTGACCTGAAACTACAGTCCCCCCCCCCCCCCCCAAACCCATAAACCCACCGGAGGTTCCACACCCACCCCCCTCCCCCGTGATTCGTTAATTTCCACCATAACAGCCGCCCCCCACCGCTACGGCCCCTTTATTTCATGTATTCCCTACAAACGAACACACAAAAAGAGTACCAATCCACAACTGGACGCCTACTCATACGACACTCATGGGAAAACAGCTACACAGGATATCTCAAACACCAACAGTAAGTGATTTTCATAATGTCTCTCAAGGCGAGCTTAGATTTTTCCAACCACGTCCCTCTACTAATGGATCGCCACAACCTATCTATGCTGCAGCGCCAAAAGAATAAGTCGTGAGTACGGCGACGAGATACACTTGTGAGGCTCATATGTTCGCCGCACTCACGACATCGAACATACTCAGCAATGAGACCACACATTTGCAAAAAACAAACCGTGGCCAACACGTCTTCGCCCATAGTCTCTCGTAAGTCATCAGATAAATCCACGCCTACAACGGAAAATGCGATCCTAAAAATTGTTCTAAAATAAGAAACTAATAGTCCAAATTACCTCAGTATCACTAAGAAAGAAATTAAGTACCGATTGAATTAGAAACAACCAAATAATTTAATAAATGCACACGAAGAATATTTTCAACGATATATAGCGATCTCTTTTAAAATCACAATTTTTTTAATGTACAATGATAGCGTTCGTCCGGAACGCAGTGTGGTGTCACCGCCAGACACCACACTTGCTTGGTGGTAGCCTTTAAATCGGCCGCGGTCCGGTAGTATACGTAGGACCCGCGTGTCGCCACTAGCAGGGATTGCAGACCGAGCGCCGCCACACTGCAGGTCTAGAGAGACTTCCTAGCACTCGCCCCAGTTGTACAGCCGACTTTGCTAGCGATGGTTCACTGACTTCTGCGGTCTCATTTGCCGAGACGATAGTTAGCATAGCCTTCAGCTACGTTATTTGGTACGACCTAGCAAGGCGCCAGTATCCGTACTATTGATGTTGTGAATCATGTACCATAAAGAGCGACGTTCTCCATTAATGGATTAAAGTTAAGTATTCCACCAGCTACTCCCGTTTTTCTCAATTATAATTCCCGTGTCATGTTCCAGACCTCACGCCAGCCTGCGTGAGCTAAAACGCGTGCATTTCGGCCTCCTTTAGGTATACAGGTTGGCTCTCCTGCCAACCACAACACGCAGAACTATTTTATTATCTATGGCTCGAAGTGAAGACATTACTATCTATGGGTAATGTATGATGTCATTTGTCAAAGCCAACGGGTTGTATCCCCTGCTTCACTGGACCCTACATTCGTTGTTAACGAATATCATTGATGCTTTCGAAGATTGCCTCTGTGTAGCGTCCTTGCATCTGCTACGATGCTACCGCTCAGACGCGGCGAGTAGAATCGGATACTAAAATTTATGCGAGACGTCTGGGGAAGAGAGGGCGCAGCACGACACCTGTTATCGCCGAGGCCGGTGCGCAGCTGCTGCAAGGCGAGAGGCTTCTGCGGGCGGCTCTCGTACAGCCTGAGCAGCGCGGCGCGCAGCGGCTGCATGGCGCCGTAGCGCTCCAGGTAGTGGCAGAGCGCGCTGCGGTCGCGCGGAGCGCAGGCCGCGTGCGGCGAGCGCTCGCGTGAGGTCTTGGTGGTGACGGTGGTGGCGCACGACGTGCCGGAGCGGGCGCGCGACGACCGGGCGGCTTTCGGCGAGCTCATGGCGGCGGCGTCTCCGCGGAAACGAGCCCGTGCCAGCAGCGTCCGCCTGCGACCGTTGTCGATAGTTGCGGCGCGTGCTCGCCGCTGACAATGCCAGCCGCTCGTGCTCGCGAGACGTCAGAAAAAACCGTTACGGGGGGTAGGACGTCAAACTGGCCGACTTGGAGCAGGAGAGGCACCACAGCACATTTTGATTTCTACTGTCTGTACTTTTACAAATAAATTCATAAATCTTCGAAGCATGACCAGGAATAATTCAGAATTCACACTCATAGCAGTGGAAGTTCGAAAACATAACGAAGTAATTTTTTTTTTACATGTGAAATATCATCATTTTTTCACTTACTAATGGCAGCATTTGTTGCTATAGGTACTCTTTTCTTCATAAGTTAGAGAGATTCTTCGATAAATTTTGCACAGCGTACATACCATACTTTAGAGGTGTATGAAACTCTAGAATTTATTCAATTTATCAAAAAACGAATGATCTTTTGTATTTTAAACTTCATCATTAGAAAAAACACAAATTTTTGTTAATTATCTCAATTTATAACACACTTTTTAATAGAGTTGGAAAATTCTAGATTTTCATACACCTTTAAGTATGGTTTGTATGCTGTGCAAAATTCATCGAACCGTCTCTCTTACTTATGAAGAAAAGTGTACCTATAGCAACAAACGCTGCCATTAGTATGTGAAAAAAATGATCAACTTTCACATGTAAAAAATGACTTCGTTATGTTTTCGAACTTCCACTGCTATGAGTGTGAATTCTGAATCCTTCCTGGTCGTGCTGACGAAGTTTTATGAATTTATTTGTGAAAGTATAGACACTGGGCATTAAAATGTCTTGTGATGCCTCTCCTGCTCCAAGTCGGCCCGTTTGACGTTCTACCGCCCTCAAACAAATGCTGGACAAAGACGCTGAAACAGAAATTAGCTGGCCGTTTTGGGCCGAGCGATTTTAGGCGCTTCAGTCGGGAACCACACCACTGCTACGGTCGCAAGTTCGAATCCTGCCTCGGGCCTTGATGTGTGTGATGTCCTTAGTTTAGTTAGGTTACAGTAGTTCCAAGTTCTAGGGGACTGATGACATTAGATATTAGGTCTCATAGCGCTAAGAGCCATTTGAACCTTTTTAAACAGAAACTAACGGACAACAAGTCAATAGAGATGTATCTTACGAGATCTTATGAGACAGGTCTTCCTTGCAGATAAAACTCAACACGTCACTAATATACACTCCTGGAAATTGAAAAAAGAACACATTGACACCGGTGTGTCAGACCCACCATACTTGCTCCGGACACTGCGAGAGGGCTGTACAAGCAATGATAACACGCACGGCACAGCGGACACACCAGGAACCGCGGTGTTGGCCGTCGAATGGCGCTAGCTGCGCAGCATTTGTGCACCGCCGCCGTCAGTGTCTGCCAGTTTGCCGTGGGATACGGAGCTCCATCGCAATCTTTAACACCGGTAGCATGCCGCGACAGCGTGGACGTGAACCGTATGTGCAGTTGACGGACTTTGAGCGAGGGCGTATAGTGGGCATGCGGGAGGCCAGGTGGACGTACTGCCGAATTGCTCAACACGTGGGGCGTGAGGTCTCCACAGTACATCGATGTTGTCGCCAGTGGTCGGCGGAAGGTGCACGTGCCCGTCGACCTGGGACCGGACCGCAGCGACGCACGGATGCACGCCAAGACCGTAGGATCCTACGCACTGCCGTAGGGGACCGCACCGCCACTTCCCAGCAAATTAGGGACACTGTTGCTCCTGGGGTATCGGCGCGGACCATTCGCAACCGTCTCCATGAAGCTGGGCTACGGTCCCGCACACCGTTAGGCCGTCTTCCGCTCACGCCCCAACATCGTGCAGCCCTCCTCCAGTGGTGTCGTGACAGGCGTGAATGGAGGGACGAATGGAGACGTGTCGTCTTCAGCGATGAGAGTCGCTTCTGCCTTGGTGCCAATGATGGTCGTATGCGTGTTTGGCGCCGTGCAGGTGAGCGCCACAATCAGGACTGCATACGACCGAGGCACACAGGGCCAACACCCGGCATCATGGTGTGGGGAGCGATCTCCTACACTGGCCGAACACCTCTGGTGATCGTCGAGGGGACACTGAATAGTGCACGGTACATCCAAACCGTCATCGAACCCATCGTTCTACCATTCCTAGACCGGCAAGGGAACTTGCTGTTCCAACAGGACAATGCACGTCCGCATGTATCCCATGCCACCCAACGTGCTCTAGAAGGTGTAAGTCAACTACCCTGGCCAGCAAGATCTCCGGATCTGTCCCCCATTGAGTATGTTTGGGACTGGATGAAGCGTCGTCTCACGCGGTCTGAACGTCCAGCATGAACGCTGGTCTAACTGAGGCGCCAGGTGGAAATGGCATGGCAAGCCGTTCCACAGGACTACATCCAGCATCTCTACGATCGTCTCCATGGGAGAATAGCAGCCTGCATTGCTGCGAAAGGTGGATATACACTGTACTAGTGCCTCCATTGTGCATGCTCTGTTGCCTGTGTCTATGTGCCTGTGGTTCTGTCAGTGTGATCATGTGATGTATCTGACCCCAGGAATGTGTCAATAGTTTCCCCTTCCTGGGACAATGAATTCACGGTGTTCTTATTTCAATTTCCAGGAGTGTATATATATAAGGTTTCTACGGGTGCCGCCGCCTCTCGCATCCCAACTTCCATCGTTCATGGTCATTCCAGTCTCCTTCATTAAGACCTCTCGCCGCCATGGCTTCGTTGACGTCGTCTTTCCTGCATCTCGTAGGTCTACCACGCTTTCTTCTTTGATTTGGAGTCCATAGCCACACCCGTTTTTGCCATCTTGTGTCTGGCATACGCTGTAAATGACCATACCAGAGTAGGCGCTTTCTTTCTATGTAGTCTAGGATTGTGCTTTTGACATTCATAATCTCTCTGATCCTGTCCTCCCCCGATAGCTGAGTGTTCAGCGCCACAGAATGTCAATCCGAAGGACTCGGGTTCGATTCCCAGCTGGGTCGGAGATTTTCTCCGCTCAGAGACTGGTTGTTGTGTTGTCCTAATCATCATCATTTCATCCCCATCGACGCGCAAGTCGCCGAAGTGGCGTCAAATCGAAATACTTGCACCAGGCGAACGGTCTACCTGACGGAAGGCCCTCGTCACACATCATCATCATCATCATCATCATCATCATCATCTCTGATCCTCTCATTTCTAACATGGTCAAGTCTGGGGTATCCAGAACTCCGTTCCCAGAAATCCATCTCGACAGCCAGCAGGCGATCTTTCTGCCTCTGAGTTAGTTTCCACAACTCTGCACCATATGTTGTGATACTTTAATAATTGTGTGGTAGATGGTATGTTTCGTTCTGCGCGTTATGCTTTTGTTCCAGAGAATACCATTTAGTTGTTTTATGGCTCGCTTGCCCTGCCCTATTTTATTGTTTACATCTTCTACCTTTGGACGACAGTGTCACTCCCAAGTACTTAAAATTATGACACCCTTTAACAGTATTACAACCAAGCTGTAAGTCGCTAACAGTATTTTCTCCCACTTCCAGATATTCGGTTTTAGATACATTTATGACAAGATCCCATTTTTCATATTCTTCTTTTAATTTGTGGAGATGTAATTTGCATCTTCCTCATCTCCAGCTACTAAAACTTGGTCGTCAGGAAAAAATAGATTCAACAAGATCATTAATAACGAAGCAAAGTTTCACGAGTACTCCAAGAAAGTGCGGCAGAGAAGTTAACTGTTTAAAATGTGCGCCAACTAGCTTGGTGCCCGCTACCTCGCTGGTATAGACTATGTCGTCTACACAATCCATAATTTTTTTTCCTTAATCGAGAAGTTAACTGTTTAAAATGTGCGCCAACTAGCTTGGTGCCCGCTATCTCGCTGGTATAGACTATGTCGTCTACACAATCCATAATTTTTTTTCCTTAATCGAATATGTATGCTTTTACGCCCGTTTGTCATCTATAAATGTACGCACTATAAACGAGATAATGACGCCTTGCCTGGGTGTCAGTCTTTGTACAATTCAGAAGTCCCAACGAGTTAAGGGAAAGGGAGAAACAAATCGGAGGAGTTTCTATAGTTACTGGTGCCAGTCTGACACCCAGTACCCATTTTTCTCACCTGAAACGGATATTCCTGTGCTTGTAACCGCTTTTAAAAGTGCTATCTACTTTGTCAGATGTGTGTGAATTCCTAAGGGTCCAAACTGCTAAGCTCATCGGTCCCTAGACTACACACTACTTAAACTAACTCCGCGTTGTTCCATTTTGTCTTCACTAATGGTTAGTAATTACAATACAAATAATTTTATAAACAAATGGTTGGCTCTCTGAAGTATTTGTAATTTTATTCTCAGTTTTTTTTGGAGGGGAGGGGATAGGGGGCTATGCATTTCATTTTACAATAGTTCAAATTGGAAATTAATTTTATTGATCCATAGTAGTTTAATGACCAAAATTATAAAAATAAAGTGTGTCAGAGGTTTACATTTGTTTAGTTAGTTATCAGGTTATGAAGCTGAATAACTTTTATAAAACATAATATAGTTATTAATAGAATTTTCTGTACCGACTGTATTCATCACCTATTTTTATAGTCTAGACCCGTGATAATTTACTTTGAATTGTATATAACCGTCCTTAGTCTGATACTATAATATAGATAAGTACAACAATTGCTTAAACAGTTTACTAGAAATTTAAAACAGGAAAGGAAGACGTCAGTCTCTTTGTCTTGCCGTGTCACTCATCATATTTGGGACATCAACCTTTTGTCCTCGATGAATTATCATCATGCCGAGACCATTCAGACGTTTCTTACTTGTTCTATTCCTTACGTACGTCTTGATTCTCTTGAGGATGGAGAAAATGCGCTCATACGTGCCCGTTGTTCCTCGTAGTGTTGCCAAGAGCTGTAGATGTCGCAAACGGAACAAGCTTCAATTGCGTTTTGAGCCAACTGCTAGAGTCGACTCAGGCGTTGATGAGAGTTTCAAATCTGCCGTTGTTGTAGTTAAACTGTTAGAGGTAGAAGAGAATGAAAGCTGTAGAAATGTTCACAATGTGCCAACAACTGATCCTGCAGTGAACTAATGGAGGCATCGAAGAGGAGTATGAACACAGACACTTTTTAGTAACCCTCAACACAATCACCTTTATCCTGATCTGCACGATGTGCTTACTTGGAAGAAGTGCGTAATAGCTTGATTTCAACTTCTAATTCCTAGGCTTCTAAGAAAAGCCCGCTGAAAGTATTATCAACTTTTCTCGCATTGCCAGCAGTTTCCTTTTGATATGCCTGGCAATACTGATTAAACGTGCAAAATCTATGTCTGTATATTTCCCAGTATTGATGCAACTGATGATTTGCTTTTGGACTGGAGCTCTAATGTACTTACCGAGTTTACGAGTTACTTCCAAACTTGTGCGTAGGTTTTCGCCACGTTTCGCGCATTATTTTAGAATGGCCGAATGTTATCTAAGTCCTCGTTATCTTGTTTGTCAATTTCAGTAGTACAGAATCCCCCGTGTCGCTTTAATGCATCTACTGACATCCACAAAGAATCATTGCACGCTCCACCAAGCCCTTGTCCAGGCAATGTTTTATATCTTTTGTCTCGTTCATTACCATGTGAAAAAATGGCCTCATTAATTACAGCAGCCTTATGGTAAACGTTCCTCGCATTAATGTTGAAATGTTGAAGAGCATGCTCCAGCTTCGAAAAGGTGGATGTTACCAGGGCTTTTCTGACAACCATCAACCGAACTTGCCTTGGAGAAAAACGCAGATTATTTTCAGGAGGCACCGTACCGTTTGGCAGGGTATAGTAACCAAAAACATTTCACCGTCTAACATAGGATGAACTTACACGATATTGGCCATTTTGCAAAGTGAGGGGAAATTTATAAGTTTCATCGGACACAAAAATGTTCTGGAAATCTTGTTTCTTCATGTGGTCAGCAACGTTTTTGTTATTTAACTACAAACAACCACTTCTATCACTCTTACAGCCTGGTGGTGGCTTGTCAGAGCTTCAATCAAAGTTGTTGATTTTTCTTCCGGACCCGACGAAGGTAATTTTGAATTAGCAATAATCCTTATACTGCTTGGAAACAACAGCTTTGGTAAGAGGTGGATAGTCCGGTTTCCCTGTCTGAGAGGGCAGAGTTTCTTCTAGTCTTGGTGTTTTGGAGAATCAGTTCAAAATGTTTCCACTTTTAGTCGCTGAGTTGTCTTAGCTCTCAAAACAAACATTTCACCGTAGTAGCTTCAATAACACTGGTGTTTGCAACACTGTCGTACCAGCAATTTAAAGAAACAAACTTCAACGTTTCCTGGTTAGCGCATGCTCCGACAGTGTGTCCACTACATCTATGACGCGCAATGCTTTTGTATACTTTAACGTTCATTTACGGGTACTATAAAATGCTAAGATTGAGCTCCTATACTTTGAATCTGATTCCCAATTGAAGTTAAATTGATATGTGTTAGTAGCAGAAAAATGAAAACGTGTAATTAAATGGAGTACGTTGTTTACACAAATAAACTTTAATGCTTAAAAAAAAGGCTGTGTTTCCTAGTGACCAATAAAGAACGTACGCCCACACGAGTTATCAGTGATTCTCTTTTGTGCGGAGATTCGTTCAGAAACAGTGTATCATTGGCATGTTGTAGCAGCATAGAACCCGCTTCTTCACATGCTGAAGCAGAGAGTGCTTAAGACCGGAAGAACACCACCCGGTCGCCTCCCACCCCCTAAAATACGCCACGGAAAGACGTACTGAAACATCAACGTATTAAAGGTTGTTTTCATATGTTACACGATTCTGACAAACCCGATTTGTCAAAGTTACTTTTAAATTACTTTCTTAGAATTAGTACCCTAACTGTAACAACTTCTAAACTTTTCGCGCTAACTATAGCCATAGAAGCACTGTCTTTTCCGAATTTACTTCTGACCTGAAAGCGATTCTACTTTCATCACGCAATATTTTCATAAAACTGTTCATCCTCTATTTCACCCTCTTAGCGCTGGAATTTCCAAAAATCCTTAAACACGTACTTTGTGTACCTGACAAAGAAACCAAGTACTTACGTTCGTAATTCTAGCTTCTGAATTGCCTAAATAAAGACATGTTTTCTAAAAATCTTTCATCACTTATTGCATGACCTTAGAGGCAGAATTTCGAAAAATTCCTTCTTAAACGATGCTTACACTGTAAGATCAACGCCGTCTCTAAATTTCAAGTTTCTTTCATAGTGGTTTTGACTAGGCCGTGATGAATCAGTGAATCATTCAGTACAATTACCCACATCGAATGGTCTCAGGGGGTGTTTTGAGGAAAAAATCAAGGATAGGCACCCGTATCTAGAAAAGTCGCCCAATGACGCTACATGGTGTCGAAGCTATACGCGCCAACACTTGTCACAAAGCCACCGCATCAGCAGCAAACGTGCCATTGCACGCTGACAGACCATAGGCGGAACTTCTCCCGGTGTTATACAGTGATCGCGATTGATTGCCACGATCGCCGATGGAGAAGACGGAGCTGGCTGCTGCGTAGAATAGCCTTACCTTCTGTGAGTGCGATGGTCTGTTGCACCCGTGTACGACGACTTCGGACATAGATTTCCATCCGCAATTTGTTTTTTTTCTGGTACTCTAGAAAACCGCCAATGTTTCTCGGTAACAGCAGAAGATCCAACAAAGGGTGGCACATTTCGTCACGGCATCGCTGAGTGAGCGCTTGAGTGACGCTACAGATACTCCTGGGGCAGATGATGCAATAGAGGCATTGCGCATCGTGGAGTAGTTCACTTTTGAAATTCCGAGGACGTACGTTCTGAGAAGTGTCGGGGAACGTATTGCCTCCTCCAACGTACATCCAGAGATAAGAGCGCAAATAGAAAATCACGGAAGTTCGAGATCATACAAAGATTACCGTCTATTATTCTTTCTACATGCAATTCGCGGAAGGAACAGGGAAGGGAAAAAAAGATTTACCAGAATTATCCTCTGCTAATCAACGTCATAAGACTTGGGGTGTATAATTGTAGATGTGGATGTAAATGTAGATGTAGCTGTATAACTGCAGGCTGCCTGAACTCGCTAGCTCCACCCTGATTTTTGCATGTTTCACGATACTGGAAGCCAATCTGTATGCATGCCCGGATAAAAATGTTTCCGATAGAAGCCAAGACGTTCTTTCCCGTTTGCTTTCAAGCAGGGAAGACAATTTGCACTTGTGCACTTCCCAGATTTCGTCGCGCCATGTGGGTGATGTGATTTCGAGGGCAAGAAATATGACGGTTTGATGCAAAGAACACTTGCGTGTCTCACTTGAACACCATCAACTGCAGCCGTATCTTTTTTGACATCAGATATGGAGAGAATCACAACAATGTCAAACGTGATAAAGTATTAAACTGAAACGGTGTCATGTTAAGAGTGTAGATCGGAGACAGCTGGATATAAAGTAAAAATAATAAGAATGGTAAATTGAGGAGTTCACAGTAACGCTGAGCCTTCACAGGAAAGTGCTGTTGAAAGTGAAAGCTTTTACGCACGGAAAGAATGACGTTTAACAATCTTCGTTTTCTTCGGATTGTCTTGACACATGAAAGCAGTGTATCATAGCAATGCACAGGTAACATAACATTTCTGAATCAACGTAATAGATTATCTATAGTCAAAAACGACTATTTTTTCAAACGGTTCAGTTATACGTTCTTTAAAGTAAACCTGAAAATAATGTCAAGCTCCTTTTACTCTCGCACTTGTTGCTAGAACATGGGAATCGTAATAACTAAATAATATCTTCAGCAATTACGGTTTTTAGCATAATTTGCAGAGATTATCACAGGATAGTACTCTAGGCGCTATGAAACGAAAATTGATATGTGTGTTAAAAGAAGAGCACAGGCAGCGGCAAGTATATAAGATAACATCTCCGTGGCGGCGTACGGCCTAGATACACATGTCACTGAGGCTCCAAACGGAAGTGTTGCTAGCAGCGAGGATATGTGTTTTTTCGCAAACTCTGTTTTCTAGAGACTTCTTTGACAAGTAAAAGCAACGTATCTAATACACGAGCTACATGGGATCTGTGAATAAACCTAATCTATTATTATAGTTAACAGTAGGTATTTACTGAGAATGAAATTATATACTTTACGACATACAACCAGATAAATGGCCACTTAAATTAATCTGGACGATCCCAAGAAAAAGTATGGATTCTTAGATTTTTTCTGGTGGCACTTCTGCAACTGGTCTTTCTTCTTCCGCGTCCTTATGTTCCATTATCTTATTACCTACGCCCTATTTTGCCATTCTGGTAAATTGATTAAGAAATCATTTAACTAGCCGATGTGTATTAATCTCATGTTGAAATGGACGCCTCTCTTTCACGCTCTATTATTCCCCACTCGCGCTTGATAATGAAGGCAAGACTTGAGAAAAATAAAGACACCTTTACAGTCGACTTAGAAAAACTGTTAAAAAAAGAAAATCCCACGAAATGTTTGTCAGTGACAGTAAAACAGGTATAAATTGAAGGGGAAGTCAAGTAATGTAAATTGAACAAAAATCAAAAGGAAAAAATACGTACTGATAAGCGAAATGATCTGCGCAGTTAAAGAAACAGATAAGGCAAGAACCCATTGTTTTCTACTTTTGAACTCGTGTATAAAAAACATTGACACAAATAAAAGAAAGACACTAGACGGGGGATTAAAATTCATAGTGAATTAATGTCAATGGTGTGAATGGTCGAAGATAGCGCTGTCGTCAGTGGAAGTGGGTAAGAATTGCTGAACCTACTGAAAGGAAGGAACAATGTAACGAGAACAGACTCCGGGCAGAGACCAAACCAAGGAACGACGAAAGCCGAAAGCTGATTAGCGATAAGCTAAACATAAACATTAGGTATGCCTACTACGTAGTAAACAAAGTAAGGAGGCTGTAAGCACTATGAGACTTAACATGTGAGGTCATCAGTCTCCTGGACTTAAAACTACTTAAACCTAACTAACCTAAGGACATCACGCACATCCATGCCAAAGGTAGGGTAGGAAACTGCGACCGTAGAAGCAGCGTGGTTCCGGACTGAAGGGCCTTGAACCGCTCGGCCACAACGGCCGGCAAACAGAATAAAGAAATTCTGCTAGACTGGAAGCTAAATAAAGAATTACGGATGTTGGAAGAAAGGAAGGAAGATATAACAAACTGATTATCACTCATACCCAACAGAGACCATTATTTGAGATAGAAATTTATTAGAATGCACGCCTGGAGGATAGCATTGTAGGCAAGAAGACAATCGGAGAGTTTGAGATGTGTTTCTTCTGAGGGACGTTGAAAATTGAGTCGACTGATATGATAAGAAATGAGAAGGTTCCATCAGCAAACTTATTAGGTGGAGGGCCAGAATTGTAGGATACATATTCAGATATCAGGAAATAACCTCCGTGGTGTTACAGTTTTCTGTAGACGTCAAAATCTTTAGCAGCAAGGTGAGACTTGAATGTATCCAACACATAGTAGACGATGTGTTAGTGTGTGTGCTACTCCGAGATGAAAAAGTGTTGGCAGAGGAAAAGCTGGCCGTGCTGAGCCGCACGATACCTGTCAGAAGCCGAACGAAAAAAAAGAAAGAAGTAAACCGTCTACTTTGAGGTTTTGCACAACAATAGTCTTTAATTTTTTTTGTTAAAGGTTGACATGTGACCATCGTAAGTCTTATATTTTGCGCAACGGGAGCTGGTTGCCGTTAGTGTCAGATTCTCATTGTTTGAAAAAGAGGTGTAATTTGAGAATTGTAGGTGAATTCTCAAATGGAGTAAGTAAATGATGTAATCGTCACTAGAGGTGGCCTATTCGGCTCATATATGTCTATATAGTGACATGGTGAACACTTCACCGTGCTAGGGAAAAGAATTTCAGCAATGGAGGAATTGGCATGTAATTTTTTCTGAGTAATCATATTACTAATGCCATCTCTGATTGTTTAGTTTAAATAACACACATTTAGTTTTATAGATATTCTCCCTCCCTTTCTCTTTCTCTCTCTCTCTCTCTCTTTCTCTCTCTCGCTCGCTCTATCTATCTATCTAGCTCTCCATATCAATCGATACCACTTTCCTTTTTTCAGTTCTCGTGTTTGGCGTTAGCTTCATATCAAAGGCTGCAATATATATATACAAATGTAGCACATATCGATGTCATGCCGTGTTCAACCATTGCTAGGCGAAGCTACCAGCCCATGCAATGCCAGACTCATTTTTTTATTTCTCTCTTAAGGAGACAAATAGACATTTATGATTTTGATTAACTGTTTTGTAGGTGTGAATGATAATAAGCAATGATTTCCATCTACATTTGACAAGTGATAGTTATTTCTACAATCTTAAGTATAACGATGCATAGTCTTCATTGTAGCTCATTGCTTCCATTTCTGTCTTTTTCTTGCGTTCATGAAAGAAGTAATTTATTCCAAACACAGCTTCTGAGGTTGCAGGTTTAGATGTTTTGTTTGTTTTGTGTTGGCTGATGCTGTGATTTTTAGGGTATATTAACTAAAAGAGAGGAAGTAGGTATCTGTTACCCAAACCATTTACGATGCGAAGGTATCTGCTTTCATAGGAAGCTGAACAACAAATTTCTGATACATTTCTGAATTTATAACGTTTCTAGGTACTTCACATGATGCAAACTAGAGTTTCAGTCTTATCTAAGGCGCTACAAATAAGCGATTTTCGTATTATTTTTGGAATAAATGCAGTTATGACAAAATCACGCTGTACGATATCACACCATTCCTATATTGGTTGTTGAGCGCGATTAGTGAGTACTTCGTAGAGCGTTGAAAGACGGAAGTTTGGGTAGTGGTTACTGGTTTGTATTTTTATTTATTCTGAATTGGTTGTGTGTGTTTTCGTGTTGTTTTGTATTATGTTAAAAGATTAAAAAATACATTTTAATTGTAATTGGATTGATAGCCTTATGGGCTTATTTTCGGTTTGGTGGAATAATCTGTTTCGCTCCCCAAAGCGCATGCAGACGACACGACCAGATGATGCTGACCACCGGACCAAACCACACACCACTGACCGACCGAAAATACACATTCATCCCTTTCACTTTCGTTGGTCAGAAGCGAGCGGTGCAGTGCGGTCTTTGGTTTAGTCTGTGGTCCAGACTTCGGTATTATCATTTGAGGGCCCATTTTGATTGCTTGATGTTTCCATTAGGATGTTCCAATACGTAAGTGGCAATTTTTTCGCGAAATTAAACGCACATAACATTTATCATAACTAAATACTACCTCTAATTTTTTGCTGTTTGACGTTAATAAATCACAAAACAAACATTATTCCAATTTAACTATGGAAACACATGCCGACTCGATGCCATGCATGAGACTCTAAAATCTAGACTGCGTGTAGAAGGATTCTAAAATTTAATGTTTATTTGATGAGTGAACCACTAATAGGCATATTTTTTTACTGTTTTATTGTTCAACATGTAATAAATATTTCTTAGTTTTTCATTTCATAGTTGGCTTTCTACTGGTAGGATAAATGTTCCGATGTTATTGAACGCATCGTAAAAAAACTTGTTTTGTTCCTTCTGAATCGTGATTAAACGATGAAAGTTTTGTACAGGGCTCAATTCCGGCTGGCACCTCCCTGGAAATTTATTTGGAACGCGTCGGAACAAGTGCACACTGGAGATTTAAAATAGCACACGGGTATTAAATCGCAATGTGACCAATGTAAATCAGCGCTGCGCCGGCACGGGTGAATGTGACAATGGGCGACCAGCGTGATGTCACGAAATATCTTCACTATAATGCATCGCTAAATGTTTTATTAATTAATGCTGGAGACACGTTAACCGAGCAGCTACAGTGTAAATGATTGAACGTAGCGACTGGTAGCAATTGGAAACACGATCTCGTAATCACGAAGACTACCGACTTAGGTCGATATACCGATCAGAAGTAGGCAGTGAAGTGACTAAATCTTGTCGTATTTTGTTTTCATTATAAGAAATTATGTTTAAAAATCCCGAAATTCAGAACAGTCTTCTTTAAAATATGATTTCTTATTGCACGTTTTTTTCAGAAGTTTTAGAAAATCGGAACTTGTGATTTTTGTGTGTTGATGAGGGGAGGGGGGGGGTGGTTATTGTTGAGGAGATGCATTCGGGGCTTCCTGAATCTAAAATTTTAAAATTAAGCATTGGTCTGGCATCATCTTGACTGCTCTTTAGCTGCATCGTTTACTGCCCACAGCGTTGAAAACTTCTTTCTTGTTTCTTGAAAACAGCATTATTTGGCAACATAGTAGAGCACTAGTGGGGAAAAACTGTCATCAATTTCAAGACGATCGAAGAATGACTTGCATCTGACTCGTAAATGTATTTTTCGAAAATGAAAGAAATAGAAAGACAAAATAGTGATCTAAACAGAGAATTAGAGAGACGGCTTCTGTATTTACAAAAAAGAATTTGCCCTTTATCTTCTAGATGTCATACTATAACCTAGTTACAAACAGCTCGCGCCTGTTGGCATCCTGAAGAGCTTTCCAGCCTTGGCACAGCAATAAGTTTTCTTAATCCACATATGAAGTAACTATTGGAAGACAATCTTTTTTGATTTCTTGTTATGAAAAGCAGGCAACAGTTTGCCCAGTGAACAGTTAAAATATCTTGTACGTCTTTTTGAAAATTAGCTTTTATGGTTTCCGTACGCTCTTTTCGCTATTCTGTACGAATCCTTTGAATCGATAACTTACTTATGGGAAACTCATCAGCATTATGTCCAGGTCCATAAATATAGCTTCAAGCATAAACACTGAATTTTCATACTTAACTAGCACCTGTCTACTGCTACTAACTTCGGAGTAATGAAATTTTTACGCATAGATATTTTACAAGTTCCGAGGTGCATGTTTTACAACAGAGTTGGAAAAGTCTTCCTGTAAATGCTTGTTATGTTCGAGTCTTCTGTCATCATACGATGATATCGAAGGAGTTGGCTTGCAAAAACATTTATCACGTCGTTTTACTTAATAGTTCTAGCACCCACTTTCGTCTGCATTAGCCAGTTTTCGTCCATTCCAGCTAGCTAATCCGGCCGACCTATCTTAGTAAATTTAAGCACATCATCGTTTATAGTGTCAAATAATTTACCTAAGTTGTTGACAAACTGTTGTCAACGCTACTCAAATGCGTTTTCGGTATTTTGTGCATTTTTTCGTAACTCCCTCCAAGCTTCGCACAATTATGCAGGGATTTGATAGGCATACAGTGAGATTTGCAGTTTCATTGATAAGAGTCGTTTCATTGACATCATAAACTAAAACTACCAAAACTTGTGAATATACAGCAGTTTTGTGCCTTTTATTTGATGTTTTACGCCACCTATTTAAAAAATAGAGTTTTTAGGACTACTACGTAGAGCGTGTTAACTTTTAGATGGTGGACCACTCCCTATCCTTACTCAGCAGGAGTCGGTAAAAGTTGGACGGCTTTGGCGGGTAGTCATTCATTTGTTTTTGGTTGCAGCCAACATTAGCTAGTTGACAGTGCTGCGTGAGGTAGCCATCGATTTCTGCTGTTTTACTTTGCTGCAGTTCAATGTATTTAGCTCTGCTTCCTTTCCTTGCAGTAATTGTACATTATTGCTACAGTTAGAATGTCAGCACACATGACGATTTCAGTTCCGTTTACGAACAGCATTTCAGCTATATTTTACTTCAGTGCATGTTCACGGAAGCATGTAGTGTAATTTACGGTGCCAACACCGCAGGGGTAGTTGACAGTTGACACACTGTAATTCCACTGATTTGTTCACTGATTGATAATAATCCGTTTATTGACAATCTGAAAAATGTTTGCAAACAAGTCAATGCAATAGTGCCCTTTATACTTATTTAACTAGTATTGACATGTTTCAGTACAAGTCGGCACCGGTTACCGAGGTCCTACGTTCACGAAATTTTATTTGCAATTGATTTCACATCGTATAAATAAATTAACAAGATATGCGTTCAACAAAACGCCTTCGATTATTTTGGGACAACCTAGTCGCCATGAAACAAAATTTGTTCGGTTCTGAGTAACTACTATAACGTCAATTTCGTTATTTGTTTCAGGGTGCCTCACATGTTCAAAACGCTTTGGAACCAAAGCGTTTTGCAAATTGTGCAAAATACACACTACAACTACATAAAAGTGATTTGTCTAAGCATACAAATTGTACGAAAAATTTACAGGCCCTCAAATTTTCACAAGTCGGTTGCAGCTACTCAAAACTGGTAACATTTTATGGTGCAAATACACCCAGATAAAGAAAAACTGCAGAGCTGAAAGTGGCGACGTTCATTGTGGAGCATTGTTCGGTATCAGCAGTAGACCATCCAGGAGATCCGTTGCCACATTTGGACAAGTCATCTACCGTTCTCAGTGAAATGGAACTGCGTCATTTTAGTTTATATAGTATATTGTTTCTCGTGTACGATTATTTTACACATAATTCCTCCTCCACATGTTGCCAATACTGACGTTAAATACACCTGTTCATTTCAACTGTTATTTAAGGTATTTCGGGTAAAAACTGCCAAAATGGTATTATTTTGGGGAATTTTTTTGTCTGCTATGGGGAAATATAGAAAACTGAATCTGGAACCGCTACGGTTTCCCGCTACCGAAGTCTACGGAGAAGTCTACCGCTTAGTGTTCATCGCAAGAAGGAAATACTACTCCAATTAAAAGAGCATTTACAGTTTTCATGGAGCCTTTATGTATGTATATGTGTGAGTGTGTGTGTGTGTGTGTGTGTGTGTGTGTGTGTGTGTGTGTGTGTGTGTGTGTGTGTGTGTGTGTGTGTATTTACTCGTGTGGTTATAAACATTTCGTGACTACAGATCAGGACATCTTTATAATACAGTATTACGCACTCACTGTCGATGTTATTATTCCAGATGCCTTCAGCATTTCAAATGTTCATCGCAGTCAGTGGTACCCTTCGGAATATACTCGTAAGTTCTTCAAAGTCATCAAGATTATGTAAATGTGTATGAGTTGAGTTGAAAAAAATCGTCACATATTTACATTTGTGTCAATTATACATAGGCAGTATTATAAATCCAGAAACTGCAGAAGGACTTGGAAAGGGTTCCCACATGCCCTAGGGAGCTTCATTTGTCTTCATATTACGGATATATACAAGGTAATGCTCGCAGCAAAGAGAAAGAGCCTCATATTGTTATACTGAAAGTTCACTAAGACGTTGAGTGTGGGTCGAATTGTTTCAGTATTTTAAAGTAGGGGTAAAAAGTAAGATGGAATGGGACGAAAATGTAAAATCAATAGCTGGAAGGTGAATGGGAAAATATTCTGGAAACATTTTCAGGAAGCATACTGCACTTCTTTTTTTTAACATTTTGCACTCCCTATGGGCAGCAGGTAATGTAGGGCAGTAACAGTCCATAATTTAGTGGCTCGAGATCTGGAAAGAAAAATAACTATTCCTGTACACTTTTCATCGATTAACCGCTATTTTGTCGTGTTATCCGCGTCATGCTCTTAACTTTTCAGAAGTTTGCATGAGCGACACCATTTCACATTTTGAGTACGCGGTATGATTTCTAGCCATTCACCTGACAGTAATTCTGTAAGAAAGATTGCCTGTCCCACAAACAAGCTCATTATTAAAGAGGAATGAGGTCGTTAGTGATTTTTTTTTTTTTTTTGTCAACAGTGCTTCACCTCAGAGTAGTACTTTTGCACCCTGCTTCCTCAATTATCTGCTGTATCTCTGTCTTCCCCTACAATTTTTTCCCTCTACAACTCCCTGTCTCCTTGTTAGTGTCTTCCACACATATTCCTTTCCTCCCCGATTCTGTGCAGAATCCCCTCATTCCTCATCTTACCAGTCCACCTAATCTTCAAAAATCATCTGTAGCACCACATCTCAAATGCTTCAAATCCCTTCAGCTCCAGTTTTCCCACAGTCCATGTTTTACTACTGTACAATGGTCCAAACGTTTGTTCTCAGAAATTTCTTCCTCAAATTACGGCCTCTGTTTGATTGAGTCATACAGACTACAAGTGATGATGATGATAATGATGAGGTCCCAAACTCCGAGGAGCGTAGGGGACGATGGGGAGATCCGCACCACTGTACTATGCAAGGTCCTAGTGGAGGTGGTTTGCCATTGCCTTCCTCCGACCGTAATGGGGAAGAATGAAGATGATGAGGATGACAACAACACCCAGTCGTCTCAAGGCAGGAAAAATCCCTGACCCCTCCCGGAATCGAACCCGGGACCCAGTGCGCAGGAAGCGAGAGCGCTACCGTAATACCACGAGCGAATAAATGACAAGTAGGTATATGTTTTACGTCATGGTTGGGGCAAAAGATATTCTCGGTCTTAGAAGCATCATAAGAATTTTAAACCTCACTTACCTCAAAAAAGGAACTACTCCTTTTTTAGTCCTCAGTTTTCCATTCACCTACATTTCAAATAAGCGCCGGCAGTTTTATTACATTATTCTGCAGGACGACATCTTCAGCTGTTCCGCAGTTTTTGTAACTGTGTCGTGTAGATTCGCCCACATAAACACTGTGGCCTACGGGTAGGGTTTTCGTCTTGGGTCTCGGGTTCGAACGTACCCACTGATTAAATACCCAGAAGAAAATTCCTGAGAAATACTAGCCGAAGACATCATATCACATTCGTTCTGATAACAGTAGTGTCGAGTAGGGTGAAGGAGAGGGTAGAAACTGCCCCTAAAGGGCAGAAGAACCACAAATAATCAGCGACATAGGGATGCAGAACGCAATTCAAACCACCGCACTGAAGACAGGACATATGTAAATGTGTAAATATCTCATGATGATTTTTCCACTGGCAAAAGATTCCGGATTAGTCCCCATTTGGATCTCCGGGCGGAGACTGCCATGCTAGAGGTGACCGTGAGAAAAAGACTGAATAACGAATGACAGAATAATACTACCCGAGTCGGCGCTTGGAGAGTCAAAAGTCTGAATGTTATAGGGAGCTAAAATTTTGAAAAGAGAAACGCAAACTCCAGGTTTAGTAAAGAGAAATGGAAAGAAGATAAGAATTTCTGTGAGAAGACTATAACGTCGTATCGACAGCTGCAGGAAATGGTATAATGGGGGTAGAACAAGCAGGAAAATGGAATATAGAGCAGGGTTTGCGTTTCAGTGAACATACCAGTGAGAGGATTATTCAGCTCATTAGGAAAAGTAACAACAGTATTTCAGGTATTATACACATGCTAATGTTACAAGCAGAAGAAGAGAGAGTGAAGGAATATGAGGTCATTGTACAGGTAATACAGTATGTAAATGTAAAGCGAGATAAAGTAGTCGTAGTATTCATGGACGACTGTATCTCTGGGGTGCTGTAGGAAATAGAAGGAGGTGGTGAGGGAGAATGTGGGCCTCGGTAGTAGGACTGAGAGATGATAAAGCGTAATCGCAAAAAAAAAAAAAAAAAAAAAAAAAAAAAAAAAAAAAAAAAAAAAAAAAAAAATTAATAAATATATAAAAATAAAAATCACATGAGGAGTAACAACTTAGTAGTGATTAAGAGGCGGTTGAACTTTAAGAAAATTCTCCGGAAAAGTTTGTGTGGGAAGAAGTGAGGTAGGGAATTACGGACGAATGATCAAGAACGTTGGAAGCTTTCTAATGGTGCAGATACAGCTATAGTGGATACAGCAGCAGGCGATTCAGTTGAAAGGAAGTCGGCATATCTGAAAAGGCAACCGCAGAAATAGGACGTTATATATAATGTAGGTAACTGCGAAGAAACCTTGAGTAAACCAAACCTTGAGTACAAGGACATTCAGGAACAGTAAATAAAAAGCACCTATGCGTCACTTAGGAATTAAATAAATAGAATGTGCAGGGATGCTGCTGGGAAGTGCATGCAGGAAAAAGAGAAGAATTAAAAAAAAACTGTAGTCATGGTAAGTAGAGATTCAGCATAGAAAAAAAGACATATTAACCTATGGTGAAATAAAAAGCAAAGGCATCAACATTAAGAGTGCAAGACGAATTCAACCGCTTAGCGCAGAGGAAAGAGCGGATAGCTGGAGAAAGCACACTGCAGGCCTTTACGAGGGAGAGGAAATGTCTGATGATTTGATAAAAGAAGAAACTGGAGTCGATAACGAGATCCAGTACTAGAGTCAGAGTTAAACAGAGGTTTGGAAGTCATGATATCGAATAAAACAGAAGGTATACATTACATTCCTTTTCTATTTCTAAACTCATTAACCGAGTGTCAAGCAAATTACAAGTGAACTGGATTGCAGAAAAGTGTTTTCATCACAATACCCAAGTTATTAAGGATACACAAGCGTGAAAAGTATCGTATAATCGGTTCAACAACTTATACATCAAAGTTTCTGGTAAGAATAACATACACATGACTGGGAAAGAAGACAGAAGATCTGTTAGATGGCGAGCAGTTTGGCTTTCGGAAAATAAGGGCGCCAGACAGGCAGCTCGGGCGTTACGCTTGTTACTGATATAAGTAACTCTCTTTTATAGATTTATCGATGTAGGAAGAGCCATCCACAATGTAAAATAACACAATACGTTCGAACTCCTGAGAAAAATAGAAATAAGCTACAGGGAAAGGTGAGTTATACACAATACATAAAAAAATACGCAAAAAATTGGAGGACCAAGAAAACAGTGCTTGGATTAAAAACGCTGCAAGACAGGAATGCAATCTTTCGCCACTAGTGCTCAGTTTGTATGTCGAAGAAGTAATTACGGGAATGAAAGGAAATTTGAGGAGCGATGTTACACTTCATTGTGAAAGTGTACCAAGGACGAGATTCGCTGATGACATTCTATCTTCAATGTAAGTGAAGTAGGATCAAAGGACCTGTTGAATGGAATGATCAGTCCACTGATTACAGAATATGCATTAGGGTAAACCGAATAAAGACTAGTGTAATGAGACCAGAAACACCATAACAGTAAGCCAGAGAAGCTTCTCGAGCCTTTCTGAAATATTTCATCATGCTTCATGCCTGCGATGCTTCACGAGCCAACAATCTGTTTTCGCGAAGATATGGTTCCAGTAACCGGCAACCTCTTTGGATAAACACAAATCTCGTGTCATATCATTCAGTTAATTTTGGGTTAGGGGTTTAGTCTGACATGAATCTGAGGACCTGGTATGTATTACCAATATACCCAATATTCTGTTATGCATTTCATCATCCTGGCAATGCAAAACACTGTAGTCATCAGATGATGTTAGAATCAGAATTCCTAGTCCATGTGGCATTAGTCTTATGGCAGTAACTCAATTGATGTACTTATGGTAATTAATTGAAGAGGCATCATTAAACAGTGCATATGAAGTTAACGAAAATCTCAAAGACATTAATTTACACTAGAAATTTCTCAAGCAGAAATAACAGTTGGGGGTACGGGAAATTTTCCTTCTCACCAGTCCCTAGGTAAACGGAAACCGGGACACTTCTGCTAGTTGTTTTTCCAGCGCCTCAGATTTTCAGCACATGTGGTGTGAAAGCTTTTTCTTTGCCAACAATTTTAACTATTTTAACTCCAAAGTATCCATACATTTTATTCACAAGAGGAGTAATTTTTAGCTTTCTATGTGGCATGATAACTTTACGACGGATGTAGCCAAATCGATCTGGATGATTCTTGCACTTTCGACTCATTTTGTAACAATATTGCTTTCGCTCAGAAAGTTCTAGTCATATTACCCTGCAGGTTGGTACAAGCTAGAAGGGAGATCAGTAAAACCCTCCACCTCTCTCTCTTCTACATTTGTCACATTTTTCTCTATATACGAATATGCCATCTAGCGTCAATTTAAAGGAGTTAATGTGAACATTGATAAATAGAAATGTTTTTTCCATCAATGTTAACTACATTTATTAGAATACTACATTGGATTTAGCTGTATGATGAGACAATAACTCCGCTTCGTGATAATAAACTTAAAAATTTCAAACTGATAAATGTCTTATATGCCTAATAGGTTACAATTTAAATATTGAAGTAGCGAAGAAACATGACCTGGTTGAGTCAAGTGAGTTACATTTTTGAATTCAGTGTGCTCTAAATATAGAAGATCAAGTAAGAACCTCGTTTCATCAGAAAGAAAGAAACTGTCTAATACAACATTTAGTCCACGCTACTTCATACAGTCAATTCATCCACTACCAAAACATTATCCTAGTCCCAGCCTTACTCATTTGCACATAAGTAACGTGGAACATTACGTACAGTTAACAAAATGAAAATAGTTTGACTAACTGTAGCTATGTTTTATCGTAAATATAAGAAAATATCAGCCTTTTTCGACTGAGTAAACCTTGTGAACGATACACTTTTTGCCCTTACTCTATTATTGATGAAAAAGTCTTAATTCCGTACGCTCTTATTTACTTATCTTCCGACAATGTTTGAAGCAAGAATTTTTTTTTACTTCTAACCGCTTGCAGCCACCAGTAAAACGGAAATAAGAGAAACAATGAGAACCTCGTATAAGTATTGCTCGTTTTGCCTCTCATTTGATTGTGTTACTTTATTTTGAGTTGGAGCGGAAGGTTTACGCCTTGCAAGAGTTTGTTTTCCAGCTAGAAGCTAGAGCAAGTAATGGTCCGAATCTGCTCTTTGGACATTGAGATATACTTCTCATTTGCCTGTCTCAACCAGAGACTACTCGTGTTTCACTTGGATTGGTATTTAACATTTGAGAAATGGGGCAGTCGTCCGTTGCTGATCACATAATTTAACTTGCTGCCTTCTCTTTACTTACAGTGATCAAAGCAACATGTTTTCGCGACACATAACCGTGTCTCATGTTAAAACAAATTCTGGGTGGAGGATCCAAACGAAATGGCATTACTGTCAGAAAAAATGATCAGATTGCGTATGATTACATACAGTCTATCAGAGAATTTATGTGATTCAGAGCAGCGTTAGAAGGAAACTTCATTTAAAAGTGCCACACATTTCAGCATAAAACTAAACTACAATTCAGTACGTAATCCTAAATAACTAACATTTTATGCAAACACATTCCTTAGCAGCATTCTGAATTCCAAGTGTCTTCTGCAGTCTTCAATGGACAAGCCAAATCCTAGTGAATTTGTTACGGTGGCTGTCAGTCGTTTATTGTTTAAATGAATGCCCGAAAATTATTCCAGTCAAACTAGGCAAGAGTTGATGGTGTGTTTATTACTTAAAATCTCGCAATTTACACCATTTACTACGCTCAGCACTCTAGTAACTAATAAAAATTACAACAATTTCTTATGTTCGCTACGTCACTGTCTACGTAACAAGTTCTTCAACCTTTAAGCGAATTACATTCGCAGGACTAGAATTCTGTGTTTTTCAGTTAAAATGAACAGCTGATACCGCAATAATACATGTTTACTGACCGGTTTCGGCTTATGTAGAAGCCATCTTCAGAAGTTTTGGCCGTGCAAGGGTAGAATCAGAAAGTTACAAACAGTAATACTACATATAGCCTTAAGATACTGAAAAGCTATAGTAATAATTACAAACAATACTATCGTACATCGCGCAAAAAGTAGAGAAAGGTTATAGCGTTTACCCCTACAGCTGATGCTGGCGGCTCCTCGGTTTTCTTGTGATACCACGATCCTACCTACACCGACTGACGGATTTTTTTCTTTATTGAATTTCAATTCCCCATCTGGGGCGGCGTGGCAGCAGCATATGCGCTCCTCTTCAGCCAAAAGACAATAGTGATACAACAGAAGACATTTAAAATTACAAAGGAGAAAATATGGCGGACAAAATTATAAAAAAAGTGGAATATAATGGACGAAAACTGCCAAAAAGGGGCAACTGTAAAATGGAGACAAAACCCTTAAAAAGTATTGAGCACAAAAACCACACACTGGGACAATTAAAAAAACTGAAGTATGGCTGCAGTATGAAAGTATGGATGGACGGCGCAGCACATAACGATCACTGACAGTAACACTATGTACAAGTAGAGCACACAATTAAAATCACAGCATCAAACACAACATTGACGTAGCACACTGATGACGATGAACAACACACAGGATCTGCCAGGAGCATGGAACTGAGGGAGAAGGGAAGAACAGAGGGAGGGAGGGGGACGGTGGACTGAGGGCTGTGGAGTCACGGGTTAAATAGAGTGCAATCGACGTTCCGACTATGGCTTACATCATCACCAGCCAATGACAAACGATTCACAAGAGCTGTATGAAATTTGCACAATAAATTCTCGTAGGTCACGTACGAGTACATAAAATGTTAAAACATTATCAAGTACAAGGCAAGTAGTCCTTTATGTTAAAATAAAATAAACAAACTTAACACTGCTGTGAAAGAGAAACAAATCATTCTAACTAATGTTTTGACGATAAAGGAATGAACAAGAGACTAATAATTATACGCACATAGATATTACATAAAGAGATAATAAGAGGTAAAATTAACTCAATGGATACAACCATTAAAATATATGCACACCTACATATATTTACTAGACAGTGCTCTCTGGTAAATATTTAATACGACGCCGTTGCCTAGACAACGCGAAGATTAAGATGGCCGCCATAATATCATCGAAATGTGTACTGAAGAGGACGCCGTTGTCATGGTAACGTGACGACCGAAGTGGGGCAATCGAGGAAGTCCACCAGTGTACGCCAACTGGGATCAAGGTATCGATTCAGACCGATTTCATCAAAGACGTTCATGCCGAGTCATAAATAAACGCTGCAGGAAAATTCCTTAGTATTCTCCAGCGTCATTACGCAGACCAGATATGGTGACACACAACCACGAGTGAAGTTTCTGTTGTCAAGATGCCATAGTGACTAAGTGGCTGCTCTGTGTGAACGTTTTCATGGCATGGGCTTCTAGAAACCTTAATACATATACGACATACGATGGTAAAAGGCTGTACAGGTCTTAACAGCATTAGCCTACGTTAATGTTATTCTGTTAATTTACAGGCACGGAAATGTAAAACATTAATATGATCCATATACGCCAGTACATTTGAACTCAGATGGTCCCAAAGTACACTATAAAATGAATACCATGTGAAATAAGATGCTTGTTTATGAAGAGGTGGCGCTGACATACATGTGAGACGTGCATAAAAACAGGTATAACAATTAATTTTGGTAAAACCAAAATAAGACAGAAGATGTGACATGTTGCTTCTTTGGTGGACCAAAATCTCAAGTTCTATCAAGGTATCTAAGAGGAAGCCTTTTTACATGGTATGTAGGACTGGCGTATCGTGTCCCATATTACATTCTGAATGAGTAGTACTGGTCAGATGTGATCCAGATGCAGATTTTCTGCTCGCTGTACTCTCCATATGCTCTTTCAACTTTGTTTGATAAATCCTACCAGTCTGACCAATATATTTCTTATGGAAATCTTTGAATGTTAACGAATGTACCCCAGGTCTTGAGAATCGATATCTTGAAATTCCGATAGCGTATTTTAGTTTATCTGCAAATTTCATATAGCTGTTATGAAGCGTTTGTCATTGGCTGGTGATGACGTAAGCTCTAGTCGGTGCGCGAGTTGCACACTATTTAACCTGTGGTTCCACAGCCATCTGTCAGTGGTATCACGAGAAAACAGAGGAGCCGCCAGCACTAGCTATAGGGGTAAACGCTATAACGTTGCTCTGTTTTTTAACAGCTTATACAATTCAACTGTTCGCAATTTTTACTACAGATTTCCTGTATCTTAAGGCCATATTCCGGGCCAAAAACCGTAATACTTGTTTATTGACTCCGCCATTTCTCTCCCCACATCCACCACTGCTGTCGGCTCACCTCCAACTGCGCAACGCTATGCGCTGTTAACAGCCGACTGCCCAACACTACAATGGCAGACAACAATGCAAACTAGCCACATACAGCACACAGCACAGCCAGTGATTTTCATACCCAGCGCTACGTGGGTTACCAATATAAAAACCTAAACAGCCTACTTACATAGCCCCCATGCTCCCCACAAAAAATTTTACAAATCATTTTGCGCAGTGTCCAATACAGATTTCAAAAAAAAATTCATAATGACAATAACAAAGAAATCAAATGCGCACACTTATCGATCCGGTGTTGGTCAAAAACTACAATTTTCTCACAGTCCATAAAAACAGTCCTGATCGTTCATCACAGTAAAATTTCAGTGTTTTTCTCAAACTCTGAGCAGTAAAATAAAATGCACACGGAGGTAGTGGATTTCCATGCAGTCTTGAAGAAGTAGTGCTGTCCTTCCAACAGAAAGATAATGCTGACTCTTGACATGCAGACAGGTAATGGTCCACTACAAAGCAAATCCCCCGCAGAGTCAGTCGAAGTTTTGAAGAATATTGGTAGGTAGGTCGTCACAGAGCAGACCCACTGTAGTCCTAGTAGAGATTTCGGTATTGGTGGACCACCAGAGGTGCAGACCCACTGCAGTCCTTGTAGAAATAATGGTATTGGTGGGCCATCAAAGATGCAGCTTCACTATAGTGCTTGTAGAGATGGCTAACAGTCTTCCGTGGATACTGTGCAGGTGCACAATCACCATCGAAGAGTCTTGCAGAGAATATAGCACGTCCATAAACCACCACTTCTGCACTCACGAAGTTTTTTTCTAATTGTCCTTTGAACCAGCAATGCTGTTAACCAGTCCCTTGCTGAATTATTAACACATCTGCAAACACTATCAGTCCCTTCTTCTCACATATTGTCCATATACTATGACCAACAGAAACGTGTGCAGTGAAATGTAACTTACAAGTTAGTTAATTTGATGAATTGGTGTCAATTACAATTTTATAACATAATAATACAATAACAAAGGTACAAAATACATAATTAAAGAACATAACAATACAGATAACATTTTCAGTAATAGCGGCTTTACAAAAGAATGGAAACAAACATATACATCAGTGTTACAGTAATTATGACATAAGTAAATAAATAAAATAATGAGAATAAATCATAGCTAACACTTGGTTCAACAATCATAAAACAAGATTGTATACATGGAAGAATCCTGGGGATACGAAAGGTATCAGATAGATTATACACTCCTGGAAATTGAAATAAGAACACCGTGAATTCATTGTCCCAGGAAGGGGAAACTTTATTGACACATTCCTGGGGTCAGATACATCACATGATCACACTGACAGAACCACAGGCACATAGACACAGGCAATAGAGCATGCACAATGTCGGCACTAGTACAGTGTATATCCACCTTTCGCAGCAATGCAGGCTGCTATTCTCCCATGGAGACGATCGTACAGATGCTGGATGTAGTCCTGTGGAACGGCTTGCTATGCCATTTCCACCTGGCGTCTCAGTTGGACCAGCGTTCGTGCTGGACGTGCAGACCGCGTGAGACGACGCTTCATCCAGTCCCAAACATGCTCAACGGGGGACAGATCCGGAGATCTTGCTGGCCATGGTAGTTGACTTACACCTTCTAGAGCACGTTGGGTGGCACGGGATACATGCGGAAGTGCATTGTGCTGTTGGAACATCAAGTTCCCTTGCCGGTCTAGGAATGGTAGAACGATGGGTTCGATGACGGTTTGGATGTACCGTGCACTGATCAGTGTCCCCTCGACGATCACCAGAGGTGTACGGCCAGTGTAGGAGATCGCTCCCCACACCATGATGCCGGGTGTTGGCCCTGTGTGCCTCGGTCGTATGCAGTCCTGATTGTGGCGCTCACCTGCACGGCGCCAAACACGCATACGGCCATCATTGGCACCAAGGCAGAAGCGACTCTCATCGCTGAAGACGACACGTCTCCATTCGTCCCTCCATTCACGCCTGTCGCGACACCACTGGAGGCGGGCTGCACGATGTTGGGGCGTGAGCGGAAGACGGCCTAACGGTGTGCGGGACCGTAGCCCAGCTTCATGGAGACGGATGCGAATGGTCCTCGCCGATACCCCAGGAGCAACAGTGTCCCTAATTTGCTGGAAAGTGGCGGTGCGTTCCACTACGGCACTGCGTAGGATCCTACGGTCTTGGCGTGCATCCGTGCGTCGCTGCGGTCCGGTCCCAGGTCGACGGGCACGTGCACCTTCCGCCGACCACTGGCGACAACATCGATGTACTGTGGAGACCTCACGCCCCACGTGTTGAGCAATTCGGCGGTACGTCCACCCGGCCTCCCGCATGCCCACTATACGCCCTCGCTCAAAGTCCGTCAACTGCACATACGGTTCACGTCCACGCTGTAGCGGCATGCTACCAGTGTTAAAGACTGCGATGGAGCTCCGTATGCCACAGCAAACTGGCTGACACTGACGGCGGCGGTGCACAAATGCTGCGCAGCTAGCGCCATTTGACAGCCAACACCGCGGTTCCTGGTGTGTCCGCTGTGCCGTGCGTGTGATCATTGCTTGTACAGCCCTCTCGCAGTGTCCGGAGCAAGTATGGTGGGTCTGACACACCGGTGTCAATGTGTTCTTTTTTCCATTTCCAGGAGTGTATAATGGTAAGACAGAGATTTAGGAATCAGGTTTTAAATTGTAGGACATTTCCAGGGGCAGATGTGGACTCTGACCACAATCTATTGGTTATGACCTGTAGGTTAAAACTGAAGAAACTGCAAATAGGTGGGAATTTAAGGACATGGGATCTGGATAAGCTGAAAGAACCAGACGTTGTACAGAGTTTCAAGGAGAGCATAAGGGAACAATTGACAGCAATGGGGGAAAGAAACATAGTAGAAGAAGAATGGGTAGCTCTGAGGGATGAAGTAGTGAAGGCAGCAGAGGATAAAGTGGGTAAAAAGACGAGGGCTGCTAGAAATCCTTGGGTAACAGAAGAAATATTGAATTTAATTGAGGAAAGGAGAAAACATAAAAATGCAGTAAATGAAGCAGGCAAAAAGGAATACAAACGTCTCAAAAATTAGATCGACAGGAGGTGCAAAATGGCTAAGCAGGGATGCCTAGAGGACAAATGTAAGGATACAGAAGCTTATCTCACTAGGGGTAAGATAGATACTGCCTACAGGAAAATTAAAGAGACCTTTGGAGAGAAGAGAACCACGTGTATGAATGTCAAGAGCTCAGATGGAAACCCATTTCTAAGCAAAGAACGGAAGGCAGAAAGGTGGAAGGAGTATATAGAAGGTTTATACAAGGGCGATGTACTTGAGGACAATATTATGGAAATGGAAGAGGATGTAGATGAAGACGAAATGGGAGGTAAGATACTGCGTGAAGAGTTTGACAGAGCACTGAAAGACCTGAGTCCAAACAAGGCCCCCGGAGTAGACAACATTCCATTAGAACTACTGACGGCCTTGGGAGAGCCAGTCATGACAAAACTCTACCAGCTGGTGAGCAAGATGTATGAGACAAGTGAAATACCCTCAGACTTCAAGAAGAATATAGTAATTCCAATCCCAAAGAAAGCAGGTGCTGACAGATGTGAAAATTACCGAACTGTCAGTTTAATAAGTCACAGCTGCAAAATACTAACGCGAATTCTTTACAGACAAATGGAAAAACTGGTAGATGCGGACCTCGGTGAGGATCAGTTTTGATTCCGTAGAAATGTTGGAACACGTGAGGCAATACTGACCTTACGACTTATCTTAGAAGAAAGATTAAGAAAAGGCAAACCTACGTTTCTAGCATTTGTAGACTTAGAGAAAGCTTTTGACAATGTTGACTGGAATACTCTCCTTCAAATTCTGAAGTTGGCAGGGGTAAAATACAGGGAGCGAAGGCTATTTACAATTTGTAAAGAAACCAGATGGCAGTTATTAGAGTCGAGGGACGCAATGGTTGGGAAAGGAGTGAGACAGGGTTGTAGCCTCTCTCCGATGTTATTCAATCTGTATATTGAGCAAACAGTAAAGGAAACAAAAGAAAAATTTGGAGTAGGTACTAAAATTCATGGAGAAGAAGTAAAAACTTTGAGGTTCGCCGATGACATTGTAATTCTGTCAGAGACAGCAAAGGACTTGGAAGAGCAGTTGAACGGAATGGACAGTGTCTTGAAAAGAGGATATAACATGAACATCAACAAAAGCAAAACGAGGATAATGGAATGTAGTCAAACTAAATCGGGCGATGCTGAGGGAGTTAGATTAGGAAATGAGACACTTAAAGTAGTAAAGGAGTTTTGCTATTTAGGAAGTAAAATAACTGATGATGGTCGAAGTAGAGAGGATATAAAATGTAGACTGGCAATGGCAAGGAAAGCGTTTCTGAAGAAGAGAAATTTGTTAACATCGAATATAGATTTCTGTATCAGGAAGTAGTTTCTGAAAGTATTTGTTTGGATTGTAGCCATGTATGGAAGTGAAACATGGACGATAACTAGTTTGGACAAGAAGAGAATAGAAGCTTTCGAACTGTGGTGCTACAGAGGAATGCTGAAGATTAGATGGGTAGATCACATAACTAATGAGGAGGTATTGAATAGGATTGGGGAGAAGAGAAGTTTGTGGTACAACTTGACTAGAAGAAGGGATCGGTTGGTAGGACATGTTTTGAGGCATCAAGGGATCACAAATTTAGCATTGGAGGGCAACGTGGATGGTAAAATTCGTAGAGGGAGACCAAGAGATGAATACACCAAGCAGATTCAGAAGGATGTAGGTTGCAGTAGGTACTGGGAGATGAAGCAGCTTGCACAGGATAGAGTAGCATGGAGTGCTGCATCAAACCAGTCTCAGGACTGAAGACAACAACAACAACAATGAGAATAATTTCGAAACATTAATTTCACGTATGAGCATTGAAACAGGACAGAATTAATAATGTCTAAACATCTTTACAAAGTAAATAACGTATTACTGATGTGAATTATAGTTGAGGATAACAGTCTCCCTTATCATAGTGAATGTAGCTGAGTATTAGAAAAATTCTACAACATAAATCGTATCAGATAAACACATAAAGCCAGAAAGAACACAAATATGCAAGAGTACACAAACACATAGCAGAATAACAAAGGAGGAAAGGACAGGGCTTGTTTTCAGTGTAAAATTTGATACTTTTTCATATAACTTCTCAGTGCATTCTTTCGCTATTCTTCATAGTTAGTTTCTTATATAGTATCCCCCCTCTTAAGCTAACTTAAATCTACTGAGCTAAGATGCTAAACTAAGGGACGAGGCAATGTAGCAGTACAAAACAATTAACACAAACAGCAATGACAAAAAATGCAAATTGGCATAGTAAGCAGCGGTATATCTAAATTAGCAAAGCAAATACAACGTTACAACTAATACAAGGCAATGTGCAGTAAATAAGAAAAATAAATCAGTAGTGAAACTGGCTTAAGAGAATAATACAAAGTGAAATTCAGAAACACTATGCCTGGCAAACAGCAGAGACAAATGCAGTAACTTATATCTAATCATGACAAACCCACAAGAAAAAAATAGTACACTAAACACAACAATGCAGATAAGGGAAATGTCTATTCACATCTTAATGTCCATCTAATTAAAGTGGTACACCACAAAAACTTATTCTACAAAATATTACCAAGTACATGGAAAGAAAATTACGTATGCAGCTACTGTTATTAATCCCTTCTTATTAATCTTTCCTTTCCAAATGCTCCTTTCTTTAAGAATGTGGATCATAAAATTATTATTTAATATATCTGTTGACAGGAAGTGTTCACATTAGCAAATGAATTTAATTTTATTTTATAAAACCAACGCTGAGACATAGCTGAAAATCAGATATCAAATGAAATAAGCTATTAAGCAAAGCAAAGCATAGAAACATCATTCAAGAGCTATGTGGCGTTTCATAAGTCAGTAGAAGTTCTCTCAACTCTCGTAGAAAGACACTTGTCATAATCAGGTTTGCAGATGTAAGAATATTTCCCATCAATTCATAAGCATTTCAGCAAGTAGCACAAAGTACGATACGTTTCCAAGTAATGAGCGTGTCGTATTTGTGATGCTTTCTACAAAGGAATGTCAATAGGGAGGATAATGGCCTCCTTTTCTCTCCACCTGTGCCTCTGAAAAGCACACACTAATGGCTTTTTCCAGGCGGATGCCGCTCAGCTGGGTGCTTACAGTGCATTATGTCAAGGTGACCTAGCTTCCTTACCGAAATATTTACGTCATCAGTTTCCGCTATAGTGACAGGTCGAAATATTGGCGTTACAAGTCTGTAGAAACAAAATGCAATAAATATAACAGTGTCCAAAAACTTTTCGCCAGCATTATGATACATTCACGCATTTACACATATTTCATAACTCTTACAGTACGATTCATGGTTTCCAACATCCTTTTTCTCAAATCAGGGTGCCTAACCACTACTCATTATTCCTTACCTTATTACTATATACATATTCGTCGACACTTCAATATTTCATTATAATAAATACATATCACAATCATATTCCTCATATAGCATAATACACATTGCCATCGTAATAATATCATAAAACCTCAGCCAAATCTCAAAAACGTCGTAGCTTTCTGCAATAATTTCAAACCCTAAAAATATTCTCTGCTCATTTCAATAGTGTCATCTACCTCAAACGTACTTTACAAATCATGATGTCATACCAAATACGCCATTCAAAGCTCTCATAGTATCACAATGGTTCTGAAAAAATATGAAGAGTTCACAAAGTACATACAAAATACATTTTCATAAGTGTGAAGTTATCCAACTGTGAAATTGGGTAAAAATCTGTCACTGATGTAGTAACAAAGTTTGTTTCTCTGTTAAATAATCAGGTAGCTGTGTAATTTTGTGTTGGAGAAATACGATACCGATGTGTAAAGTTGTATAAGCAAATACCATATTAGCTAGGGCTCCTTGTGGTTGCCACACACATGGTACACAAATTAAGCGTGTACCCCTCTGAGGATTAATGTACTTATGCCCTCAGGTGTTACAGATTACAGAGATGGAATGAAATGTATCTTTGTAATTCAAATATCTTTAAAAATAAATGTTTTAAGTACAAAATTAATCACTCAAATACGTGTACTGCGGAGCTAAATTGTGCGTCTTGTTGTAACATAATCTCTGTCATTACTTGAGGGTAAAAAATGTGCCAAGTGTCGTAATTATCGTCGTCCATAAGCAAAGATCTATAGAAGTCAATGTACTTACCTCGTAATAAACGAAGTGAATCGCTATGCTTATAGATATCGTAGTTGTTACGCTTATCGCAGTGATGAAGTAAGTACTGTACTGTAACGTATTGTTGTACTACAGAAAAGGCTGTCTCATTGCAGCTATACCACAAAAGTTACTACTAAAACATGTTTTACTTTCCAGAATAATACAGAAAAACTATATAAAACAGATACACCGCAAAAGCAACAATGTAAATTGTCACTCATTAGTAGCGCCGTGATATAATCGTGTAGCTGTCACATAAACTAACCACTGTGTCATGTGTTATCTCTCAGAAAGTACTTTAAATAAAGAATGTATTTTCAAGTAAACCTAAATGTTACATTAAAATCTCATTAGCAGTACCGGTACATGTTCTAAGTATTTGAGCCTTATGGTCGTTACGTAATAGTGCAACTAACAAGCAAGAATGTACACACACAATAACACTGTGTCGTCTGTTCACTATAACAAATGGTTCACATGGCTCTGAGCACTATAGGACTTATCATCTATGGTCATCAGTCCCCTAGATCTTAGAACAACTTAAACCTAACTAACCTAAGGACATCACACAACTCCCAGCCTTCAGGAGGCAGAGAAAATCCCTGACCCGGCCGAGAATCGAACCCGGTAACCCGGGCGTGGGAAGCGAGAACGCTACCGCACGTCCACGAGCTGCGGGCCTCACTATAACAATGCATTAATAAATACTTTCTAAATATGTTCCCGAGGTTCTAGGCTGGATAGTTAACTTCAAAACGTTGTTGCATGTTGACAGTTTCTCAGTGTGACAAATTGTACTAGTAACGTGAAGTGAAAAATTTTATGGCAAAGACTAAGTTAAAAAGTAGATTATCTCTCAATAAACGGTTTTACATGTGAAATGTGGTACAATCCTTTCCTCTTCCTAGTACGCAGAGTTTCAAATTCAATGCAATTATCATGTGGTATACGTCGGATTCTGTAAGGTCCATTGTAAATCAGAAAGAATTTGTGACTCAAGTGTTTCTTCTTACGTGACAATGAATGAGCCTTAATGAGAACTTTCTGACCAATATATAATTTCTTTTCATTTGCTTTACCGTGTAGTTTTCTCCTTTGTCTGCTGCAGATTTTATATTTTTAGTAGCCAAATCAATTATGTCTTTGTGTCGAAGTTTACGTGTATTCAGGAAAGGTACAAGCTGTCTGATTCTGTTCGGTGGTTCTTCATTCTTCAGTACAAGAATAGATGGTTTTAAAATAAGTGTAAATATCTGTCCCAATGCTGATGCTTTCTGTGACAATAAAGTCTGCAAAGCTCATTGATTTCTTTCATAATCCGTTGAGACGCGTTACAAGGTGGTGAGTACAATGAAATAAAAACAGGTTTGACATTATGGTTCCGAAGCATGTGTGACGAAACAGCAGATCTGAATTGCGGCCCGTTATCTGAAATTACTTTACTAACGTGCCCAACTTCAGGTAAGAAATTTTTAATAAAGGCGTTGGATACCGACCGTCCAGTGGCTTTACGTAACGGAGTGAAGGAAACAAATTTTGAAGTAAGTTCTACAGCGACTAGAGAGTACGAAAATCCGTTCGATGTTCTGACAAGGGGTTCCAAGAGATCAAGAGCAGCAAATTTTTCTAATTTAGAAGGAATTATAGGAAACAACGGAGCACGATGTCATATAGTAGATGGTTTCGCCTTTTGACAAAGTTTACAAATAGACAAGACTCTTCGAATTCACTTTTCCATGTTGTTAAAATAACAAGTCGTTCGAAGAATATTATAACATTTTCGTGGACCAAAATGTGCGTAGCTGAAATGAATGTACCAAATGAGATTATTAACAAAATCGTCTGGAATGCAAAGTACCCATAGCTTGTCATTAACAGTGCAGCGTTTGAAGATTGAAGAGTATGTTGTTTTTAACCAGATAATAATGCCGAATCTGAGTGTGCGTCTTTTCGTGCCATTTACTTTTGATGTCTTTCCAAATCGGATCTTTATCTTGTTCATGAGCAATGTCCTTTAAAGATGTGGTGATGAAGTTTTCAAAGGCGACTTTCTGAATGTACAGAATACTGAAATTTTTCTCAAGGTTGCCTTCTGTGTTACTTTTCTCAAGCCCAGCCGGTGCGTGTGACAGTGCGTCCGCAACAATGTTCTCCTTGCCGGGAATGCAGACTATTGTGAAGTGGAATTCTTGCACAAACAATGGCCAACGTTTTAACCTGTCATGATTTAATTTTGAAACCATAGAAATTGTAATGCACGATGGTCACTGTATACTTCTACGTGCTTGTCAGAAGGAAAGAAACGGAATTTGTTAAATGCCCAAACAATAGCTAAAGTTTCTAATTGAGTAACGGAATAATTTTTTTTTCAGATTTTATTAGCACTCGGCTACCAAAAGCATTGGTTTTCTGGACAGTACTGTCATCTTCTATAGCTTCTTGAAATAAATGGGCTGACTTTAGAAGAATCCGTGTTAAGGCAGAAATCTTGTGTCAGATCTGGATGAGCTAGTATTGGCGCGTTAAGTAGCGATTCTTTCAAAGAATTGAATTCCAACTGTGCTTGTTCGTCCCAGTTCCAAATAGTATTTTTTCCAGTGAGAGAACAAGGTTTTAGTGTAACTAGAATTTGCATATTCAGAAAACGACGGTAAAAATTTACGAGACCTAGATAACTGCGGACTTGTTTTTTTGTGGATGGAACTGGAATGATTCTGATTGCTTCTAACTTTTCAGGACCCGGCTGAATGACTTCAGAAGAAATAATATGTCCCGAAAACCTCACCTTTGACCTACCGAATTCAGACTTTTCCAAGTTAACTGTAATTCCAGATTCTGCAAAAATACGTAACAAACTGTTGAGAATGCGAGTATGATGTTTCCAAAAGGCTTCTCCTATCAGAATATCGTCCACATATAAGGTGATGTGGCGTTTTAAGAAATCAGGTAATATGGAATTTAGTCAGCGAATGAACGCTGCCCAAGAAATGTTCAAACCAAAAGGAAGTTTCCGAAATTGATAACAAACGCCGAAACAAAGAAAAGCTGTGTATTTTCTACATTCTGGATGAAGTTCGATCTGCTAAAAGCTTGATCTGAGATCAATAGAAGACAACACTTTTGTACCATTAAAATTTTGAAGAAGTTCTTCCATCGTTTGTGACCTGTCTGTTTCAGGAATAATGATAGTATTGATTTGTCTCGAATCTAAGACAAGTCTGACCTATCCATTTTTCTTCTCAACAACATATAATGGATTGTTGTATGGGCTTACTGCAGTCTTAATAATGCCCTCGTTAAGCATAGATTGTATTTCTGTTGTAACACGGTCCCTATAATGTGCTAGAATTACGTATGATCTAACACAAAATTTAGTATGCTCACGAACACGAAATTGGTATTGAAATCCCTTGATTGTTCCTGTTTTGTGAGTAAAAACTGTGGAATGTGTTTGTAAAATCTCAAAAAGGTACTGCCTATCAGTGTCATTACAATTCTCAATTGTTTGAATTTTATTCTGAATTAACTCATTAGTTTCAAATATGCCGTCGATATCATCCCTGTCAGTACTTGCAGAGGGATTGTTAGTGTCTAGTTCCGTAGAAAATTCCGAGCTGTTGTCTAACAGAAGGTAAAGCCGATTAATTTCCTCGTCGTGGTTTGAGAGAAAATCTTGAAATTTCAATGCTATTGACTTACCTTCTTTCCCTAAACTTATTTCAGCATCGTGAACGTTTAAGATTGCTTTGTATTCATTCAAAAAGTGTATTCCCAATATAATTTCCGTCGACAATAATGGAAAAATAAGAAAGTTCATAGGGAAGCTGTGGCTTTGACAAAAGAATTCTAAGTTGGTTTGTTGGCGTACATCTACACTTTTTCCAAAGATTGCATCTTGTAATTTAATCTTACGTAACGAAGGTGGGGCAATCGTTCGATTTGTTGCATTTGCTAAAAGCTGTTTCACTAATTACTGAAATGGGACTGCCAGAGTCGAGTACTGCCGTAAATTTTACGTCATTTACAGTAATGTGAATCACAGGATATGCAATTTTGTTATGTTTTACGTCGTGTTCCTGGTGTAAGATGTCCCTAATGTCTTCCATTTTTTACGTAATTACTAGCTACGGCAACTGCGTCGTCAGTTTGATAAGTACTTTTTGTAGCTGCCAGCGGTATGAGTCATTGCCTACTGTCTCTTTGTTGGCGCGCGTTGTTATTGGGATTTGGAGACCTAACTTCTACACATTCACCTTGTCGAGAGGGCCCTGCCCAGTTTGAATCCCGCCAGTTCTGATGCAATTCAGGTCTGTCGTTACGATCATATCGTCTGTCGTCATGTCGGTAGATTCCATAGTTTCTTTCTTGTCGGTCACGTGGTGGATAATTTCTCCCTGAATCGTAACTGCGCGCTGAACCATTGCATCTGAAGTTATTCTGTCTCCTTTGATAATAATTACTTTGTTTCCCCTATTGTCTGTTTCTCTGATTGTCTTTGTGATAGTCATTACCACAGAGAGATGATCTTTTCCTGCAGTTATTACTACTCTGCCAACGGTTGTCATACGGGTGGTGTCTGTTTTGGTCACGATTTACGTTGTAAGAATAGCCTTGTCGTGTCCATGTATTATTTCTGTCATCGCGGAATTGTGATGGATGTGACCTGTAGTTGTTGTACTCCTGTTTTCGCTTTCCGCGATTATCAGTGTCAATTTCGAATTCTTCTAACAGTCCCTGAAAAGCTTCATTGTCTTCTTTGCAACGTCCTGCCAAAATAATGTGTCGTAAATGTTCAGGCAATTTGATTAAGCAAATGCGGATGAGTTCTGAGAGGCTGTATTGGTTTGACAGATACTGATTCTTGTGCAACATGTCTTCAAAATATTTTACAAGACTGGAAAATTCTGATTGTTGGAAATGTTTCATCATTATGATGCTATGTTTTACTCGGTCTTGTGTAGCTTCAGACCAATATGCTGAGAGGAAGGCATGATAAAAATCTCCTTCTCTAAATAACCACACATAAATTCTAATCTGTGACCAGTTGGGAGGGAAACAATGAGAGAATTGATAAAGCCACGCTTATGGATGAACGTCGTTGCCAGAATTCTTAAATGTTTTGAATTTACGTGTCGTAATGAACAACTTATAGTCAAAATCATCATGTCGGTGAGTCGCATGTCAGTCATTGTTACGTCGTTGCGGCGGTTCCATTTCAAAATTCGGTGCACCTTGCCAACTTCTTTCATAATTTCCGAAATGCGCTGTGTTATTTTTTTGTGGCTGTTCCGTATTTCTATGTCCCTCTTCCCGTATTGGAGCGCGAGTGTCCTCTGAAATATGTAATTCTTGTATTACTTGTTCCAACGGATCTTGTACTTCCCGGATTTCTCTTTTGTGTTGCGTGTTAATTTGATTCTGATTTTGGTGGAATTTCTTACTTTGTTCATTTCTGTGTCAGTGAAGGCTACAGGCATTGTTTCACTCAGATCATCATCCACCTTTGTAGATAATTAAGTGAACTGATCCGAAAGTTCGGCTACTTTCTCCGATAGTGAACTTATTTCCTCAGTGTGTTTTTCTGAACCAAGTTTGAGAGTGTCCATTTGTGTTGTAATCGTATCTACTGTGTCCTTTAAGTTTTGCTGAGTTTTTGCAAGTTGCGTAACCGAATCGGTGGATGCAACTGAGTCAATTTTAGCTTGCAAGGTGTCGTGATTTTCATGAACAATAGTTTGCAGTTCTTTTATGGCTGCTTCGTGATTCTGTAATGCATTTTCATGACGTGAAAAAATAGATTCAAAATTATCACAAATTTGTGTTTTTACGTCTTTACAGACTTTTTGACATTTCGATTCGATTTTATGTAACTCAGTAGTTAAATCTTCACTTGTTTGTTCAAACGTGGTGTCTAACTTTTGAAGATTTTGTTCCATTGCGTCTAACTGTTGCTGTGTTTGTCACTGGTGTTGTTCCATTGTGCCTACATTTTGAAGATTTTGTTCCATTGCGTCTAACTGTGGCTGTGTTTGTCTCTGATTTTGTTTCATTTGTTGCATTAATTGCAATAATAATGTGTCTGGAATCTGTTCCTCTTTGCTTTTCGGCAATGCATTTGCACCGGCAACATTCAAATTTTGACGAGCAGAAAATGTGTCTTGACTTATTTCAGAAAATGGTGAAGACGCAAAAACTGAATCTACGGTATTTGCAAGATTGTGTCCTGTCATTTTGGATTCCTGAGGCGAACTGTTGCCGACAGATCGATCGATAATGCTTCCCTGTTCAGTAACTGGTTCACTGTCTTCACCAGTATTTGCAGCCCGCTCCATTTCCATATGCACAATTACCAAATTACTAGTTTGAACATTAGTTAATTCATCACACATTTCTCAGTTCACTTTGGAGCCTAGTATTACGTTTTTCACATGCCACTATTGTCACAATATTTCACATGACACTACAGAAAAGCACAATTTGAAGAGCAAAATAAAAAAAAACACATTAACATAGCACTGAAAATAAAATCTCGTTAAATGCTAGTACAGCTGCGCAATACTTGATGCAAATCTACATGCATGCCACAACTGTTTTACTCTACAACAATGAAAAACTACAACTACAAAGGAAATTCTCTCTATAATTATGGGCTACCAATAAACAATAGCTACACTAATTACACAAACTACAAGAAAAAAAATCAGAAGATTCCAGTGAGGTATCCTGGCACGGTCGCCATATGAAATGTCCTCTTAGAAAAATTATACATGACTGTGCTTAAACTGACACACAATGTTTTTTAGTGCAACACAATCTGACTTTCAGTAATCCCTACAATAGAATGGCCCTGACTAACATTAATCTATACCTTCCATGAATCACTTACCTCACAAAACTCTTCATTACTCGAACTACTGCAATACAGCGAGCTCCACTACTGCCAGCTAAATAAAAGATTCAAACTACTGAAGGCACTAACTACTGGTAGGCATAGTTAGCAAATGAAAGATTTTGATAGAGAACAAGCAATGTATTTACCTTAACAGTGTTCAAAAGTCAATATATATATATATATATATATATATATATATATATATATATATATATATATATATATATATATATAGTGACCTTCTTCAATGCGATATTACAAATTTACTCTTCTGATGGACACATGTCCAGATCGTCCACTCTCAAAATACCGCCATCTCTCTCCCCACATCCACCACTGCTGGCGGCTCACCTCCAACTGCAAACCGCCCAACACCACAATAGCCAACAACATTTTAAACCAGCCACAGACTGCACACAGCACAGCCAGTGATTTTCATACAGAGCGCTACATGGCGTTACCAATATAAAACATAGACAGCCCACTTACAACTGCAACGCCAGAAAGCACCTGGACAGCCACGTTCTTCTGAAACAATGGAATGGATCAGAGTATTCTTGTGTGTACGTCAACTGACTGCTCAGGTCTGCACTAGTCCACATCTTGTGTCGACCAGCCCATTTTCACATAATGGAAGATGGTATCTGTTCTTTCGGACATGTTCGAAAGAACAGATAACATCTTCATATAGTTAAGGCTAACCTGCCATTGACCTTCTTCTTCTGTGCTGGATGCACACTCTTGCAAGGGATAAATCCCTGCAGTCGTACTATCCTCTATGCCCTTGGTGGCTGAGATGAATAGAGCATCTGCTATGGGGCAGGAGGTCCCAGGAGTGGCACACATTTTCTACTGTCCCCGTTGATGTATATCAACGCCTGTGGACAGCTTAGGGTCTTCATTTAGTTATCATTCCATTACCATCTTCCGTCTTCTGTCCAAGACTTTTTTCTTCTTCCTCCTCCTTTCTCTCCGTGTTTGAATAACCACCTGCTTCCCCGTCCTTAATTTAAACCATAAGATTGACAGCCTTGAAGATGAAAATGAAAACACTGTGTGATTGATCTCTTTATTCTCCTGTTTTGTAAAACCTAAAATACATCATCATGAGCCTTACTCAGAACTTCCCACGTTTTGTTCTTACCGAGCGTGCGTTTCTCGCAACTATGTTAAAATATTTTAACCTTGTTATCCATTCAAACTTTAATCGTGTTAGTGATTCCAGAATTCGTTACGTAAATACACTAAACCACCTGGAACATCGGCAACTCTGACGCCTATGTTGTCTATGAGTTCCATATGATGGTCCCACAAGAGAACGACTCAGGATATATCTATGGCCACCATAATGGCATAACTGCAGTCTTTTATTGGTGATTGAGGACAGTGTACTGAACAATATTAATTCGGTATGTACTTCATTTGCAGATTAATAATTGTAGCTATTAGAAGTATTATGTTTTAAGTCGGTTAGTACCTCCAGGTACATGTGGCAAGAGCGAGATATTAATGCTTATTTTTCACTGGGTAGCAGGTCAAATGTTGAAGTGTGGATGCGTGGACACAAAACAGTTTATGTACATTCATAGGCACAGTCCATTTAGTGGTGCAGCTACGACAGTGCAGAAAATATCAGGACGTAAAGTTTGTAATGTGGTTCTGGGAAAACTGTTCCATGCAGAGAAGAGATCCAACACACTGGTGTGTGCACATATTAAAGTACCACATGTTAAAATATCTGCACTTAAACTTGTTACACCTTGTGTGGTAGAAAAGAGGTTTTGCAGAATACCAAGACTAAGAACACACGAAGTAAATGAACAATCCCCAACCCAGCAACTAAAGACATGTATTTACGCTAAGTAACGCACATTCTTTTCCATGTAGATCAGTTTTAGATCAATGTATTACATCCAACGTGTTGGCAGTAAAAAGATTACAGTCATTAATGTTTCACAAAGATGTATAAGATTAGCATATAACTATCTATAGTTGCCATGACCTATTAAAAATGCTCAAATTTTATTCTAGACAGTAATTTCCGTAGTTGGAAAGATAGTTGGAACTCGAAAGGCACGAAATGTGACGAACGTTGATGTAATTCGGATATAGATTTCCATTTCCAAATCAGCATTGATTCACTTCCTTTTGAAATCCAAGCGTCTTAATAGGTATTTTGAGCGCTTTTGAATTAGTAGACTTACGTGATATATCAGTTATTTTTCAATCCTTTTCGAGGGTAACAATATAGGTGTCTCTATTTTTATCTCCGAAATTCTTGACCGTAACCTACCTGCCAGCCATAATTGACTGAAACTTACTTTTGGCCAGCATTCAACAAATATCCTTACCATCACGCACCGAGGTTTCTCGCAGTTAATTATTGATGTACAATCTCTTTCCTTTGTGTTCTGCCTTACGGGAGGTCTTGTCGTGGGGGAAACCTTGTCAGAGACTTCTCGCAGTTAATTATTGATGTACAATCTCTTTTGTTTGCCGCGCGGGTTTAGCCGAGCGGTCTAGGATCAAGAATTTACTTCAGACTCTGTACACCTTCAATAGGCTATTAAAACAACATAACGTGTAAACAGTAAGGTGCACTACTATGGCAATTCCGAGAAAATCATAGCAGAAGTTTTCGCGTTTATTATGTAATTGATGCGTAGGTACCGAATTTTAGGCATCATGGTGGTCAAGGGGTTAGCAAGCGAGCTTTGTTAAATGAAACTGTATGAAGTGACCGTTCGACACCCGCTCAGATCTTCATTTTTGTAGCACAAGTTGTAAGATGGCAAGAACTGTGCCACTTACATGAAGTCATTAAAGATCACGGAACTCACGTTGAGCGAAGAGTAGTGCTGAACTAAAATGACTGACAAGGCACAATGCATCTTGTAGAGGGTATAGTGTGGACGTACTGGAATAATTAATGTTGGGTGATGGTTTTAAAGTAATTCACGACATGAAAACTTTGTGGAAATGCGTCGATTTACTGGAGGCTAGTTTATCCCAGGGAAGTATTCAGAGTTGACCGTGGGCGGGTTGCGGCGCGTGGCTGGGGAGTGGCGAAGGGAAGCGACAATAGGCAGCTTAAGGTGGCTCAAACTCTGATAAAGCGGCAACGGGGAGCGGTCTCCCGCTGCCTTAAAATGAGTGACAGTGAGGGGGTGGCTGACTCCATGAAGGTGTACCAGTAAGCAGACGAGGAGCTTACACGCCTGTTGATATATGTCCGACGTTCCGTTTTTAGTGAAACATGCGAGAAAGCCGCTCAAAGCTACGGCGGAGCGGTCAACAGAGGCCGAAATTGCCCGTTCGTGACTATAGCAACTTCACACTGAATTCACGGTCTGCAGAGTCTGAAGTACATCAGGTGAAGAGCAACAGAATGAAATACGCCGACCTCTGATGGGAACATAGGACCGAGGAATTTGCATTACTCCCCTGGGAGTCGGAATTTGGGAAAATTGGTGTTTTATGCAGATGCAAACCTTGATGGTTGACCTGGGAGGAGCCAAATAGCAGACATTGAGAGGAAGGGTAATTTTGTGGGTATTTGTTCACTTCCCAGAGCAGGCATTGGTCGGCGCAGGGAAGCAACGCATAATTAACGTGACTTGCTGTGCAATTGGCGTAAGTGATTTTGCTGGAGGGGAAACCGAGGCGAAGAGAGGACTGGCAGAAGTCTCCGCAGAGTCTTCCGTTCCCAGCTTGCCTAGAGTGCGGACGTGGTGCCCTTTACTCAGCTTGCCTGAGAGAGAGTGAGCATCTCTGCAGTTTAGGACTTAGCAAACGGAACGCTTGAGCTTGGCGACAGAAAGTTTTCGTTCAGCTATGCACTGAGCAAGATATCTAGGAGTGAATAGACGAGCGCAGCCTTGCAGCACCGCGAGGCCGGCCGACATCCGCACTACGACGCCGCCCCGCCTCGCTGAATTCGGTGAGATTGCGACCGATCTGGCTTGAGTCAGCCACTGATTAATTTGTTGGATCACGTCGGCAAAGTTTCCACGAGGGTTTCATGGGCTGTGTATTGTAGAATTCTTCTCGCACTTTGCATTACGCCTGCATCGGTAGATTGGAATTAATTTTGATTTATCGCACTTTACTCGACGTAAACGCGATTTATTCCTACTGCCTGTTAAGAGTGTCATGTAATGTGATGACTGAAGGTCGTGACTTAAAATCAATTTGTGGTGATCGACTGCATCTGTTTTCAGTCAAGTAGTTGAAATCCCAAGTCACTTTCTTAATTAATTTTATGTTCAACATTTGCATCTGGTGTTCAATAGCTGAATATAACATCAATGTGCACCGCTTTTAATTAAAAGGGATCAATTCTGAATCAATTAATGTCAACACCGCCACCACAGTTCAATCAGGAGTCACAGGCCCTTATTACTTTCTTTGCGTTATCCGACATTGCGGCAGTTTTGCGCACTCTGTTCATCTGTTAGTCAATTAGCTGGGGTGAACACACGCAAAACCAGATAAGTGATGGGTGGGGTGTTACAAAGTGTAAAGTCTGTGATATTCAGAAAATTTGCACCTACACTATTTTTTCTTGCTACATTAGCAACATCTCACCCCTACGCAGGTTAACTGACAAATGAGGCCTGCCTCTGTGTCTACAGCTCGGAGCGTCACTGTGAAAAGCAGTTCTGCGTCCCTTACGAGACTGCATGTATAAGGAGTTCGTAAATCATGACAGAAATACATTTTCGGGAAAATTCAATGTGTTTCTTCTCTTACTTGTTAACTCTTATAAATATGTTTCTTGTAATGTTTAACTTTAATTAAAAAATAAGTGGTCAAATAACATGAATTCACTAAAACGTCATGCAAATAAACGTGTTTTTTTTTTTTTTTAAATATGTTGTTGTTGTTGTGGTCTTCAGTCCTGAGACTGGTTTGATGCAGCTCTCCATGCTACTCTATCCTGTGCAAGCTTCTTCATCTCCCAGTACTTGCTGCAACCTACATCCTTCTCAATCTGCTTAGTGTATTCATCTCTTGGTCTCCCTCTACGATTTTTACCCTCCACGCTGCCCTCCAATGCTAAATTTGTGATCCCTTGATGCCCCAAAACATGTCCTACCAACCGGTCCCTTCTTTTTGTCAAGTTGTGCCACAGACTCCTCTTCTCCCCAATTCTATTCAATACCTCCTCATTAGTTATGTGATCTACCCATCTAATCTTCAGCATTCTTCTGTAGCACCACATTTCGAAAGCTTCTATTCTCTTCTTGTCCAAACTAGTTATCGTCCATGTTTCACCTCCATGCAAGGCTACAGTCCATACAAATACTTTCAGAAACGACTTCCTGACCATTAAATCTATACTCGATTTTAACAAATTCCTCTTCTTCAGAAACGCTTTCCTTGCCATTCCCAGTCTACATTTTATAAACTCTCTACTTCGACCATCATCAGTTATTTTACTCCCCAAATAGCAAAACTCCTTTACTACTTTAAGTGTCTCATTTCCTAATCTAACTCCCTCAGCATCGCCCGATTTAGTTTGACTACATTCCATTATCCTCGTTTTGCTTTTGTTGATGTTCATCTTATATCCTTTTAAGACACTGTCCATTCCGTTCAACTGCTCTTCCAAGTCCTTTGCCGTCTCTGACAGAATTACAATGTCATCGGCGAACTTTAAAGTTTTTATTTCTTCTCCGTGAATTTTAATACCTACTCCAAATTTTTCTTTTGTTTCCTTTACTGCTTGCTCAATATAAAGATTGAATAACATCGGGGAGAGGCTACAACCCTGTCTCACTCCCTTCCCAACCACTGCTTCCCTTTCATGTCCCTCGACTCTTACAACTGCCATCTGGTTTCTGTACAAATTGTAAATAGCCTTACGTCCCTGTATTTTACCCCTGCCACCTTTAGAATTTGAAAAAGAGTATTCCAGTCAACATTGTCAAAAGCTTTCTGTAAGTCTACGAATGCTAGAAACGTAGGTTTGCCTTTTATTAATCCTTCTTCTAAGATAAGTCGTAAGGTTAGTATTGGCTCACGTGTTCCAACATTTCTGCGGAATCCAAACTGATCTTCCGCAAGGTCCGCTTCTACCAGGTTTTTCATTCGTCTGTAGAGAATTCGTGTTAGTATTTTGCAGCTGTGACTTATTAAACTGATAGTTTGGTAATTTTCACATCTGTCAACACCTGCTTTCTTTGGAATTGGAATTATTATATTCTTCTTGAAGTCTGAGGGTATTTCGCCTGTCTCATAAATCTTGCTCACCAGATGGTAGAGTTTTGTCATGACTGGCTCTCCCAAGGCCGTCAGTAGTTCTAATGGAATGTTGTCTACTCCGGGGGCCTTGTTTCGACTCAGGTCTTTCAGTGCTCTGTCAAACTCTTCCCGCAGTATTGTATCTCCCATTTCATCTTCATCTGCATCCTCTTCCATTTCCAGTACATCGCCCTTGTATAAACCTTCTATATACTCCTTCCACCTTTCCGCCTTCACTTCTTTGCTTAGAACTGGGTTTCCATCTGAGCTCTTGATATTCATACAAGTGGCTCTCTTTTCTCCAAATGCCTCTTTAATTTTCCTGTAGGCAGTATCTATCTTACCCCTAGTGAGATAAGCCTCTACATCCTTACATTTGTCCTCTAGCCATCCCTGCTTAGCCATTTTGCACTTCCTGTCGATTTTATTTTTTAGACGTTTGTATTCCTTTTTGCCTGCTTCATTTACTGCATTTTTATATTTTCTCCTTTCATCAATTAAATTCAATATTTCTTCTGTTACCCACGGATTTCTATTAGCCCTCGTCTTTTTACCTACTTTATCTTCTGCTGCCTTCACTACTTCATCCCTCAGAGCTACCCATTCTTCTTCTACTGTATTTCTTTCCTCCATCCCTGTCAATTGTTCCCTTATGCTCTCCCTGAAACTCTCTACAACCTCTGATTCTTTCAGTTTATCCAGGTCTCATCTCCTTAAATTAGCACCTTTTTGTAGTTTCTTCAGTTTTAATCTACAGTTCATAACCAATAGATTGTGGTCAGAGTCCACATCTGCCCCTGGAAATGTCTTATAATTTAAAACCTGGTTCCTAAATCTCTGTCTTACCATTATATAATATATCTGATACCTTTTAGTATCTCCAGGATTCTTCCATGTATACAACCTTCTTTTATGATTCTTAAACCAAGTATTAGCTATGATTAAGTTATGCTCTGTGCAAAATTCTACCAGACGGCTTCCTCTTTCATTTCTTCCCCCTAATCCATATTCACCTACTATGTTCCCTTCTCTCCCTTTTCCTACTGACGAATTCCAGTCACCCATGACTATTAAATTTTCGTCTCCCTTCACTACCTGAACAATTTCTTTTATCTCATCATAGATTTCCTCAATTTCTTCATCATCTGCAGAGCTAGTTGGCATATAAACTTTTACTACTGTAGTAGGCGTGGGCTTTGTGTCTATCTCGGCCACAATAATGCGTTCACCATGCTATTTGTAGTAGCTTACCCGCACTCCTATTTTTTTATTCATTATTAAACCTACTCCTGCATTACCCCTATTTGATTTTGTATTTATAACCCTGTATTCACCTGACCAAAAGTCTTGTTCCTCCTGCCACCGAACTTCACTAATTCCCACTATATCTAACTTTAATCTATCCATTTCCCTTTTTTAATTTTCTAACCTACCTGCCCGATTAAGGGATCTGACATTCCACGCTCCGATCCGTAGAACGACAGTTTTCTTTCTCCTGATAACGACGTCCTCTTGGGCAGTCCCCGCCCGGAGATCCGAATGGGAGACTATTTTACCTCCGGAATATTTTACCCAAGAGTACGACATCATCATTTAATCATACAGTAAAGCTGCATGCCCTCGGGAAATATTACGGCTGTAGTTTCCCCTTGATTTCAGCCGTTCGCAGTACCAGTACAGCAAGGCCGGTTTGGTTAATGTTACAAGGCCAGATCAGTCAATCATCCAGACTGTTGCCCTTGCAACTACTGAAAAGGCTGCTGCCCCTCTTCAGGAACCACACGTTTGTCTGGCCTTTCAACAGATACTCCTCCGTTATGGTTGCACCTACGGTACGGCCATCTGTATCGCTGAGGCACGCAAGCCTCCCCACCAACGGCAAGGTCCATGGTTCATGGAGGGAGGTTTTTAATTATAGCACCTCTAAAATATCACATAAATTAAATAATATGACCAGTGATGGCACTTAGTTTTAAATAGCCTGAAAGTTTATCACTTGACCACCACTTAGTCCAAACCACCACAACTACACGCAGATACATCCAGTGTAAAATAGACGCGTAAAACTTGTCTTGGGATTTTCTCGGTATTTCCTGAGTAGTGCACCTTACGACTTGGAAGTTATGTTGTTTTAATGGCCTTGTTATGGCGAACAAAGTTTGAACAAACCTTGTGATCGGCGCTGTCCGGTCTGTGTTGCCTCGCACTGTGAGCACAATCTAATGTTTCCGGCGACCCCACCCACGTTCAAGTAGTCACCTATTCCTACTTTATTGCTCATAGATCTGTGATAATTTTGCATTTCTCAGTCGGTTTGATTGGAAATACGCAACGAATCGACTAGTCGATCTTTTTGACAATGTTTTCCTCCTTTATTGCAGTATCCGCAACATATTTGGCTCATACCGTTGTTTAATCGGTTTCATTAACTGACAGTCTTTGCTCACACCAAGCGAATATCTCCGAGAGCTTTCGCTTCTGTCTTATCATTGCAGATTCCATGATCCACCTCACTCTGTAACCAACACGGTGACATTCCTGAAACGTCCTTTCACATTAAATTTGTATCCGTTCATACAATATATACGCCGTTATTTAGGTTTTATTTTTAGGCTACCATTTTCGACGATACACTACGTCATCTTCAAGCCTCGTTCAATAGAGTAACCTTCGTGTTACAAAATACAGCAGCACTTTTAAGTGGTCTCGAAAGATTATTACTGATATGCGTGCTCCTTGGACGGCTGTCAGCAAATGTGAGTTCTGATCGTTTTCAGAATTACTCACAATTCAATTTTTTAATAATAGAAATAATTTGTGGAACCACTTGTTCAAAAAGTGATGTTTTTTGTTTATAGCCTTTGGTATTATGTGAGATTTTATCGACAGAGTGATCAGAATTCCTATTTTTCGGGTATGGTTAATGAGACGAATTTACGCTTTATTCATACAAAATAGAAACCGAAAGATGACGTCAAGTTTTTCGTTATCCACGAAATTACCATGCATTAGAATTGTCTAAAGAAGGTTCAACGTATATTATTATATTAAAATACGTATTTTTATGATACATGTGGAATGTTTTTAGAATTTAAGAACATGAGAACAACAAACCTCTGTTAATAAGGACAGTGTAATTTGTATCAGCCCTAGTGTTCAGAAAAGTTTAACATTTATTTTTAGGTTTCTTCCCACACCTTTTCTGTAATAGTTTGTCTGTGCTTCTGTTCTTTCACTGTACACGCTGCAATGTAAATATTGTATTCTATTTTAATATTTTCAACTTTTTTGAAATCCAGTTCCGACAAATAATTACCATTTGTTTCTGTTCAAGTGGTCTTTAAAGAAACAAATTTCATTACAATATTCTAAAAAATAAAACTTTTGTAACATGTGTTACATCCATATTACCAGGCAAATGCCAGACTGCCAAGTTCGGCCAATGCTCAAATTACTAAAAATGTACATTGCACTATGTTCCATTTCATTGAGGACCACATCAACAGACAAAGCCTTTGGCACGACATAAGATAGTAACACGTTTTTGAAATACTTAGGAAATCGACATCACGTACAGATGAGACAATTTCGTCTTCATAAGTATAAAGAAGAATTGTAAATTATTACCACTGCCTTTCAGTTGAATGACAGGAGTAATAGAAAATTAAAACAATGGTGGAACACCTATTGATTCAGCAAATCGTAATCGATATGCGCTCACAATCAAAATACTGAATCCGCTGAAGGACTGTTGTGTGGAATGGACGGAGTACTTAATGGAGATCTCCAGATAAAGCTGAACGTATCAATAACTTGTGCAAATAAGGAGAGAAAAAACAGTAGTGGGTTACTTGACACCAGTACTGAAGAAGAAGCAATAGGAGAAAATGTATACCGTTTCTAAGGAAGTAAATTTAAGCATGACAACTGTTTACGATTTTACAGTGGCGAGGAGTTAATCTTCGCCAAGTCAATGGTCACACAGGCAGCAGACAATTCACCATATTTTATAAAGATTGAAATGATTAAATTGTGCAGTCTGTTATATTATTGAAATAATATACGGTCAACTTCGCGTTGCAAGGCATCTGGTGCCTCTAGCAAAATCGTATAAACCCTAAAGGCGAACTCGACAGCATAATAAGAAACAACTGTCACGACGGTAGTCCCACAATTGTTAGCACTGGAAGAGATGAATGTTTAAGTTTCAATGAGTAGACGGTTTCAGTGAGACGTCCACAGCACGTGTGAGGGATCTTTGTGGCCTGGATCAACCATAGACATGAGAAATAAGTAATGCAAGAAAATTTATAGGTAATATGCAGACAAAATCTGAAAATTAAGTGAAAAGTGATGATGAAATATATCAAAGTATACAGAAGAAACCTAAAAATAAATGTTAAAGTTTTCTGAATATGTTTTAGGAGAAGTGAGATTATGTTAAAAACAAAAAAAATCCAGCATTCTTCAAGTAATCAAGATCTTTATTGTAATATATTAAAAAATACACTCCTGGAAATTGAAATAAGAACACCGTGAATTCATTGTCCCAGGAAGGGGAAACTTTATTGACACATTCCTGGGGTCAGATACATCACATGATCCCACTGACAGAACCACAGGCACATAGACACAGGCAACAGAGCATGCACAATGTCGGCACTAGTACAGTGTATATCCAACTTTCGCAGCAATGCAGGCTGCTATTCTCCCATGGAGACGATCGTAGAGATGCTGGACGTAGTCCTGTGGAACGGCTTGCCATGCCATTTCCACCTGGCGCCTCAGTTGGACCAGCGTTCGTGCTGGACGTGCAGACCGCGTGAGACGACGCTTCATCCAGTCCCAAACATGCTCAATGGGGGACAGATCCGGAGACCTTGCTGGCCAGGGTAGTTGACTTACACCTTCTACAGCACGTTGGGTGGCACGGGATACATGCGGACGTGCATTGTCCTGTTGGAACAGCAAGTTCCCTTGCCGGTCTAGGAATGGTAGAACGATGGGTTCGATGACGGTTTGGGTGTACCGTGCACTATTCAGTGTCCCCTCGACGATCACCAGAGGTGTACGGCCAGTGTAGGAGATCGCTCCCCACACCATGATGCCGGGTGTTGGCCCTGTGTGCCTCGGTCGTATGCAGTCCTGATTGTGGCGCTCACCTGCACGGCGCCAAACACGCATACGACCATCATTGGCAACAAGGCAGAAGCGACTCTCATAGCTGAAGACGACACGTCTCCATTCGTCCCTCCATTCTCGCCTGTCGCGACACCACTGGAGGCGGGCTGCACGATGTTGGGGCGTGAGCGGAAGACGGCCTACCGGTGTAAGGGACCGTAGCCCAGCTTCATGGAGACGGTTGCGAATGGTCCTCGCCGATACCCCAGGAGCAACAGTGTCCCTAATTTGCTGGGAAGTGGCGGTGCTGTCCACTACGGCACTGCGTAGGATCCTACGGTCTTGGCGTGCATCCGTGCGTCGCTGCGGTTCGGTCCCAGGTCGACGGGCACGTGCACCTTCCGCCGACTACTGGCGACAACATCGATTTACTGTGGAGACCTCACGCCCCACGTGTTGAGCAATTCGGCGGTACGTCCACCCAGCCTCCCGCATGCCCACTATACGCCCTCGCTCAAAGTCCGTCAACTTCACATACGGTTCACGTCCACGCTGTCGCGGCATGCTACCAGTGTTAAAGACTGCGATGGAGCTCCGTATGCCACGGCAAACTGGCTGACACTGACGGCGGCGGTGCACAAATGCTGTGCAGCTAGCGCCATTCGACGGCCAACACCGCGGTTCCCGGTGTGACCGCTGTGCCGTGCGTGTGATCATTGCTTGTACAGCCCTCTCGCAGTGTCCGGAGCAAGTATGGTGAGTCTGACACACCGGTGTCAATGTGTCCTTTTTTCCATTTCCAGGAGTGTATTTCGAGACAAGTAACTTTCGAGATGGTTCAAATAGCTCTAAGCACTATGGGACTTAACATATAAGGTCATCAGTCCCCTGGATATAGAACTATTTAAACCTAACTAACCTAAGGACATGACAGACATCCACGCGCGAGACAGGATTCGAACCTGCGACCGTAGCAGCAGCGGGGTACCGGTCTGTTAGCGCCTAGAACCGCTTGGCCACAAGGGCCGCGTATCCCTCGAGAATTATAGATGACAGCGAAAGCGCTTTTAAAGAAATAAGAATATTAATTAACTGGGAGACATCAAATGGCAGGTGGAGCCAATCAGTCGGTAAGAGTTTTCTTTCTTTGCCCACAATGGGCCCTTTTGTGGCTGATACTTCAGAGCTGTGTCTCATGAGTATTTGTCGAGCGTAGGTGATTCTGATGGATGCATGTATAGTGTGGTACGATGTTTATCTTTATGATGATAATGATGGTGATGATGATAGAATGCAGAGGATGATACCCGGCACGCAGACAACTTTTCTCAAATAACACTGTGGGGCAGCACGTCATAACGACCTCATCCGACGGATGGATCAGCATCGGCGCCACACGTCGTCACTGCGTGAGGCACTGCGTAGCGGTTTCCAATTTAGTCCAGGACAATGGCGCAAAGTCTGGTGATCAGGAACTGTACGCCGCTTCCTCTCGCTCCCCTTGTCTCGTCTCTACACCGATAGTGATAATTTCGCCCACCAGGATGCGAACAAGTTTACCCTTACTTGAAGCGCCAACGCTTAGGCATGCGTTAGCGATCTAGGGTATGGAGGAAGGTTTTAATGAAGAATAATAGGATGAAATTACGAAAAAAGCTATAGACGCAGGAGAAAATAAAGAAAAAAATAAAACTGAAATTGCGGTCTGTCCGTCGTGTAAAAACATGGAAACTACCTGTATAAAAGGAAAACATGAATGACGGTATAAGAAATCAAAGTGAAAATGAAGTAACCGTCCTGTGAATCATATTTAGATGAGGTACAAAACATATTAGAAATTACATGGATTGACTTCACTTAAGTTTGGTCTGAATAAGAGGGTAAGGAGGAAGAAGAGGTTGCAATCTCCAGTTGGCGCCGTTGCCATTAGAGAAAGCACTAACTTGCAGAGTGGAAAGGGTGGGGAAAGGAATCGGCACCTTTTTTGTGAAACGAAACTCACCAGAATTTGCGAATTTGCCTTAAGTGGTTCATAGAATCCTATAAAAACATAAGGATGGACGGGGAACTGAAATACCGTCCACGTAAATACAACTCCAGCGTGTTACTGCCGCCGTGCCTCGCCCAGTAAAACTGTTACGAGGAAGGCTCATATGACCATTTATATTCATCTACAACCTTTCTTTTCATTTGCTTGCTGTTTCACAACTGGTTTTTCAGGTTCTTCTTTTCAGACATTATACGTAGTACGTAGAGGTACGCAGTTATCCAGAAATCTCATTTCTCAAAAAAAAAAGAAAAAAAGTTTCAAATGTCTCTGAGAACTATCAGTCCCCTAGAACTTAGAACTACTTAAACCTAACCAACCTAAGGACATAACACACATCCATGCCCGAGGCAGGATTCGAACCTGCGACCGTAGCAGTAGCGCGGTTCCGGACTGAAGCGCCTAGAAACGCTCGCCCACCAGCAGCCGGCACTTCATTTCTCAAAGGCAGTGCTTAGAACGAGATATAACTGAAATAATCTTTAATTTTATTGCTTTAAGCTAACTCGCCTCGCCGTAATCATGTACAATATTTATTCTTTACCGGATTATAAGAGATGAAATAATACTATTTCAATAATGGTAAAACGGTGTTGAAGCGAAAGAAGGAACAAACGCCTGTCACTACTACACACGGTAGACTAGCGAATGACAACTGAATGCAGCGTTTGCAGTTCAGCACATCGCTGGGTACGTAATGTAAAACACACACCGCATTGTTTTTGTAAAACAAACAGGGCAGAAGTAAATCAACGACCGTTACAATTTACTCTGATAAACTGCGTCCACTGGGACACAACAAACAGTGTTCTTTCGTTTGTGTACTCAGCTCAATAAATTCGGACAGGTTACTGGATTATCGTAGCATCGCGTAGCGGCTAACAAATGGTCGGTTTTATTACCTTGAGCGAACTGTGCATTCCATTATAATATGCTCTCTGACGGTGTTCGTTTTCCTCGTCCAGATAAATGTTTTAGTAGTTACAGAGCATCGTTCTATCCATCATACCTATTGCGAATTCGACACACCAAAGGAAGAACAGTAGGAATTACAGAGAGAGATAAAGATTCAATCAATTTATGTACAAGTAACGTAATTTCTATAACCATTAGTATTTATTACTGTGAAGATAACTAACATTCTTAACAAAAATGACACAAAATCTAAGAAGATATTACGGAGAAGAAGCGTGTACACTGACGCTGAATTTATTATTTTATGAGAACTGCCTCGTGGTTCAAACAAGAACTGTGAAAACGATTTATCATTCTGGAAATGGTCAGATGCGTGCCACGAAGCCACGGCCAAGATTAAGAATATTGAGGGTTCTAACAACTGACGTTAAATTATTCTGTGACATCTATGAAATGGACAGTACCTCGGAAAATACAGAATTTAATGCTGTGAAAAGCGTGCTAAATCATAGCATACATTGCTCACAACACTTCAGAAACCCTTTCAGTACCAGTTGTCTTTGTATATTCTTACTTACAGAAATTTTGACAGAAATAATTAAACACGTGTACTAATAAGCTCCAAACCGGTGGTTCATTCTTTTTAACGGGCCTTTGAATTATTCGCTCTCCATGTCCGTTTTTCGCATTTACTTTCCATTGACAATTTACACTGCTCACTTATCCTTGTTTTCCACTTTAATATTTACAGAAGTCTTTCTACGATTCTGTTTGTGAATTACTTCCTATGTGCCACGATATAGTGGAGGTACCTAGAGGTACCTTCGTGAGAACTATTTTTGTGTATAAAGCCTATCGTCAGTAGTTCTCAGATTAGTCTGATTATCATCCAGGACCTCCTCGAAAAATATTAATCGGTTTTCTTTTGATATTATTCTCCCTCTCACTTTAGAACTGTTCAAAAACTACAAAATAAAATATCAGTAGGCGTAGATCAAGTACCAATGTGTGTACCGAAACTATGCATAGGAATTATAAAACGCCCCTTAACAAATATAATAAATTAATCCTTCACATTGGGGACATTTCCAGAGCAGTTAAACCAGGCAAAACTTGTACCTTTGCTTAAGAAAGGTAACGCAAAATACACAGAAAATTAGCGGTCCATTTCCCTACTGTCAGCATTCTCAAAAATAATAGAAGCACTTATGAAAGACAGATCAATGAATTACCTGAATAAATACAATATTTTAAGCAAATCACAGTTTGGTTTCTGAAGTGGCAAAAATACGGAGTCAGCCATAGTAGAATTCACAAAAGTTGTACTTGATGCTCTTGATAAAGATGAGTGTGTCACAGGCATATTATTGGATCTTTCTAAGGCGTTTGCTACAGTCGACCACAAGATTCTCTTAAATAAATTACAAGCATTAGGAATAAAAGGTGTAGCTAATGACTGGTTTTGATCATACCTAGCAGATATGGTTCAAAGAGGAGAGATAATACATACTTCAAGAAGGTCTAAATATTTAGTAAACACTTATCAGAATCAAAATACACTAATGTAGGAGTTCTGCAAGGTATCATATTAGGACCAATGCTACACCTGATAAATGTCAATGACTTTCCCAGTAGTGTTACTCATGGTGAAAAAATTCTCTCCGCTGATGACAGCAATATTTTAGTCACTGAGAAAAAAAGAAAACTCCTGGCCGAGAAAACAAATGAAACACTCAAGGAAATTTATGATTGGTCAATAAGCAATAAACCGACATCAACATAAAGAAAACTAATGCCACGAATTTCAGTTTAAAGAAGAAAAATGATAATGTTAAATTAAATGTAGATGGCACCTCTATAGAGTGGTAAGAAATTCAAAATTTCTAGGAATGAGTATTGATTCTCTGTTGAAGTGGTGTGAACAGACAAAGGTACTTCCAAACAGAATGTCATCAGCATGTTGTTGTTGTCGTTGTCTTCAGTCCTGAGACTGGTTTGATGCAGTCTCCATGCTACTCTATCCTGTGCAAGCCCCTTCATCTCCCACTACGTACTGAAACTTACATCCTTCTGAATCTGCTTAGTGTATTCATCTCTTGGTCTCCCTCTACGATTTTTACCCTTCACGCTGCCCTCCAGTACTAAATTGGTGATCCCTTGATGATTCAGAACATGTATTAGCAACCGATCCCTTCTTTTAGTCAAGTTGTGCCACAAACTCCTCTTCTTCCCAAACCTATTCAGTACCTCCTCATTAGTTATGTGATCTACCCATCTAATGTTCAGCATTCTTCTGTAGCACCACATTTCGAAAGCTTCTATTCTGTTCTTGTCCAAAGTACACTCCTGGAAATGGAAAAAAGAACACATTGACACCGGTGTGTCAGACCCACCATACTTGCTCCGGACACTGCGAGAGGGCTGTACAAGCAATGATCACACGCACGGCGCAGCGGACACACCAGGAACCGCGGTGTTGGCCGTCGAATGGCGCTAGCTGCACAGCATTTGTGCACCGCCGCCGTCAGTGTCAGCCAGTTTGCCGTGGCATACGGAGCTCCATCGCAGTCTTTAACACTGGTAGCATGCCGCGACAGCGTGGACGTGAACCGTATGTGCAGTTGACGGACTTTGAGCGAGGGCGTATAGTGGGCATGCGGGAGGCCGGGTGGACGTACCGCCGAATTGCTCAACACGTGGGGCGTGAGGTCTCCACAGTACATCGATGTTGTCGCCAGTGGTCGGCGGAAGGTGCACGTTCCCGTCGACCTGGGACCGGACCGCAGCGATGCACGGATGCACGCCAAGACCGTAGGATCCTACGCAGTGCCGTACGGGACAGCACCGCCACTTCCCAGCAAATTAGGGACACTGTTGCTCCTGGGGTATCGGCGAGGACCATTCGCAACCGTCTCCATGAAGCTGGGCTACGGTGCCGCACACCGTTAGGCCATCTTCCGCTCACGCCCCAACATCGTGCAGCCCGTCTCCAGTGGTGTCGCGACAGGCGTGAATGGAGGGACGAATGGAGACGTGTTGTCTTCAGCGATGAGAGTCGCTTCTGCCTCGGTGCCAATGATGGTCGTATGCGCATTTGGCGCCGTGCAGGTGAGCGCCACAATGAGGACTGCATACGACCGAGGCACACAGGGCCAACACCCGGCATCATGGTGTGGGGAGCGATCTCCTACACTGGCCGTACACCTCTGGTGATCGTCGAGGGGACACTGAATAGCGCACGGTACATCCAAACCGTCATCGAACCCATCGTTCTACCATTCCTAGACCGGCAAGGGAACTTGCTGTTCCAACAGGACAATGCACGTCCGCATGTATCCCGTGCCACCCAACGTGCTCTAGAAGGTGTAAGTCAACTACCCTGGCCAGCAAGATCTCCGGATCTGTCCCGCATTGAGCATGTTTGGGACTGGATGAAGCGTCGTCTCACGCGGTCTGCACGTCCAGCACGAACGCTGGTCCAACTGAGGCGCCAGGTGGAAATGGCATGGCAAGCCGTTCCACTGGACTACATCCAGCATCTCTACGATCGTCTCCATGGGAGAATAGCAGCCTGCATTGCTGCGAAAGGTGGATATACACTGTACTAGTGCCGACATTGTGCATGCTCTGTTGCCGGTGTCTATGTGGCTGTGGTTCTGTCAGTGTGATCATGTGATGTATCTGACCCCAGGAATGTGTCAATTAAGTTTCCCCTTCCTGGGACAATGAATTCATGGTGTTCTTATTTCAATTTCCAGCAGTGTATTTGTCGTCCATGTTTCACTTCCATACATGGCTACACTCCATACAAATACTTTCAGAAACGACTTCCTGACACTTAAACTTATACTCGATGTTAACAAATTTCAGAAACGCTTTCCTTGCCATTGCCAGTCTACATTGTATATCCTCTCTGCTTCGACCATCATCAGTTATTTTGCTCCCCAAATACCAATATATCTCTACTACATTGGGTGTCTCATCTCCTAATCCAATTCCCTCAGCATCACCCGACTTATATCCTCCTTTTAACACACTGTCCATTCCGTTCAACTGCTCTTCCAAGTCCTTTGCTGTCTCTCACAGAATTACAATGTCGTCGGTGAACCTTAAAGTTTTTATTTCTTCTCCATGGAGTTTAGTACCTACTCCGAATTTTTGTTTTGTTTCCTTTACTGCTTTCTCAATATACAGTTTGAACAACATCGGGGAGAGGCTACAACCCTGTCTCACTCCATTACCAATCACTGGTTCCCTTTCATGCCCCTCGAGTCTTATAATTGTCTCTGGTTTCTGTAAAAATTGCAAATATCCTTTCGCACCCTGTATTTTACCTCTGCTACCTTCAGAATTGGAAACAGAGTATTCAAGTCAACATTGTCAAATGCTTTCTCTATGTCTACAAATGCTAGAAACGTAGGTTTGCCTTTTCTTAATCTAGCTTCTAAAATAAGTCGTAGGGTCTCTATTGCCTCACGTGTCCCCATATTACTACGGAATCCAAATTCATCTTCCCCGAGGTCGGCTTCTACCAGTTTTTCCATTCGTCTATAAAGAATTCGCGTTAGTATTTTGCAGCCGTGACTTATTAAACTGATAGGTCGGTAATTTTCACATCTGTCAACGTCTGCTTTCTTTTGGATTGGAATTATTATATTCTTCTTGAAGTCTGATTATATTTCGTCTGTCTCATACATTTTGCTCACCAGATTGTGGAGTTTTGTCATGGCTGGCTCTCACAAGGCTGTCAGTAGTTCTAATGGAATTTTGTCTAGTCCCGGGGCCTCGTTTCGACTTAGGTCCTTCAGTGCTCTTTACGCAGTATCATATCTCCCATTTCATCTTCATCTACATCCTCTTCCATTTCTATAACATTGCCCTCAATTACATCGTCCTTGTATAGACCCTCTATTCACTCCTTCCACCTTTCTGCTTTCCATTCTTTGCTTAGAAGTGGGTTTCCATCTGAGCTCTTGATACTCATAGAAGTGGTTCTCTTTTCTCCAAATGTCTCATTAATTTTCCTGTAGGCTGTATCTATCTTACCTCTAGTGAAATAAATCTCTACATCCTTACATTTGTCCTCTAGCCATGCCTGCTTAGCCATTTTGCGCTTCCTGTCGATCTCATTCTTGAGACGTTTGTATTCCTTTTTGCCTGCTTCATTTACTGCATTTTTATATTTTCTCCTTTCATCAATTAAATTCAATATTTCTTCTGTTACCCAAGGATTTCTACTAGCCCTCGTCTTTTTACCTACTTAAGCCTCTGCTGCCTTCACTACTTCATCACTTAATGCTACCCAACCTTCTTCTACTGTATTTCTTTCCCCCATTCTTGTCAATTGTTCCTTAATCCTCTCCCTGAAACTCTGTACAACCTCTGGTTCAGTTAGTTTATCCAGATCCCATTGTAATCTCCTCCTCACCTATCGACCTTAATGACAGTGAAAAATTAAACCGCGTGCGCCTAATGGAAATTTGGGAAAAGCAATCGTCACTGAAGTTAATCTGTCGGTAAAGAGCGAGGAAAGGGTTACATCTAAATGAAAGGAAAAATGCAAATGAAACTGCTGGAAATTAATTTTGAAAAGGGGTAAAGTTACTAAAGAAAGTAAATGTGCGGCCGTTACGTTAAGAATTAACTAGCGGTAATTAGATATTTGAGATTTGGGGAAAATTACGGTCGCCAGTCCTATGGACAATTACTATAGTAACTGAAAAAGAAAGGCACATATAATTAGCACCAGAAGCGTGGCAACTGAAGGTTGACACATGTAGTGTGAAAGCTGAAAGTTTGTCAGAAGTAATAAAATTCGCTACACTCTGACTTAATTTAGCAAAAGAATTAACAAAACCGGAAAACTGAAAGTTAATTTAGTGACTGAAATTAATAGTGAGATTTGTTTCTGAAGCACTACGAAATTTAGTAAATTAAGGTTAGTCTTCGGCTTCCTCAACAATCATATCAAAAGCAGCTTGAATCTACGCAATTTAGAAGTAAGAGATTTAACTTTGAACTTGAATTAAATGATTCTGAACAATTAACAATAGTAACATTTAGTTCGTACCAAGCCGATCTGCATTCACAGGTAAGATAAAATATGGTAACAAAACTCGCACTTGTTCTTGGGTAATCTATATATTGTAGCTATGAATTCTTTAACTGAACTCTGAAATTAAAGCAGTGAAATGGAATGATATTACCTTAATGCTGGCGTTAGAATTTCAACAACACTCGGGTTCATTCCGGAAAAGGAAGGGACCCTGATTGGTAATGCAACTGGGACAATGAGCAACAAAGGTTCATGCCAAGTTGCTGTTATATAGTGAGAATAATTTAACAGTTTGAGAAGCTGAGGTCTGCCATACAGTTCTAAAACTTTAGGCGCTACCAGTCTTCCTTGTTGGTTGACTGAAGGTTTGAAGTCGGCGATCGAGGAGGTGGCGACAGTCACTCATTGTCGGCCGTCGCTGCTGCAGAAGCTGGATGTTGGCGCGCCTTTTTCTCGACACGGTCTCCAGCCGAAACGGGCTCTTGATGTGTGCTAGCTAACGCTTCCCCTCCGCGACACCGTATCAGAAACTATCATAGCAATGCGAGAGCAATTACATGCTGCCAAACCCCGAAAGCGTGGTAACTCGCGGGAGCGTCACACAACACACCTGCTCCACTGCATTACTCCCGCCAGACCCTCTCTGCCCGCGCTCCACGCGGCAGAGTTAACACTCCCAAAGATCCTAAACACTTTGGTTCTCCACACGACCTATCGACGTAATCGTTCGATTGCATAGTTTTCCCTAGGCCAGACCCAGCATAGAAATACAAATAATATTCACAAAACAAACAAATTATACATAGACATAAATGCGTATATATATATATATATATACAAATAGTAAAACAATTACAATATACAAAGACACAGAAATGTTATATCTTCAGGTAACAAAATAAGGAAAAAATTTGCAGTGCAATAGATGGAAATAGGAGGATATGCATTTCTGGCGTTACACCATCCCTTTAAATCCCAACCTTTTTGCAGTTTCTTCAGTTTTAATCTACAGTTCACAACCAATACATTGTGGTTAGAGTCCACATCTGCCCCTGGAAACGTCTTACAATTTAAAATCTGGTTCCTAAATCTCTGTCCTACCATTATATAATCTATCTGATACGTTTTAGTATCTCCAGGGTTCTTCCAGTTATACAACCTTCTTTTATGATTCTTAAACCAAGTGTTAGCTATGATTAAGTAATGCTCTGTGCAAAAGTCTACCAGATAGCTCCCTCTTTCATTTCTTACTCCCAGTCCATATTCACCTACTACGTTTCCTTCTCTTCCTTTTCATACTACCGAATTCCAGTCACCCATGACTATTAAATTTTCGTCTCCTTTCACTATCTGAATAATTTCTTTTATCTCATCTTACATTTCATCAATTTCTTCGTCATCTGCAGAGCCAGTTGGCATATAAACTTGTACTGCTGTGGTAGGTGTGGGCTTCGTGTCTATCTTGGCCACAATAATGCGTTCACTATGCTGTTTGTAGTCCTTCACCCACATTCCTATTTTCCTGTTCATTATTAAACCTACTCCTACATTATCCCTATTTGATTTTGTGTTAATAACCCTGTATTCACCTGACCAGAAGTCTTGTTCCTCCTGCCACTGAACTTCACTAAATAATCAGCATGTTATGCCCTTATAATCATGTCATCAGTGTGTAACATGCAGTGTCTTTAGTTACATATTATTCATAAGTACACTCAGTTCATAGCTATGGCATTCTTTCTTGGGGAACAAACACCCAAAGTATGAACATAATTTTAAAACTCCAGAAAAGAGCCATAAGAATGAAGACCAAAAATACTAGTCGAGCGCATTGTAAAGATCTGTTCCAAACACTGGGGATTTTAACTTCTCCATGTGAATACATTTATCAGGTAAGTACTGCACAAACAGCTCATTTCATGACAGTGCAACAAGAGATAGACTCAACTTACATTTGCTAAGAAAAAATAAACATAAAACTCAAAGCAACATTTTCTACCAAGGAATGAATCTATACAATAAAGTACCAAAAGAGATTAAAGAAATTGCCAAAATACACTTATTTAAAAAGGCAGCTAAAAAGTATCTGTTATCTAATACATTTTATACACTGAAGGTTTACTTAGATAAATCAGAGTAGGGGTTTGATAAAAAAAGTTATACAAATAAATAAATAAAAACAATAATGATTATAAAACACACAACATTCCACATAACACCTTCACTTTATATTTTTCCTTCTTTTTTTCTTTTCAAGAAATACTTACCCTCCAGCTATGCATAGCACAGTACTAACACCTCTTCCTCTTTCTGAGCCTAACGTCTCACTCATTATGGAGGGATTCTGATTCAGTTTTTCAGGATAGCAAATGGGAAGTTGTGGTACAGAAAATGGCCCAGAGATCAACAGCATGTGTATGTGTACGGTTGTGTGTGTAGTGAGTGAAGAGTTGTGAAACAATGTGTGTATAGTGTGTGCAGTGACTGATAGTGAGACATGAGTGAACAGTGTGGCGTTACATTATTTAATAAGTTATTCATAAAAAACGTATTGTATACTTACCAGGAATAAATCTAATGATTGTCTTCAACTAGTAGTCTGTAAATATATGTGTATACGAATTAGCTTATTTTAAATTGGTCTAAGCTTGTAAGTACTTTGACATGTCCTATATCCTTGTAAAACGAGATCTACTGATGAATATAGCTACTGCTACGACTACTACTAGAAACCTGGCTCTCCATCTGATCGTGTGATTATTCCAACATTCATGTTTTTATGCCACTTTCGTAAGTTTTTGGAAAGCGTTTGACCGTTGAAAGTCAGCTGTTACATTCCCAACCTTCTCTAGACAGTTTGAAGCTTTCGCCACTCAACTATTTTGCGTTTAGTTAATGGAAGGTTAGTGCAAAGATATTATTCTGTACCTAGTTCCCGATTGCGAAAATCGTAGTTTATCTTTGAGTCAGAGTGTGAGGTGTTTGGAAAGTATTCTCTGCTTTCCGACTAAATGGGCCAGTCAGGTCCCATGCCTCCTTCCGGCGAATTCTGGCTAGCGTGTTTGCAGAGGCACTTGTGTTCTGGCAAGCTTAATGGATGGTCTTGTTTGTACCCTGCTGGTGGAGTTAGTGGTTTGCGGTACTATGTGGTGATGAGACGCAGTTGTGCTGCGTGCAGATAGAGCATAATACGTTTTTGTTAATCTTTGATAGTATGTGTGTAGCTCATGCCTATTTTGTCAGAAATCATTTCATACCAGTTCAGATTCCTACCCTTCATTCAGTTTATTATCTACGTCTGCACACTGTACTTAATGGTGCGGAATTTTCGATTTTAATTTTTTTATGTCGTTTCTTGCTGTATAGTGTGCCCTGCTTTCGAGAATCTGCAGTAATGTTTGTCAAGATACGACTAAGTGAAACTACAATTCAGGACCAGGAATTTCTTTGTTAAGTTCAGATGCACGCTTATTTAGGTTACTTTTTCATAGAAACGATTAGCTTTTTGTCTGTAGACAGTGCCTACAAAATCATTTTAAGTCTTTGTATCATTCAGTGTAGTCAGAGTTCTGCGCAGTACAGGAGTTTAAATTAGAAATTAGTTTGTTTCGTAATCATTTTTATGTTTTGATAGGTACTTTTAGGAAGAGTGTTCTGACAGAAGCAGACAAGCGGTTAAGTTGTAGGTGTTGGAGTTGACTGAGTTGGCAGAGTCGCAGTTCTTCAATGTATAGAAAGCGCGATTAATTTCATGTCATATTTGTGAAATGCCATAAATGATTGGGTCACATGTCCATCGCATGGCATGAAACTTTATAAATTTTCTTGGTGAGATGTTTGTTCTGATTATTCAGGTTTTCCTAAATTCAGTTCCTTTTGCTATCCCTGTTGTAAATCGTAGCTCAAAGTTATCATTAATTGTCTTTGTAATATTATACAAATTTAGCAGTCTGATTGCATTACTATGGAGCTTTTCTATTTCCTTTTACAATTTCTATCTGTCGCTTTTTTGGTGATTATAAGCATCTTTATTTGCTTTATTAAACGCATTTCTGACCAACAGCTGCTTTTTTCTGTTTAAAACCCAAATATTGACTGTTTATAAAACTAAGGCATAGCCTTCTGGAGGTAATTGAAATCTTTTGTAACATCCAAATGATGTTCTCAATGAACAAAGTGATCAGAAAAATAAGGCATCCTCAGATTATTTTTCTGCTGTCTTTTGCTTACCTGATTCTATTCCATAACCTGTCTTCATGAATTCCCCCACTACTCCCCACCCTTTTAACCCCCCGCCACCCGTTTCCCTCACACTCGTCTTCATGATAAGCCTTGGACTTGGTTTGATAATACGAAGAAATTTCCTGAGATAGATATAACAAATTTTATCTAATATTTTAATGTTGACACTTGATGCTAATGACACTTTTATTATACACAATTTTCTTGAACCTCCTTTTACCTTCCTTCACTATGCAACTTCACTACAGATGGGTTGTATAATGATTTGTAATTCACATCCCACATAATTACTCTAGTTCATCATAAAATGTTGCTTAACATGCAAATGATTGACCCATATGTATCTCTTAAGTTGGGTGGTTTGTCATACCTCCTTATAATACACAGTCCGTAATACAATATTACATCATATACAGTTTTTGCTATCAGACTCATTATTAATGTACCCTTTCTTGTCCTGCATTGTTCTTTTTAATTACATAAATACCATAGATCTTCTCCCTTGTAGTTTATTACATATGAATGTGTATGTTTACCTTGTCAGTATTATTATATTGGTCTCCAATGTTAAACAGTCATATGCTGTTAATTCCTTGCTTTCAATGTAATATATTTCAAACGAAGTTAGATTTCGTTGTGAACCTATTGTATAGCATTCAGCTATTCCAAGAGTTATATTATAACATAGGCCCAATGTTCCACTGAAAGTACAAAACTACAGTAGCTCTTATTTCATTGGATCATGTTTTATAAAATGTTTGTAACTATTCTCTTGTTGTTTTACATTTAGTATGTTAAACACTCAGCAATTCTATTTTTAACTTTTAATATAGTTGATATGAATTTACGGTCTATAAGCTGCCTTTTGTGTGAAGTATGTTCATACTCTGAATATGTTCTTAGTTTAATGAGAAGTGGGTCATATGTTTCTGTTCAATTTAAAGCCTTAATTGTCAATATGTATTGAGGCATTATATATGTCATGTAAGCCATCTGTAGCCTGAGGTCTGCATTCTGTTTAATGTGGTTTAGTAATCACTTGCCTTCATTTGAAAAAAAATTCTATTTGTCTCTCCAAATATATCGATAATAGTTGAGCCTCTAATGCCTTTTAACTAAAGTTTAAGAATGATATAGAAAATTACTCGTCACTGCCACTATTATATGAATGTGTTGTCAACATTCCTTAAAGGCAAATTTGGGTGCATGGTTGGTTAAACTGTGGTTATTTAGCACCCTCATCTTCTTTATTGTAGTAGTATTACTGATATATTAGGCATGTAATTAAGCATTTTAACTAATCTTCATTTACATATGATGTGTTTCTCTAAATTGACAGTAATGTTTCATTACTGTAACATAGATGCATATGAGTGCTGGGCGATGTTTCAATCTATTTGTGAACACTATATTTTAGCTCTTTTGTGTTATGGATACTACTTTCATTACGTTTATGATATAACTGACATTTGTTTATATATATTTCATCGAGTATGTGCAAAGATTTTGCTACTGTTAAAAATTAGCGTTTTATAGTGGTTATTCTGTGTTTGGGGAGAGGAACTTCGTTTTCCTGTTCACATGTGAAACTATACCAAGGATGTTTACTAAAGGTACTCCAGTCCTCTGCATCAAACAAGAAACTTATGTTCGAAATATTTTTGTATCATATGAGGAAAATACTATCTGAAGACCTTTGACCAACTCTTCGATATTTTGTACCTCGGATCTTCTCTTCAGTACTGCTCTGTTTATGGTTGTTATTAGCATACTTGTCTTTAAAAGTCCCGTGTGGCATACTGCAGTTCATGACAACCTCTGCATATGAGATGTGACAAGTATTTAATTAATGACTGATGTTGTTGTTTAAACTGCTTTAACCCTGTAAGTACTTATGTATATTTTACACTTCACTGGAAAAGAATTTAACATTTCCTGTAAACTGCATGTATTTTTTTTTTTGTATCTTTCGGTAGAATCCGTGAAGGTGGCGCGTGACTGAAACCAGCCAATATTTGAGTTTTAAATAAAAAAATCAGCTGATGGTCAAACATGCATTTTATACATTACCTGGGGGCTGTTAATAGTCATAATCGAAAAATGTTTTTCTTATTTACACTTGTGGAAAGAGAATATTCATGTTGATGTGAGAGGAAGTTGTCGTTTTTGATGAAACTCTACCTTCTTCGATTGCTTGCCGCAAATATGTTTCAGCACTTGTGCGCTGTCATCAGTCGGCAGCGTCGGCCTAAAAATGATAGGCTTATGAAAAACATGTCTCACACTTTCGCTTTAGTTTTATGATTTTTTTGGCCTTGCGTTCCATTTCAACCCCCATTTTGTTGGCATCTAAAGCATTTATTCGTGACATCTGAGTAACCTGTTATAATAAGAGTAAATAGTCTTTAAGAAAGACGATCATTGACAATTTTTCTCTCGCTTTTCGTCGTCCTCCTGATGCACATGGTGAGGCATTAGCAGCTAATATTTTTCCTGTCATAAATGTTAATAAAACGCTTTCAAACAAGCCTTTCTAAATAGCGAACTTGCGACCCCACACTCAAGGGGTTCCTTGTTAGACGTAGACGTAGCAGATCGTCGCCTCGGCCGGCTTTTGTCCTGCCATGGGTAGAGCCGCCTGCTACCAGACCCACTCATCGGCGTGTGCGGCAGCTCGTAGCGCACCATGTCACGTGAGACACTAGTAGGAACCAATCACTTTACAGAGAAGGAGCAGTAGATGGTGTCACAGAAGGCAGACATTATTTGCGTAAGGGAAATGCAGCGCGGAAGAGCCCATTGAGGAAACATCTCGTTGAACGACACAGAACAATAATTACATCATTGCTCCCCGCAAAAGAAAGACAGTAACACTATACAGCAAGAATCTAGTACGTCCTCCACAATCTGCTGAACATGCCAAGGAGAGGAAAAGAGAAGGGCGTTCAGGGTCCTGTCATCCTGGAGATGACTTACTATGGATCAGTTAAGAGAATCATCCCAGAATTGCCATGAATAAATTTAAATAGGACGGCAACGGTGGGTTATTTTCCCACCACAGTCTGTGCAATATTCTAAGACGGTGCTGTAATCGTATTTACTTAGTAATTTTAAGATGAAACTTCTGGCGTATTAAAACCTTGTTCTGGATAGGGGCATGTAGCGAAACACTTGCCTCTGTTTGCAAGGGTATTCTGCCCAAAAATCAAAGTTACTATCTCGAGTCACGTTCCGGTACACAGTTTAAGTCCAACGGGCTATTTCAGAATGGCACACACCTCATTTCACTACAGAATGAAAAGTTCATTTTGGTAGCAACCCGTGGGCTGTGGCTAACAGTAAGCCACTTCTCCGCAACTTCACACTCTTGGGTAGTGCGAGGCCTCCAAAACAGGTAGAAGAATTGCTACATCTGTACTGCACTGATCACTATGAAGTGGGTGGCAGCAGGTAACTTTATTAGATGACATAGACAGTTCGGTCACATTAATGCGACCACCGACCATGTTCGATGTCAATGTGCGATCAATACACACAGACTTTCAGTGTGGGGTATATAGAGCTTGGCTATGGGACGCGGATAACAGTGCAAGCCCTTGTCGTGATGCGAAGACTGAGCCACGTACCTGATGTCCAAAATGGTATAATCATTAGCTTTCGCACCAAGGAGGGAAACATTTTCCGAAAGGCTAAGTTTGTAAACGTTTTATGTGCCACCATTGTTAATGTATACCGTGCATGGCAAAATGGCGCTATCCAAATCGGGACCGAGGCAACTACAGTCCACCAAAAGTTGTAGATGCCTAAGGTGAACGAAGACTGCGGGCCAATAAACGTACAGTTGAAACTTCCTGGCAGATGAAAACTGTGTGCCCGACCGAGACTCGAACTCGGGACCTTTGCCTTTCGCGGGCAAGTGCTCTACCATCTGAGCTACCGAAGCACGACTCACGCCCGGTACTCCCAGCTTTACTTCTGCCAGTGTACTTTTGTGAGTACCGGGCGTTCATATGGTTCAAATGGCTCTGAGCGCTATGGGACTTAACATCTAAGGTCATCAGAACTTAGAACTACTTAAACCTAACTAACCTAAGGATATCACACACATCCATGCCCGAGGCAGGATTCGAACCTGCGACCGTAGCGGTCGCGTGGTTCCAGACTGAAGCGCCTAGAACCAATCGGCCACCCCTGCCGAGTCCAACAAAATCACTGAAGAACTTTCTGCTGGACAACAAAGTGTTCAATTGTGATCCATCGATCACCTCGATTGAGAATGAGTGCGCGTTACAATACTGCAGCAGGCATTGCTGTGTGCCGACGGGCGGAACACAGGAGATGGGACGGGTTCGTGAGACCTAGTTGCCTCGCCCAGCAGCTCACCGTGCTTTTATTCACTGCCAGGTCTCTGTAGAGATTCTGCGAGCGCCTATGTATATGTGCATTGCTTTGATTTTCTGCCAAATGAAATTCAGTGACAGCCTGGAATCCATCTCCGTTACAAACACTTTTCTAATGGCTGCGTGTAGCCCCGCAAATTGTCGGAACTTCATGAAACTTCAGAGGCTCAAGCGGGGAAATACCACGATGTCCCACAACAAATTACGAATATTTTCAACCAAAATTGGCAGATAAAAAGAACGTGTTGAGTTAATTGTTAAACGCTTCTCGTAGTAACTCCCCTGTGGAGTAACAGTACAACAGCTGGCAAAATTGTAGAGTCACTATGATAAACTGAGAATCTGATTCGATTCTCCTCTGAAACGAAATTTTGGTTATAACGTTTTGTTACGTACCCATTCAATACAGCATCTACAAATTAGTATCATAGTATATCAAGTTAATTAACACTTTTTGACGTTGGCTTTGAAACACAGTGTATTGTTACCACAAAGCAAGTGAGAAAAAACTACTTTACGTCTTTTGAACATTTACTGTGGCGGAAGAGTGGAAATCTACAATTAGGAAGTATAATTCTCGGTTTATTCATGCACACGCGAGCTTAAGTTTTTAAATGAACTGTGTCCACGCATACGTCGACGGAAATCGGGACTGTGTCCACAGCGCTTGAGGGCCAATTTGCGTTGCTAATACCCCCAACGCGCCAGCTGCCGGTAGCTCTGAGCAACCCGGCGATGCGGAGACGGCGCTTGAACGGTGTCTTTAGCTGCGAGAGACAACTGAGCACATAGGGAACTCCAGTTTTGCCTCGCTTTTAGTTCTCATGCAAGGGTATAATAAGCTTTTCTTTCGCTCTTCACCACTGTCATTGCTGCAACCAGCACCCAAGTCGGTAAAATTTTGCTCAGTGCAGCAAAAGGCATCCCCAGAGGGAACAATATTTTTAGATCAGTGAACTATTTTTCTTTTTATCTTTTGTCTCTGCGTCTACTTCAAAAATAATTTTCGCGCTGGCCATCCTGCGTAGTTTTACTTCATACAATTTAATAATCTTTACTTCTACTTCGGATTCGATAGGTACTATTCTGGTACCCATCAGTAACATTGTAGTCTGGTTTACTCGAAATCTTGTACTGTGAATTATGCTCCCTGCTTAATAGGACTCTTCACCTAACACTTGGAATCTTTTGTCTGTTGTACGCGTTGATATTTGTTCCCCTTCCATCTACAGTCCTTATTTCACATTTTCTTTTACTTTGCCACACTAAGACATTGTGTCACATGTCTCATTTATCTTGATCACTCCAAATAACATTTTGTAAAGTGGGAAAATAAAATTGTATTAAAGAATTGTTTTCTAGCTCGCAAAAGGACATTGACGAGCATGACTGCCTTTCTTGTTCCTTTATTCGTCACGAAGATATGAACAGCAGTACAGACGTTACTGTAAAAAAATAAAAATAAACAAACAAAAAAACCATTGCATATTTTATTTGGCAATCCACTTCCTCTCCTCGAAGGTTACTCAGAAAAATTCGACATGTACAATTCTCGTAAACATGACGTTATTATGAAAGTAATAGAAAACTGACTTTCAATCTCCTGTACTAGTGTAGACAGCAGGTATCTGGGGTAACATAGCTTGTCCACGTGCTGGAGTTGACAGCAAACGGAAACAAAACGAAAATGCACACCAGTCATTCAGCCAACGGTCTCCGGCTGAAGGTTTTTGTGTGAGTACAATGTACAGCAATGAAAGGGCGTAGAAGTGCTACTCATTGCTATAGCGCTCCTAAACGCTAAGCTAAGATTCACGTATTCCATGTATGAAGTGATCAATCAGCACTTAATCAGTATAATCTGTGTAAACATACATTAGCACAAACCATTTCAGTTGAGAATACCTCGAGGCTGTACCGAGACCTCATCTGAAATAGGCCATTATTAACGAAGATGCTACTTAGACTGTATAACACATCCAAATACAGTATATCACTTTCCTCTAGATACTACTAATTGTTTTCACCACGTTCGTTGTGTTTCATTTACTTTATTTTTCTTTGACATTTGCATTATATAAATTATATTCTCGTCCAGTAGGTAGTAACAGATTATATGGAACCATTTTAACAATTTTTAAGCATTCAATTCCCTGCAACTTCAAAGAAATCTTTCTTTATTATGTTCTTTATATTATTTAAAGAAAGCTTTAACAGTATACCAATAAGATTGTAAGAATGTGAGGTCTTTGCTGTTAGATTCACAAGCATCCGACCCACCTTACAATTCAAGGCGGTGGGTAAGTCTGTACTGTTAATGAAATAAATATATAAATACTAACTCTTAAACGTTATGTTCTACGTAGTATGCACCCATCAGTCCTGGGACAGCCACCCCGTGACGTACTTTCGGTTCTATTTTTTGTTAAGGATTTGGCTGTCCCGGAATGTGTAAATGTCTTTGTGTCCCTACTTTTAGAAATACGTGTCATCGTCGGCTGGAAAGGGATAAATTAATTCAGTGCAAAGAAAGTTTCTGATATCAAGTTTCTTTATTGCCTTGACCGTGTGTGTGCACCCTGGATTACTAGTTTCGACAGGAATAACCCGCCATCTTCAGATCTGCAATTTTCCAAAACCTACAAAATTATTTACACTGTAGTAGCCGCAATAGTAAAATAAGGATTTTGCATAAGCTATTTTTGACGTATCCACAGAGTAGCTTCTGAAATTATGCTGCGCAATGAACTGCACTCTGTTGTCGTGACACCATAATGGACTGTAAATTTGAAACACAACACAATCATCTTTAAAAAAATTTTCTATAGCAAATATAGAAATTCCAGTACATGCATAAGATAATATTACCTCTCAATACAATGAAAGAACATTAAAAAATATAGCTGTCTCTTCATGACAAGACAGAGCCACACATGTGTTGCACACACCGTGCCATATGTGTATGGGAGGGCTGCTGGATGCATACTACCGCATACCTATCAGACTAACTGAGTAATAGTGGTATATCACCAGATGACTGCAGCTTCATGAATAACACCAAATGTTCGAAGGTTTTTATAAAGTCCATGTAACAGTATGTGAGAGAATGCAAATTGAATCATTTAAAACGAAAAATAGTACAATATCTGTCATATAAAATAGAATTTACTAAGTAAACATATTTCGTCAGTTTTTAAGACTAAAATAATTTTTTTCCAATAAGGCAATTAGCATTAAACATTTGTTACAGGCTAAATGAATGACATAAGTAGTAAACACTGTAGATAACAGTATGTGAATCGTCCATTTAATAGGATTATTACAGAATGCCAACTTTTTCAACTTGCATTATCATGTGTTTAGCTTCTCGTCTCACAGCAGAGATATTATTGAAATTTCCGATTATAGTGCAGTTTTACATAATTGCTTACTTATAATGTATGCAGCGATACACAAATCATGGCATTAAAATAATAGCGTCTTGACATACTACAGTAATGGATACAGTGAGGAACATTTCATAACTCAAGGTCTAGGTTACTAATTTAAGCTGAACACATATTTCACAATGAGAAGCACACATATACATTTTCTTATGATTTGATAACATAAAATCTAGACAAAGAAAAAATGCAAAACAATTTGCAATCGGTATAAATTTTGTTTATCGGCGACAACAATGCCACTTAATGTCTGGGTAACAACTGAAAAGTGTGACTATCGAGATGTGATACTATAATAATTTATAGAGGGATACTATGACACTTTGTAACTTTATACGGCAATACACAGACTAAGCACACAGGATATAAGGTATTACAAGTGAGGAAACTGGCAGGTAGCGAACTGCTAACATACTGTATATCATCACGTTCCAATGTTGTGACAAAAACCCCAAACTATCATCAATACTTTAATGAAACATAAGGGATCTGTTCACCCTAGAGTAAGTTATTTGGTACCTTAGGCCCAGGACCCACTTCTTTCCTGGGACAATTCTATTTTCAGTTCTTCACGTACGTACTTCATGGGACACACCTGGGTTTTAATTCTGTTTTCAGTCAGCGATATACCTATTTCCTGGGACACTATTTTTAGTCACCACTGAAATCACAAAATTGTTCAATTGCGCCTATTTTGGTTTTAATCCAACATCCAGACGAACATTTTGGTGTATTATATATTCAGCCATGTTACTGAATGGTTTTCTTGTGCTGTCTGTTAATTGACGTAACCTGTCTGTAGAATAATGCACAGCGTTATACACGATTCATATGTTTGAAATACCCGAATTTTTCTATCACATGATATGCTTTATATCACAATCCTGCAGTTTCAGTATCGCAACACAAAACACTATTATTACTGAACCAGAGACACGACTACTGTTATTGTTGCTGACGCTGGAGTTGATGCCACTGTTGTTGAAAATTTTGAAACTAGTTCGTAAGGGTTATATTATGAGCTGACTTTCTGTGTATAACAGATTCTCACGTAAGTGTTGTCACTTTACTTGAATCAGCTGAACATTTCCACGATGTCTCAAATTTTCCAGTTCACAGATGAAGGTAAACTTGGTGCTGTTCCCTCACTAATATGTTTTGATCCGCAAGCTGTCAAATAAAATGTACTCACAAACAGCAACATTGCTTTTGAAGTGAAGGTGAATGAATGTGCACATGAGAAACTCCTTCGCAGGTGCTGTCTGCTAATTATGATAGGGCACTTTGAAAAGTGGCTATGAATTGTGATCATCCACATTAGTCTGCTTCCTATTTTGTGACGTCACTGGGTCCTGAAAATATCGTGTCCGACGAATCCATTCTAAAAATGGAACTGAAACCCCGATTTGTCCGAGGAATTAAGTAATTCGTAAGCTAAAAACGGAATGGCTTGTTATACACCAGTCCCGGAAGAGTCACATCCTGATCTGAAAACAGAAGTGAAATTAGGTCAGGGTATGCAAACTGCTGTTGTGTGAAGTTAAGACAGTCTTTGGCTAAAAACTGCAACCGTCATTAATTTTCCTTTAATGTGGTTAAACGTATGCGTAATACCACTCAGAGAGACGAACTAACACAGAACGATATCATGACAAGAACCCACGTTCCCGAAGAATGTTCTGTCATTTTGTTGTGGTACTTAATGAAATGGAACTGTTCAACCCGAGACACCACATTCATCGTTGTGCTCGCACAAGCAAATCAGCAGAAGTCTTGTATCACTGACTATCTTCACTGTACAAAACATATTGTTTAAAAGTATTATACTGCTGTACTGCACATATACGTATTGTAAGTAAAAACATTATTTCAGTTACTAAATTGCTAACTTCGATTCTCGTTTTCAATAACCTCACATTTACATAAATGACACATGATGACATGTTGTTCAACAGTCCTAGCCGAGAGGAACTGAACTATGGAATAAAAAATATAGGATTCTATTAAAAAATACTCAAGTTAATATCTGTGTAGTGAACAAATTCCTAATTAAATCACCCTTATAGCTAAACGACATTTAATTAATATTTTTTTCTTTCTTTGGCATGTGGACACAAAGGGTAAATGGGACACTTGGCAAATAAGTCAAGCACGCATAATGGTCGATTGCATGTATAAATTCGTACATGAGCACACCTTCAGCAGGTATGTCATGTGGAATGACAACCAGAATGTCTTAGTTTTGTTCGTGTTTAGTGTTGGTATCAGGTCCATTAGAGCATATAGAGAGTGTGAACCATGTCAGATATTGAGCATTCACTGTGAAGAACACAAAGGTACTGTGTACTCTTGTGGGACAGTCTTAATCAGCACCTGTCTCCGCTGGCCCAGATGGTCGAATCATCCAATATCCAGATGTGTGATGCATTCAGATGTGACGTTGGTCTGATGGACACCAATGAAATGGCATACATAGATTATGCTGGATCATGACTGGCCACCAAAAGAGAGGTTTTCCATATTGAGTGCTAATCTTATAGCAGCTTCATCACATCTGTCTATGTCATCCAAGAATAAGTAATGATGGACTACCAGCAACATTCAATGTCATTCCTCACCATACAGTGCAGAATAGCAGCAGCTGGACTAGGAATTACTGTACCCTGGCTAAGTTGTCATTAACAACCGACCAAAAAGCTACATTTGAAGTGGTAAGATTGAAAGTTTTATTATGAAAAATTATTATAATTGTAGTGGCACCACCGTTTAGGATAGGGAAAGTTAGTTTTGTGTAATATTCTGAGCACAAGTTACAGCCAGGTGGAGGCCGGATTGCAGAGAGTTACGCATACCAATAGTTGCGAAGTAGAATAGAGGCCACACGCCCATCAAATTGCTGAAACAGTATACATAGCTGTTTTGTGTGTCACAAATCAAACACAGAAGGGCCCACTGGCCAACTTAGCATGTCATGAGTACATGATGCAAAGTGGTGAGTGTGGCAACACAGAGGCTCACAGCTGCATATAAATAGGTGTGGGTTTCTAACGAGATTCATTCAAGTGTGGCAGCTCTCCTGGATGGCGGTGCATGTCACACCACTAGCTACACGCAGTAGCAAATGGTGCGCCAGCGTTCCAGTCCACGGCAGATCTCTGGTTCGACCCTCTAAGGCTGACTTGGTGTCTGTAGCCAGACAGCAGTGGGCCACTCCACAGTTCGCTACCACAGGCAGTTGTCCTGGCTTCCAAAATATGCTGGAGGCATCTCGAAGTGAGGGCCACAGATTCAGACTCCGGATCGCAGGCACTTGTTGTCGCCACAATCTTAGCCACGCCAGAGAGAAGTATGCTCCTGGCCGCCTGCGGCTCACACCGAGTGGTGCTGAGTCAGCAGCGACGCATACCGCTGAGTCAACTGCCGGCATCCTGACAACGATGCAACTCCACTGACGTACAAGGCCGACAACAGTTTGGGCATGGGTCGCTTAGGCAGCCATTCCACGCCAAGCTGTTTCTCAGACTGCGAAATGGTGTCCTCAGCATTGCAGGACCCAATGACGCTGATGAAGGGGAACACAACACTGTAGTTGGAAACAATAAATCTCTTGGAAGGCTCGGATGAATCTTAATGCAGTTCCTTTACCTCTTTCCACTACATTTGGTCATCGTGATACGTTTGGTGGGAGAAGTTCGCACTACATTTGGTACCGCAATACTGGATATTGTCTGTTCAGTATGACGTTCGAGACCACCACCCACATTACATTCACAAGATGTGGTGATTTTTGACCAGTTTTCGTTTGAGTATTGGACTTTCTCTTGCATTTTTGGGATTTTAAGTATGGCTCATGGCATGCCATATTAGATGTTTTGCATAGGCATATTACTTTTTAGTCAAAATAAATGTTAGTTTAATTTGAGTAGTAAATTTAACTTTTTTCCTTGGCATTTAATTACTTTTGCATTGGTTTTAGTATGATGTTACTGAGTAGGATGATACTGAGGGGTAGAGAGTCAGGTTATTTTTGTAGTTAAATACTTTGTTTCAGGACTACATAGGAACGAAAGCAACACAATGGCAGAGTCAGGGACGTAAGGTGTGTCTAAACCAGAAGCGGTACTGATTTTGTTGGAAAATATAACACAATTGGTTGCAGATAATACACAGTTGAGAAATAAATTAACATCTAAAAGTGAGAGGCAAACCGCAATTGATCAGTCGTTGCCCTGGGTGCAGGAGCTTGATCCAACTGCCGCGACTTTCATTATTCCATTTTCTGGCCAAGCATTTGAGGATGTGATTTCAGGCATGTCACAGGAAGGAGAGAGGAAGGAGGAGAGAGTGAAGAGAGGTGTTCGGTGCAGAGAAAACCAGGAACAGAGTACAGCATGATGTACTGTATTCTTTGCGATCCTGAAAGTAGTAGAGATTTTTTTTGTTTTCTTTTTATGCATCTGTGAGTTTACTGTAGATTAACTAAGCATTGTACACTCCTGGAAATGGAAAAAAGAACACATTGACACGGGTGTGTCAGACCCACCATACTTGCTCCGGACACTGCGAGAGGGCTGTACAAGCAATGATCACACGCACCGGCACGGCGGACACACCAGGAACCACGGTGTTGGCCGTCGAATGGCGCTAGCTGCGCAGCATTTGTGCACCGCCGCCGTCAGTGTCAGCCAGTTTGCTGTGGCATAACGGAGCTCCATCGCAGTCTTTAACACTGGTAGCATGCCGCGACAGCGTGGACGTGAACCGTATGTGCAGTTGACGGACTTTGAGTGAGGGCGTATAGTGGGCATGCTGGAGGCCGGGAGGACGTACCGCCGAATTGCTCAACACGTGGGACGTGAGGTCTCCACAGTACATCGATGTTGTCGCCAATGGTCGGCGGAAGGTGCACGTGCCCGTCGACCTGGGACCGGACCGCAATGACGCACGGATGCACGCCAAGACCGTAGGATCCTACGCAGTGCCGTAGGGGACCGCACCGCCACTTCCCAGCAAATTAGGGACACTGTTGTTCCTGGGGTATCGGCGAGGACCATTCGCAACCGTCTCCATGAAGCTGGGCTACGGTCCCCGCACACCGTTAGGCTGTCTTCCCCTCACGCCCCAACATCGTGCAGCCCGCCTCCAGTGGTGTCGCGACAGGCGTGAATGGACGGACGAATGGAGACGTGTCGTCTTCAGCGATGAGAGTCGCTTCTGCCTTGTTGCCAATGATGGTCGTATGCGTGTTTGGCGCCGTGCAGGTGAGCGCCACAATCAGGACTGCATACGACCGAGGCACACAGGGCCAACACCCGGCATCATTGTGTGGGGAGCGATCTCCTGCACTGGCCGTACACCTCTGGTTATCGTCGAGGGGACACTGAATAGTGCACGGTACATCCAAACCGTCATCGAATCCATCGTTCTACCATTCCTAGACCGGCAAGGGAACTTGCTGTTCCAACAGGACAATGCACGTCCCCATGTATCCCATGCCACCCAACGTGCTCTAGAAGGTGTAAGTCAACTACCCTGGCCAGCAAGATCTCCGGATCTGTCCCCCATTGAGCATGTTTGGGACTGGATGAAGCGTCGTCTCACGTGGTCTGCACGTCCACCACGAACGCTGGTCCAACTGAGGCGCCAGGTGGAAATGGCATGGCAAGCCGTTCCACAGGACTACATCCAGCATCTCTACGATCGTCTCCATGGGAGAATAGCAGCCTGCATTGCTGCGAAAGGTGGATATACACTGTACTAGTGCCGACATTGTGCATGCTCTGTTGCCTGTGTCTATGTGCCTGTGGTTCTGTCAGTGTGATCATGTAATGTATTCTGTCCCCAGGAATGTGTCAATAAAGTTTCCCCTTCCTGGGACAATGAATTCACGGTGTTCTTATTTCAATTTCCAGGAGTGTATTTTTTTCTATGTATTTTCGTGTATAGCCTTCTGCAGTCAGCAGTCCTTTTGAAGAGGGAGCTAGTGTGATGGTGATCACTGTCCTCAGGCCACTGAAAAGGGAACCGTTGAGTGAATTTTTGGAAGTAAAAACTATGGAGGTAGTGCTGATTCTGGCATCTAGAAACCGGTACACCTAGATGGCAAGGGAGGAATTACGAAGCTGCCATAGAGGGAAGGTAACGGTATGTCCATCCACGGTCGTGAGTACCAATCCAGAACACGCGATCTAGTGTCAGTCGTATTTAGCCAGGGGGGAATGGAATAGACTGTGGAAGGGACACTGTGGAGCCAAAATAGAGCTTGCAATGGGTTAGGATGCATTGGATCTTCTCCACCTCTGAGAATTTGGTAGCAGTAGCAAGTTGTTTTAAGGGTGGAGTATTTGCAGAAGGGAAACATATCGAGCTCGAGGGAAGCGGAATTTCAATCAACGGGAGTAAATGTAACATAATAGGACCAACCTTCCCCCTACCATCGTCAATTTCAGGAGTCACACAATTGAATGTTACGCAGCCACAGCTGTACTCGTCAGAAGCCACTTTAGAGTTCTGGCCAAGGCAGAATCTGACTTTGTTAAATCAAACTCTAGAACTAGGTCTGTTGGGATCTGTAAACCAGTTCATTTTAGAGCAAGAGGGGCCCATATGAGCCGAACAGCTAGTGCAACATGTCGCTCAGTATTGACAAAGACAATGGCAAATAACCATCATTTTGAGGACCTCTGTGCCACGTGCGATCTTAGCCTTAATTTTGTTATATGTTGTTTTCTTTCTGATCAGGCAGAGAGCTAATTCCAAGAGGCAACCAAGGGTAGTCCAAGTCCCAGTGGAAATAATGTAGTGGTACCACCGTTTATGGTAGGGAGTGGTAGTTCTGTGCAATATTCTGAGCACAACGTACAGCCAGGTGTGGGCCAGATAGCAATAAGTTACACATACCAACAGTTGCGAAGTAGAATAGAGGCCACCGGGCAGTCAAATTGCTGAAAGAGTATACATAGCAAATTTGCATGTTGCAAATCACAAGCAGAAGGGGCCCACTGACCAACCTAGTGTGTTATGAGTATGTGACGTGAAGCAGCAGGTATGGCAAAACAGAGGAGCACATCCACATATAAATAGGTGTGGGTTTCTTACGAGATTCATTCAAGTGTGGTAGTTCTCCTGGACAGCGGGACGTAACACACCACCAGGTAAACGCAGCAGCAAATGGGGCGCCAGAATTCCAGTCTACAGTGGGTCGCTGGTTGAACCCCCTGAGGGTGACATGCAGTCCGTAGCCAGCCAGCGGTGGGGCACTCCACAGTTCGCTACCACAGGCAGTCGTCCTGCCTTCCAACATAGGCTAGAGGCATCCCAAGGTGAGGGCCGCAGATTCGAACTCCAGATCAGGTACACTTGTTGTCGCCTTGATCTTAGCCATGCCGGCAAGAAGCACGCAGCTGGCCACCTGTGGCTCACACCGAGCGGCGCTGAGTCGGCAGGAATGCAGACTGCTGCGTCTACTGCTGGTATCCTGATGATGATGCAACTCTGTTGGTGTACAGGCTGACACACAGTGCATGCACGGGGGGCTGAGGCAGCCACTCCTCCCCAAGCTGCTGCACAGACAGCAACATGGTGTCCTCAGAATTGTGGGACCTGGTGATGCACACCGAGGGAAACACAAAACTGTAGTTGGAAACAAAAAAATCACTTGGGAAGTTCAGAAGAGTCTTAATACGGTGCATTCTACCTCTTACCGCTAAATGTGATCATCCTGATACATTCTGTGGCAGAAGTTCGCACTGCATAATTATTAGCCTGGTGAAAGTTTTACTATCAAAAGTTGTTATTATTGGGATACGCACACAGAAGTGGGTAAAGCTCTACTTCTGACAATATACTCTTATTCTATATCTTGTCTCTAAAAATTGCTAGGCTCTCTAGTGAAAGTATACTATTGTTATCATAAAATCTGTTATGTAGCTTAATAAATTCTTCTACGTAAACCGTTATTCCAACATGTCATATTCAAATATTTTCTGAAACTTTCTACCCTGAGACATGTCAATATTCTAATAAAGAAAAAAAGCAGAAATTTATTATTCTTCCTATAAATCATTAAAATTCATTTTTCTTTTATAACACTGCGACTTTTAAAATATTCTTTAACATCTCCTAACAGTTATACTGCAATGCATCTGCATGCCGCAGACAAATTGTCATGTCTTGCTGCAGCAACTGCATGAATATCCTGCATCCAGCAACATGATAAAGTAATTCAAAGGAAATACTGTACTCCATGCACAGTCCAATGCAAGGTTACAGCTACCAATGCAACCACTTCCCTTTTTCTTTTTTCACAGAAATTAAATGACCAGGACTGGTTTAGTCAACATCCCTTATGTCGCATAAAAAATGCAGGGAATCAATAAAAACTATTCACTTACTATATTCAGAAAATTGATGATTCACACACTGACGAACTTTACTCAGATCTTTCTTTTCCTTGGAGTGTTAGATTGACCAAAACTTTATTTATTCCTCAATGTCTGTAATCAATAATCACACATCTGGTCACAACAACGATATGAGTAGTACTTTCAATGTATGCTTGTCCAAGCAAGCAACAACTACATGCAGAAAAAAAGCAAATTACCAATTCATCGATTAATACAAAAATCTCCCATGGCGCCACTAACAGGGTGAGAGGACACTGCGACCTCTCCTGACAAGCTACTTCTCTCTACTTCAGGCTGCTTCTGACTACTCTCTACAACAGTTCACACACTGCCGCTCACAATGATAATAATGTCTGAGTTTCAGAGTTTGTGTATGCACACAATCGATACCCAACTTTCCAAAAAAAGGTATGAACGTCCAACTTTCATAACAGGTTCTCGTAACTGACATAGAAGTCAGGAGTCTCATATATGATGTAAAAGCAGAAATGAATTATAGTGAGTAAATGAATAATAATAAGTTATATACACTTGAACATAAAATCTACATCACATAAACAGGAGCATAAGCTCAGTGCTCAGTACAACACTCAAAATATCTGTGGCCACAGATGATTGCATAATTGTGGTACGTTTGTTGAAGTGCAGTTTTAAAAATTAACTTCAGGCCAATCACATAGTGGACAACTTGTTCTATACAAATACATTTTTCGACGGTACAGTACACAGTGTACCATGAAGTACATGTGTTGCACCATAGCATGCAAAATACATAACATACAATATCAATAAGTGACATACTAACTGATCCAGAGACGTTAATGGTGACACAATTAATTACTCATGATTCAGATTATCATACATATAGAAAATTAGCATTACTCGAACATGCATTCAACTACAGAGTAAGAATTACAGGACAACAATCAAGACGTGAAATTCATTTGATCCAATTTCTGTTGAAGATCTTTATGAATATACGTGAAATTCCTTCATATGCGTTATAAGGGACCTGAGTTCAAGTTCTCAAAGCCAGTTCAATTTTCATAACCACAAGTAAATCATTATTAAACTTCTTGGCAGACTAAAACTATGTGCTGGACTGAGACTCAAACTCAGGAACTTTGCCTTTCAAAGGCAAGTGCTCTACCAACTAAGCTACCCAAACTCAACTCAGGACCTGTCCCCACAGCGTCAAACAAAAAATAGCAAGTATCAACACTAAGTCAATATCGTCAGATGTCAAATTGTGTCTCAGAACTGTATGGCCATACATAGTTAATCACAACAGCAAAATAATTCCAACACTCCAAAGACGTGCCTTGTAAAGCAGCTTTCAATGACATAACTTACTCTAAGACGCACCACAAAAAAAATCATCGTCGAACATTCCAGTAGCAGCTGAAACAAATGATTTGTTAACGAAAAAGGAAACAAATAACTTCTCTTGAGCTTCAGTATTGCTAAATGACAAGAAAAATCATCAGCTTACAATCATTGACTTAATGTACTAGAATCTGCTCTGCATCACTACTGTAGCGAAACCTACCTCTTCATTCATCATCGTAAAAGAAATTCTGAAATAAATTTGTTTACATAGAAATACACTAAAGTATTCTAGTAACTTATTTCACAACATTATTTCTAGCATGAGAAATGTAGCAGATCAACTTGCATCACGTTGTAAGAGTACCACACACTGAAGACATTGCGTAACACGTTTATATACAAGTCACGGACCAAAGTTTTTAATCAATGTTTTTAACACAACCAGGTACTTCTGGAATGTCTACTTCTCTGTACCAAACCACTACAACATTCACAGTGTTAGAATGTAACTAACTTGCTACGTACATTGCACTCTGATCTGAATATAATGTTTAGTTCATACAAATGCATACTGTTCTATGGTTTCTCATTACTTCTGCAAGAGAGAAAAATTCAGTTATGAGTACGTAACATATAAAGTAAATAAGTGTAAACATTACTAAAGAAAGAGACAAAAATTTTCAAAGAGCCAATTTCATTCCACAACTTCGCAAATGTGGAAAATTCATCGCACACGAACATGACAGAAATCAGCATTAGAGAAAATAAATCTTCGTAAAACCATTTATGCACATTACTCGAGAGATACATCCACATATGAACTCTGATCTCGAAATAGGTGAAACAAATGTATCACCTGCAAGTGCTGGCGTTCCATACAGGTAAACATTTTGTGTTATCTGGAGTTTATAATGCATATAGCAGAAATGTTTGGTATCTCAAACTGTATTTCATTTTCTTTCCATAATCGATAACTCTGACAAAATAAGTCTCTCTTGGAAATATCACTTGGCTGTACGTTTTTGTATCTAGTACAGTTGTGGGTTGATTAATTTAAAATGTGTACATTCCTTACCTTGTCTTGTTCCATAAATAGGTGCAAAAATTCCTTCCTTTGTAAATCATATATAATGCCTCATATGTCTTCCTCAGACTGCATTAACCTCCAGCGTATTGTCCTACGAATCATAAACCGATTTACATAATAAACCGTAATTACAGCATAATATACAATAGTCGCACCATAATAAACCATAATGACATCATAAGCCTCAAACGGCAGTCTTTAAGTAAAAGTCCTCATCATATTCCATATACCTACAGAAAATGTCATTCCATGTACTGTCCTAAAAAATAACACTGCTAAAGATAAAGCAAAATCCACACCACAAGTTACCACATGTCACAAGAAATTTGATTATATGTGCAAACTACCTTCCTGAAGAAAACAAGATTGTCTTAGAGCAAGAACTTAAAAGAAGATTTCCAGCCTCAAAAAATAAGATAATAGTATCACATTTCAATCAGGTTCTTCACCAGTAAACCCAGAATTATACGAATTGTTCACAGATGGCTTACCATTCCATGTTGTCATAGTGCAAATATAGATGCTAAATAATTGTCTGCTTACACTGTATTATCACCTTGTCAGACTATGCTTAGCAGATTCAAGCTAATTTTCTTCACATATCACAAAATCTTATATAGACACTATTTACTAATACTTCTTACGAAATAGACTAACAGTAAAAGATATATTAACAGATATACAGTTGTTTGAAGAGTGTGAAGCAGTCCTGAAAGCTAAAGGAAGAAAATGCACTTAACATTTGGGGCACTTATGCTCGCCTCTGCATATGTTCACTACAGAATTGTAAACCCCCTAGGACATTCATCTTTGTATACTTTGATTCAGATACATGATGAAGACCTTAGATTTATGTGTGTGTATAGTTCCAAGTTCCACAGTATTTGCATGTTCGATTCACGTATGCGAAAGAAACCTTTGCACACCACGAAAAAATTGCTACTTAAAGACTTTCCTTTATGAGATAAACGATGCGATTTAAGCAGTACTTTCTGATCTATCTGTTAACGCTTGATGTTCACTTGTGGATTCTGTAGCTTCTTCCTTTCCTCTGAGACTTTCTTGATGTGATTACTTCAGCGTCTTAAACGTCGTTGTGTAGGGAAGACTATTACTTGTTTTATACGATCTGGTGCTAGTTTGTTCTTTAACACAAGTAATGAAGGCAAATTTGTAGACTCATTTAGTGGTTCGTTAATGATATTTTAAAAATACAAGTGTAAATACCACTTCCTGTGTTAACGATAGCAATACAAACTGAAAAATTTACATAATTATTTCATAATACGTTCAGAATGTTTACAGGATGGCATAAAACGTGATATAAATATTGGTTTAACTTTTCTACGTCTCAAAGTCTTTAGCCATTTATTAGAACGATATCGTGGGTCATAATTGGAAATTATTTCGTCAAGATGCCCTACTCCTTTCAGAAAATTCTTAGCGAATGATATAGAAAAAAATTTGCAGTTGCTTTCTGTAAAGCTGTCAATGACGCAAATTTTAAGATAAGCTCAACAGTTTAGATCTCGTACCTGAACCGAAAATGTCAACAGTAGCTAATTTTCTTAATTTGACAGGAATAATCGTAAATTGTAGTCTTCTATGCGTAACAGTAAATGGTTTTCCCTTTTGCATTTTGCCAAGATTGAATGAATGCTCTTTTGTATATTGCTGAAGTAGCATATACTGCGTAATTTTTGAAAACATTTCTTAGCATCAAAGTATGCGTAGCTGAAAAGTGTGTTGACGAGTTCGTGTAGGATGCACAATCAGGACTTCTACGTCGAAATAAAATATTGTTACGTACAAGGATATTTCAGTGCGTGTGATCATTATTGTTAAATTCAATTAATGGCAAAAGAGCTTGGAAATCTTAAAAGCCATCCTTACAACGTGGACGGATGCGGAATAATGTCGGCGGACTCTACGGATAAGTTTAATATCTGTTCGTGCCATCATTTTTCAATGTACAGCACAGAAGTTGGGGAATTAGGTTATTCGTAATTTTGCATCACAATTTTTTTTCTTTGACTCGGTCTTGAGTTGTTTCAGAAGAATAAGCGGACAAGGACGCGCTATAATAATCACCTTAGGTGTTACATTCACGTGGTATCGATCTCGTTCTTGTTGCTGGTTCTCCTTCGAGGTAACAGCTGCTTAACTGGAGTGTGTGGCCAATTGATCATGTTGATGGAAAAAAAATTGTCAAACTGTTGTAGCGACTCTCTTCGGTAGATTTTATTGCTGGCATTATAGAAATTTAGATTCCCTAATTGTGAGAAAACGTGTGTAATAAAAACCATCGTTTGTCTGAACGGATGAGGTTGGTCTCATATTGTAACTTGCATTCCAGTCACTGTGCCCTGCAAACGTATCACGTTCACGAGAGAAGTGATAAGTATTCCCAAAATTTATGGGTTCATTGTAATTTTCAACGTGATAATTATTGAACCTACTGATATCGTTGTCGGAACCGATCTTTTCGTCGATACAAGTAAGCTGTTCCTGTATCTTTCTCTCTTCACGTTTATTTTCCAGATTATTCGTCGTCTACCCTTTTTTTAAAAGCACAGACTGAAATTCTTCGATATCAGTGAACAGAACCAGCTGAGTGTCGTCTGACCTTTTATTCTGATATCACTCCCTCGGACAATTCTTCGACTCGTTTTATAACTGTGATCGTGGATCCTTTCAGACGACGAACTTGCAGGGAGGCAATGGTCTGTGCGTACATCAGATCTGAAGGACCATGTTCCACAGTATATTGAGAAGGACCATAGTATAAGCTCCAGGCAAGTCGCCGTCAACATGAAGTAAGCCAAATTACGACTGTGTGTGAACGCGAGCGTTGCATCCCACTGAGGCCACTTTGAACATCTGTGGTGACGTGGATGCGATGTAGTTCTGTACGTGTTCGTTGTCTTTGCACGCACACCGACTATATGCAGGCACAGCTTCTTGGAACTTTTTTCTTCCATTTAGGATCAGGAATCAGTCACAGCAGTTTGTCAGTTATATTATATTCACGCTGTGTGCTATGTTCGAACATTACGAATTACCTCTAAGACTAAGGCGCTTCAGTCATTGACTGTGCAGCTGGTCCCGGCGGAGGTTCGAGTCCTCCCTCGGGCATGGATGTATGTGTTTGTCCTCAGGATAATTTAGGTTAGGTAGTGTGTAGGGTTTAGGGACTGATGACCTAAGCAATTAAGTCCCATAATATTTCACACACACACACACACGCACACACACAATTACCTCTAAAAAACGACTTATTGGCACATATTCAGCATAGATGTCGTCCTTGTGAAAGGAAACTAGCTTTTTACTCACCCGAAGTTATGAGTGCTGTCGACAATGGATCTCCAACTGACTGCACATTTCCAGATTACCATGATACGTGTCTCACAGTTACTCACAAGCCACTTCAAATAAAACTGCATGCCTATGGAGTCGCTTCTCACTTGGGCGGCTGCATTCATGACTTCCCATCAGAAAGGTCACAATTCGTAATAAGTGATGGAAAGTAATCGAGTAAAACAGAAATGATAGATGGTGTTCCCCATAGGAGAGCAAATCGCCAGCACTCTTAGACTGGTTGGAGAGATGCTGTCACTTTCCGTCTAGTTAAGTCTCAGGAAATCTAAAATTACAGACCGATTTAGACAAGATTTCTCAATGGTGTGTTAAGTGCCAATCGACTGTAAATAATGAAAAGTGTGAGCTCATCCACGTGACTTCAAAAAAGGTCCGTTAAATTTCGATTACACGATACGTCGCACAAATCTAAATGTTGTAAATCAATAGAATACTCGGGGATTAAAATTACGAACGCCTTTTATTAGAACAATATAGTTAGTTTTGCGGGAAAGGCAAAGAAAAGACTGCGTTTCATTGGCCGACGAATCATTAGATGCAGCAGGTCTACAAAGGACACTGGATTATTGCTTTGTAATATAGGATGTGTACAAGATAGTATTGGTGGAGCGCATCAGAAAGTTAAACGGAGGGTATCCCGTTGTGTATTATCGCTCAATAAGGGAGAGAGTGTTCGGATATGGTTCACAAGTTTACGTGACAACGATTAAAGCAAATAGTTTTTCATTAGGGCGTGATTTTTTCACGACCTTTTCGTTTCATTGTGTGTGTGATCTGGCGATCTTGCTGGCCAGTGGAGTACGTCAACATCGCGCGACCAATTCACTGATGCACCTGCCATGAGTTGGCAAGCATTGTCCTGTTCACAAATGGCGCCAGGATACTGTCACAAGACAGGTAACACGTGAGGGCTAAAAACGTACGTGCAGTACCATTGTGATGTTATAGTTTCCTCGGTCATCAGCAACCGTGATATGATGTCATACCCGATTGGTTCCCTGCGACATGGCGCCTAGAGTAACATTGTGTCGCGTCAAAGCATCGGAAGAATGGCACTTCTTGCCGGGTCGTCGCCATACTCTTTGACGGCTGACATGTGGGGTAGCGAGGAACTGCGAGGCCAGTCACCAGTAGTCGATATGTCCCGGTCACGGTGACGTCCATATCTTTCTTTAGAAAGCTGCTGGTTGATTGCGCTGTTGAGAGTCTGAGGTATTACTATCGCGAGTGATACCTAGCCAACAGTTGTCGAGAGTAGTCGAACGCAACCTTGTGCGGAGAGCAGCCGTTTGTCAGGAGAGGTCGCACCCTGGCCTGAACGTGCGAGTGGCGCCAGAGGAGATTTTTGTATTAATCGAGGATTATTTTGTAAATTGCCTTTTCGCTGCTCGTAGTTGTTGCTTGCTTGTAATATTTGTGTCTTTGTTGTGACCACATTCGAGACTATTGATTAAAGACATTGTGGAATAATAAAAATTTTTGTTAATCAAACTAGCCAAAGAAAAGGAAGGTCTGAGTAAAGCTGTCAGTGTGTGAATTGTCAATTTTGAGAATATAGTAAATGAAGAGTCTATTGATTCCTTTCTCTTTTTACATCGCTTAAGGCTTGTTGACTAGACCCCCCAATCATTTAATTTCTATAAAAATAGATAAATGGGAGTGGTTGCATCAGTAGTTGTGACCATGTATTCGATTCTGCATGGATCGCAGTATTTCCTTTGAATTCTTTCAACATGCTGCTGGATGTAGAATATTCGTGCAGTTGCTGCGGCAAGACGAGGTACGTTATCTGTTGCGTGCAGGATAATTACGATAGAATTGTTAGGAGATGTTAGGTAAACTATTAAAAACGCTGTCAGATACAAAAGAACTGATTTTTCATTATTTATAGGAAGAGTAATTTTTTTTCTTTGCTCCCTATCAGAATACTGACATGCCCGATGGTAGGATGCTCCAGAAAATGTTCGAGTACTGACATGTCGTAATAAGGGTTTCCATACTGCAAGCTAAGCGATGACGTATGAGATTATATGGTAACGATAATGAAGTTTCAACAGGTAGCCTAGCAGTTTTCAGAGAAAAAGTCTAGATAACGGTAATATTGTCAGAGACAGAGCTTTACAGATATCCATACGTCTATTGTCATAATAATAATTTTTGAAAATAAAAGTTTTCATCAGCCTAATAATAATTACTCAGTTTCAGATGACTCGACTTGCTACTGAATTTGCAAAATTTTGTGCAGCAGTAGTTGGTCAGTAGTTCTTGCATACGAGTTTTGTTGCTTGCTCTATGCTCCATATTCATTTAAAATCTTTGTTTCAGCAATTTCGTGCTTCAGAATATGTTTATTCCGTATCAGTTTCGTGTTAAGATATTTCTTTTTAAAAATTTGTGTCATTTTATTTATTGGTATAACGACAATGAAAAACCAGAGCACAAGAATAATGGACAAGACTGTAGAAGTAGCTCCAAACGCAGTTTCGAAAAATTTGAGAGATAGTGTAGAAAACTATTCCCAGTATGATGACGTCAGGAAACTTCCGTACAATACTGTGAATAATCAGAGTGTAGGCTGTCATTTGCCAATCATGCATGATGACCTGCAGGGAACTACAGGCATTTCAGGCGGGCAAAATACCGTGACGTTATCCGATTTTGTTATGAGAGATTCAGGTATCGCTTCTACTTCTACAGAACAAAGTAATTTTTTCTTTCCTTCTTTCAGTAATAATGTTACTCTATTAATATTAGCTCACCTGGATGAGATTAAATAATCTAATAATGAAGTCAGAGAATTTAATACCGAGATTAAAAAATTTTATGACGGCCTTCGGGAAGAGTACGAAGAGTCTAGTAACAAACAGTAACAGAACTTCAGTATGTTTCCGGATGAGATTAATAACGAATTAAACCCTAAATTCGAGGAAATGCCAGAACGACTGAAAACTCAAGCAAGTATGATATTATTAATCTTGAGTCCAGACTTGATCATGTAAAGTCAATTGACATTGTTGGGTTGAGACAACAGACGCCACAACAAGGATTGCAAATTGAGGAATTAGCACAAATGTTTGAGTCATAACAGATACAGATTTACACTGAAACCTTAAAGACGCAGACTCAGTTTCCCTCTGCTTGTCCATACATAAATATTAACTCGGCTTGTTCCTGACGTAAATAGCGGACCACTCTGCTGATTACAGTACGCTGCGTCAATCACACAGGCTGCAACACACACGGCACGTCGTCAGTACAACTTTTAATCGTCAGCGCCATCTACAGTGGCAACGATGCATGCCCCGACACATGTTCATAGGAAATATTTCCTCCATTTCCATTTTGTCGGTTCATTAATGTTCACGTCATATATTTCAAAATACAACTCCAAATCGAAGTTACTCGTTTGGGCCTGTAATGTAGCGGGTTACTCCTATCTCATTCCTTGAGTATTGGTGCTATATGCGCAACTTTTTAATTTTTACGCACGGTTCATTCGTTGAAAGAGCGGTTGTATGCAACTGCTAAGTATGGAACTATTACATCAGCACACTGTGAAAGAAACCTAATTTGTATACAGTCTGTACTGGAAGAATTGCCTTCATTAAGAGATTTCAGTTGCTTCGCTACACCAATGATAGCTACTTCTACGTTACTTTTGTTTCCAGCTGTTTTTGATTGGAAGTGCTTAATAACTTAAGGGTTTGAGTGTCATCGGCAACATTACCATCGCTATCGCTCAGTGAAAGTACTGATTTTGTCTTAGCGTCGGTGTACTTTACATACGTTCATAATCCCTGTGGATTTTCTTCCAAATTTCGAAACAAGATTTCGTTGTGTAAACTTCTAAAATCATATTACATTAACGTCGTCACTAAGTTTCGAGCTTCAGTAAAGTATCACCCGTCTTGGAGTTTTGCGTTCTTTTAAAGTTGGCATGTTTTTTTCGTTGCTTCTACAACAGTGTTGCAAATCGTTTTGTGTACCAAGGGGGATCAAACCATCACTTATTACTTTATTCGGCAAAAGTCTCTCTACTGCCGCCATCGCCATTGTTCTGCAGGAGTTCTGAATTCCATCTGCTCCTGTACTACAGTGTTTAAAAATTCCGAAACTATTCGATTCTTAATTTTGTCAAATATTCACTTCTACAGGATCATTATTTTAAAATCTGTGGAAGTCAATCTGTATAAAGGTTTCTGGCGTTGGGTTCAGTTGTAACATGGATAAGGTTTCCCTTTCTCTTCCGTAGCTTCATAACCCACTCGTACGATGTCATCACTAATAGACACGATTTTCTTCAAAACAGTGTGATCATATGTCGAATGTGTTTTGTATACACCTATTACGTCTTACGTACAGTTGTTATCGTTGGCTTGTACATCTTCATATCGAAGAGATTTGTCAAAGCCTCGGTCCTTAGAGTTACTTTTCACTACAACGGCAACACTGTGTCCTGAACCTCTATTCACTCCTCCACCCTCTAGTAAAACTGTCGACGTAACAGGAAAGATTCTTTACATCGCTAGTTGTCGGTCTCCATTGTTTATTACTTTCGGTAAGAATCTTAACTGCATTAGAACCTGTACCCAAGCAATTGATTCATACGAGAATCCAGGTTCTATTTACAGTTAAGTCTGCAGTTTTCACATCGCTTGACGACTACAACACTTAACATTTCGCCACAGCGTGAAGATCGTTCTGGAAACAAGGGGAAGCCATTTCTCCACTACATCCACCAGCCCATTTTTGTTTGTTCGATGAGGGATGCAGGGTATACAATAAGATTTGCATTACATATATTGAAAATCAAACAACTGGCTGTGATTACCAATAAATTTATAAACTAAGATTCTAAGCCTTAATAAGTGGTGCAAAGAAGGCAAGGCGTTGTTATTCATACAAAACTGCAAGCAACAGATGAAAGCTAGAATATTCCTAAGACGTTAGATATCTTCTGTTTGTTACATCAGCTTAATGTTCGTGCGTTACAGCTCGCAAAATTATATCCTAAACTCCGAACCGCCTCATTCTTTCTTCATTGAATTAAAGTCTTTGGCTCTGTCTCATTTTCTCTGCTGATTATGTACGTGGCGTGGATGTTTTCCTTCAGTTTTAATGAATAAGTGTTCTTCACATAGCGAGGCAAGTCATGCATATTCAGTACTAGTGAATAAATTCCTACCAGCAGTTATTATTCGGCTGAGAACACTCTTTGATCACTTGAAAGAGCAATGAATACATTTAAATATTTTCTCCGCCATTATTGGCCAGTGTACGTACTCTCTCTCTCTCTCTCTCTCTCTCTCTCTCTCTCTCTCTCTCTCTCTTTCTCTCCCCTCTTTCTTTCTTTCCCTTGGTTTCCCGTATTGGAATTATCTGAGCCTTGCACGATTTTCACAGAGGAGCAGTGGATAGCTACTGCTTCTCTCATCTAAGAGAACAAGGCCATTGGCTAAGCTTCGAGGCTAAGACCAAGCCGTTAAGAGGTTGGTGAGAACCGTGGTGGAGGAGGGGTACCTGACTGGAAGAGAGGGGCGAGGGAATTAATCCGTGTATGTTTCTACTTGCTCAGCACACCTTTCTCAATTTATGTGCTGTTCCATAGAGGCCTTTTTCGGCTGACCTTGTCTTTCAAACAGTGCTAAGTAATGTGATGCCATTTTTACTGATACAACCGATTTGTTCAACCTGCGTCTCGTAGAAACATGTGTACACCCGGGGCCATTGGTAGGCCCTTCGCCGCCCTAGGCAACTACTGAAAAATGACCCTCTTTTTTACTACCATTTATCTCCCTGATGTTCCCCCCTCCCCTCTACCGCCAACAACATCCAACGGCACAACAATGCAAATCTCCTATTATAATTTTAATCATTAAATTGAGCTGACCAGATGCGCTCGTTTTCTCGGGACGTACTCATTTTTTTTTTTTACTTTGTCCTCAATTCCTTTAAACCTGATTAAGGACAACAAAAATCCTCAATTTTTTAGTTTTTTGTCCTTAGTTTCTGAAATGTTCCAAAATAATTGAAACAAAAATAATGTGCTGTAAATTTTAAACTAGAAATCAAATGACTACACCAGTGAAACTAAATTTGGGATCAGTTACTTATTTTATTTCATTGCAGGAAAGTGGACTAATAAGAGCATGGAAATGTATGCTTGCGCAAACTAATTATTCCTTGAGCTCAGAAATTATGTTATATTTATCAGAAACATGCCGAAGCTTTGAAATACGACATCTGGATAAGCGTGGTGGTATTTCGGTTCTGTTTTAATAAAAATAATTTTTGAATGAGGAATAAATCTCACCTTTTTGAGCATCAACTATCCTGCAATTAAATAAATAAATGACGCCCTGTCTGCATTTTCTATTAACAGTTCTATGACTTTTATTAGGGGATCAGGTGGCCCAGTGGTCTAAGTGGTTGGGATCTGATCTTTCGTCTGAGATGGGTCCGGGTTCGAATCCCAATGAGGCATGGATGTTGTGTTTGTCGAAAGATTATATCCAGAGACAAAACAAAAAAGGGAACTGAGGGAGGTATGGTTTCAAGTCGCAACATGATCTCAAGCCCGTTCACCTGCTCCGCTCCAGCGCTGGACAGAGGTGAGTCAAGGTCACGCTTGTCTCCTAATTATCTTTGCAATCGTTATTGGATATATCAGCGATCAAAACATAATCTTTATTAAAAGGTGGCCGGTTTCGATCATCACATGATCGTCTTCAAACCTACAGCTATAATTATGGTCAATGGCTGTGTTTGGAACAGGAATTGCTTAGTGGCGATGGCCAATTGCTTCGCAGCCATTGTCCACCAATATGGCCGCATGTCTGAATGTTATCATATGGTGACTGAAACTGGTCACATTTTAATGAACGTGCCTTGCGTTCTAGACTGTTATAATTATTTTCATGTCTGTTTCCATTTAGTACTCAGCAGCTATCTCTGTAGGAACAATGGCTATACATTAATAAAAGTAAGCAAAGAATTATTAAGTTAGCGTTTCGAAGGTTTTGGAAATAATTCAGTGTATTAATTCTTCCTCTTTCATTTTTTCTCTCATCTAGTCAATTTTTTCGCTGATTCATTTAAAATAAATTTCTTTCCATCCCTTGCAGCCCTAGCCGGCCGCCTAAACTTGTCTATGGTTGAAACGGACTTCAGTTTGACTTAGCCTTATTGTTGTTGTTCAAAAAAATTTTGCGTATTCATTTTTCTTTCTACACGAACGCATCTTACATTACTACTGGTGTATCCAGTTCATGTTCATCCTGCATTTTATATATCCATGATGAGACAACGGTTGTCTTTTATAGCCGAAACTACATTGTCCTCTTATTTTTATTTTAAACAAGAAGAGAATAGAATCTTTCGAAATGTGGTGCTAGAGAAGAATGCTGAGGATTAGCTGGGTAGATCATATAACTAATGAGGAGGTATTGAATAGGACTGGGGAGAAGAGACGTTTGTGGCCCAACTTGACTACAAGAAGCAATCTGTTGGTAGGACATGTTCTTAGGCATGAAGGGATCACCAATTTAGTATTGGAGGGCAGCGTGATGGGTAAAAATCGTAGAGGGAGACCAAGACATGAATTCACTAAACAGATTCAGAAGGCTCTAGGTTGCAGTAGGTACTGGAAGATGAAGAAGCTTGCACAGGATTGAATAGCACGGAGAGCAGCATCAAACCAGTCTCAGGACTGAAGACCACAACAAGAACATACGTAAATGTGGCCTAGGTGTTAAAACATTTTTGTAAAAACATTAATTAAACTTCAATTAATTACGTAATGGCTGCTTTCTCTATTCCTGCCAGTGTCAATGATTACTAATTCTGCAAAGAATGAAACAGTTCTGTACAAATATTTACGGAGTTATCCTTACGTCTCTGTAGCTTATAAAAAACAACTATGTACTTACGATGCTGGAATAAATTTGTAAAAATTTTCAAGTCTTACTTCGTACAAAATATCGGCAGTACCGAGCCGGATAGCTCTGTGTTCACTACTTTCGAATCGAGTGTAACAAGTTTGAATCTTAAAAGGCAAATAGATAACATTTTGTGAAATAGTAAAGTAGTTTATCTCATTATTGAATGTAATGGTCGATGAGTTACTCCAAGATTCTAAAAATTAACAAAATTAGAATCAAAACTGTATAGAAGTTGAGGGGGAGTTCTGATTGGACGAGGAGGGTGGATAAATCTGGCGTCGTGTCAACTCTAGCGGAAGGCAGAGGTAGCTTGAGCCCTGACGTGAGAGGACATGTAACTCATAGATGCGCAGGTGAAAAGTAATATTGCGCAATAAATGCTCTGATTCACTATAAGGCGTTTGGTGTCGTGTATGTGTTCTCTGGAAATTAGTCTCTTAAAGTATAAGGTCGTGGATGCAAGAATTTCCCGACTAAATGGCCGTTTTTGGTCACGGTTGTGATGAACGTCGTAACAGCCAGGATGCAATATGTGTCGCATTTTGGAAGCATGCCATATACATGCAGGGAGACGTGAAGAACCGGTGCTACACTAGATTTAATCAGACTGAACATCTAACAACGAATAACACTGCACAACAACAGGCAATACTTTTTATTTAATTTTGTGTATAGTCATTTGCAATGGCAGCGCATCGATGCGTTTTTGGTGAACTTTTAATACAGGGAATTTCAACTAACCAATAATTTATTTACCTACTCCATGAACAGTTCCTAGTGTAAAAGTTTTATAAAATAAGAACGAAGTATAAATGTAAAGCTAAAGACAGAAGTTAAGGAAAAAATTGGCATTGTGCAAATATCAATGTTGTAATAATTTAGTGTAAATAGTTAACTGTATTTAAATGCAACGGTCGCTTTGGATAGAAGCGAAATTTTCCAAATAACTGGGAATTTTAATCAAATTCAAGTAAATTTAAATTCAATTTTTTCCTAATTTCATTGTTAAGGAAAAGTGCAATTTCAGTAAAATTTCGTATTGCTTTTAAGGCCCCTTACACACGTGCGGTTTCCGGCAGCTCGGCGGCAGCGGTCAGAATTCCATAGTGCTAATAAATGGGGCATTTAGACACGTGGCGATTCGTACGCCAGCGGCAGGGGCAACCGTGCGACCATCTGTACAGGAGCGGCTGCCCGCTGCTGGCAGCGACGTTTTCATACCTGTTACCTTTCACACATGGCGTTTCATTAGCGTATCAGTCGCTCTCACAGCACCATGAGTTCTGATACTGAGCGTTTCATTTATGTGGTTGAAATGCGTCCTGCTATTTGGGACTCAAGATGTAGCGAGTACGGCAGCAGGATTGTGAAACGCAGAGCATGGGGAGAATTGTGTGAACTGTTTATTCCAGGATTTGAAAACAAAAAAACTAATTCGAAAAACTAAAAAGGTATGTATTTAGAATTGTATGTCTAATATGTTACATTGTTATATGCAGATATTAGAAATCCCCAGACCGAATTTTGTTCAATCGCCATGTCACTGCATCTTCTTCACATGCGAAGAATTCAGCAAATTTGTCTTTGATAACAGCGGCTGATTTCTTCCTTGTTCTCAGCATTTGGGCTTTCGCGACTCCGTAGAGTCCAGTGATGTTCAGTGTGTTTTCGAATAAATACCCATCTCTACGACGAACGAAATTATCTAATATGGAGCATGCTTTTATTATTTCTCGGGCCAAATCCATTGATACATTGATTGTACGATGGAATATTCTCCATTTGTTGCTGAGTATTCCAGATGTACTCTCTATGAAACGTCTCGCTCGTGATAAACGATAGTTATATATCTTTTTGATGACTGACAAATTATTTCCACCATTGGGTCTTTGCATATATTGTTTCAAACCAAATGTTTCATCGCCAACGTATGTAAATGGCAGCGGCTCTCCTCCAGCACATATTGGTGTCGGTCTAGGAATGTTCAGTCTGTGGTCTTATTGATTAGCGTACAATTTTTGAAGATTTGTGAATCTGAACTTTTGCCATAAGACCCGACATCTATGTAAACGATATTATAATTTGCATCACAAACTGCTAATAACACAATTAAGAAAAAGTGTTTGTAGTTAAAGTAAAGTAAGCCACTATCCCGGGGCTTAATCAAACGCATGTGTCTACCATCTATTGGGCCTATACAATTTGGAAAATCTGCATTTGTCTTGAAACCTTCTGCAATATTCAACCAGTCCTCTTCAGTAAGCATCGGAAATGGAGACTCGTTCAGAACTTTCCAAATATTTTGACAAGTGTCCTTTACTACGCTTGAGATGGTAGAAACTCCACGTTTATATGTGTAATGTAGATCTTGAATGTATTTCCTGATGAAAAATACCTAAAATCAGAAAATAAATCGTTTTATTGCAGCAATGCAGTTGCAAAAGTGGTGGTAAAATGCAAGAGAGTCGTACACTGTAAAGCTGCAAAAACAGAAAAAAGTGAATAGTGGTTCAGCGCCAGATGCCATAAAGCAGTACATTTTCTTGAAGCAACTATCGTTTTTAGTGCCTGTATGTAAAACTAAACCTCCTGTTGAGAAAGACACAGGCCATATGATAAATGAAGAGTCAAGCACTTATCAAGAAACATCTCCTAATGTCTCAGGCTCTAGCGCTCGCAGAAGAGCAGAAATTGTTTAAGATACTTACAGAAACTGTCCAAAGGAAATCAAAATTGATGGAGGAAGATCCTGATAGATTATCTCTCTTGCCTCTGCTACCTTATTTCAAGATCATACCTGAGGAAAAGCGATTTAATGCGAAATCCAACCTTACGAGTGTGTTGCAAAAATACATTACAAACGATACTGCTCATGGAAACGTGGCTGTATCACAGGGAAATGTAAGTGGAACGCACTTTGTGGAACATGGCTCATCTGCTACCGTGGCCACTTACGAGGAACAGCTAGCTCAGTCAACACAAAGGGCGTCGTTGGGATCGCCGTCTCAGTTTCTCAGTTTCCTGATGCACCAGTGTACGAAGACTTGTTTTAGAATGTCTACACATATTGTAATTTTCTTAAGTAATACATATTGCTAAATTAAAATCATATAACATCAACTATTTGTACTTACCTTAATGCCGGCCGCGGTGGTCTCGCGGTTCTAGGCGCGCAGTCCGGAACCGTGCGACTGCTACGGTCGCAGGTTCGAATCCTGCCTCGGGCATGGATGTGTGTGATGTCCTTAGGTTAGTTAGGTTTAAGTAGTTCTAAGTTCTAGGGGACTAATGACCACAGCAGTTGAGTCCCATAGTGCTCAGAGCCATTTGAACCTTACCTTAATGTGATGGCTAACCTTTCCTCTGCAGAAATACTGTTTCTCACACAAGTGGTCTGGTGTGACATACGTGTTTTCAGCAAATGTAATTGTTCCTCAAAGGTCGCTACTGACATCGTGAAGTAGTTGAAGAACTTGGAATGTCTTCACGTAACTTTCGAATTACAGTACAGAAGTGTCCGTATATTATACACTATTGGCCATTAAAACTGCTACACCACGAAGATGACGTGCTACAGATGCGAAATTTAACAGACAGGAAGGAGATATTGTGATATGCAAATGATTAGCTTTTCAGAGCATCCACACAAGGTTGGCGCCAGTGGCGACACCTACAACGTGCTGACGTGAGGAAAGTTTCCAACCAATTTCTCGTGCACAAACAGCAGTTGACCGGAATTGCCTGGTGATACGTTGTTGTGATGCCTCGTGTAAGGAGGAGAAATCTGTACCATCACGTTTCCGAAGTTGATAAAGGTCGGATTGTAGATTATCGCGATTGCGGTTTATCGTATCGCGACATTGCCGCTCGCCTTGGTCGAGGTCCAATGACTGTTAGCAGAATATGGAATCGGTTGGTTCAGAAGGGTAATACGGAACGCCGTGGTGGATCCCAACGACCTCGTATCACTAGCAGTTGAGATGACAGGCATCTTATCCGCATGGCTGTAACGGATCGTGCAGCCACGTCTCGATCCCTGAGTCAACAGATGGGGACGTTTGCAATACAACAACCATATGCACGAACAGTTCGACGACGTTTGCAGCAGTATGGACTATCAGCTCGGAGACCATGGCTGCGGTTACCCTTGACGCTGCATCACAGACAGGAGCGCCTGCGATGGTGTATTCCATGTCGAACCTGGGTGCACGAATGGCAAAACGTCATTTTTTCGGATGAATCCAGTTTCTGTTTACAGCATCATGATGGTAGCATCCGTGTTTGGCGACACGGCGGTGAGCGCTCATTGGAAGCGTGTATTCGTCATCGCCAGACTGGTGTATCACCTGGCGTGATGGTATGGGGTGCCAATGGTTACACGTCTCGGTCACCTCTTTTTCACATTGACGGCACTTTGAACAGTGGACATTACATTTCCGATGTGTTATGACCCATGGCTCTACCGTCATTCAGCAGGATAATGCACGACTGCACGTTGCAGGTACTGTACGGGCCTTTCTGGACACACAAAATGTTCGATTGCTGCTCTGGCCAGTCACTACTTTTGATGAACTGTGGTATCGAGTGGAAGCTGCAAAAAAAAAAAAAAAAAAAACTTGCTTTAAAAACTCAACAGAGTTAACAGTTAGGACAGATTACATGAACTCCACACTGAACAAATGGTTGAGCATGGTACGATTACGATATTATTAGGCTTGAAAACAAGCAAACGTGCACAGGTGCTAATCTTACCCAGATGCTGTCGCGTCCCCGAGCGGTGTGGGACACGTTGCCATGTTACAGGCGACTTTACCTCAGTCTTATCTGCTGCTGAGTTGCTATTCGTGGCCAGCTGCATGAAGACCTCCGACTTCGGCGACCTACTAAAGCAGCAATGTTCCAAAGAGACAGGACTCGATGAAGAAAACCAGGTTCTATCCGCAAGTACTACATGTACAAGTAAGAATAGGATGATTCCTCCGGCTCTAACTAGCCTAGTCCCATATGACTGCCCTAGGTTATGTGTCCGTAGCTCGCTACTGCGGCTGTTAACTCATCCTAATATCGACGTACGATGAGTAGTGACATGAGGACTGGCGGGCAGGTGCCGGCTGGCACTTCCTAAGGGAAGGCAGTGACGCTGCCGCTAACGGACTGAGTACTCACTGGGGGAGAGTGCTTTTGCGCTCTCCTGTTTATATGAGGCTCCCCCTGGCCTGTTGTCCAGCAGATGATTACAGCGACCTAGCTCATGTTTGTTACTCGGCACTGAGGAGTCGGCTCGAGGTTTCTCTCACTTACACATTTTTGAGAGATCTGAGTACTGCTTTGTAAATAATGACTATGATTTTGATGTACATAGGAACAATTGTTATATTTTACGTTCTTTTCGTCTGTGTAGAATACATTATGTTTTTCTGTTTTTGTTATTTAGTCTTATAGAGATGATGGTTGTAAAAACCGAATCCGATAAAGAGTAAAGCTGAATGTGCGCTAGTGATGACTATAAAACAGATTAATACTAGCGCTAGGCACTTCTAAAATACATATATAAATATCATAAAAAACATGTACAACAAGTGAAAATACACCGGACATCTCTCACTATTTAAATTTCAAAAATTTCAGAAAGATAAATGAGTTGTGTACCGATGAAAAGGTACCTCAAAGTTTAATAAAGAAAAACATAGAATAAGACTTAAATCCCTTGCAAAACAAGATCATGTAATCGTATTCAAATCGCAGTTTGTCGCTGAGTTAGAAAGGTAAAGCTCTTCCCGCCACAGTTCAGTGAACGCACACAACCATTTCAGAAGATTGCGAGTCGTAGTCAAATACACGGCAGTTTACCCAGCGATAAGCAAAGTCTACTTGGCAGAGAAAACTACATGAGAAAGTCATGTGTCATTCTTTTTTTTATTTGTGGTACGATACACTATAGCATCATCAGAATTGCGCAGTCTAACTGTGTTGGTGAGCCAGTAGGTATAAACCATAGGGCAGTGACATTGCGTCACTGCAATACACTTTAGAGGTATGGCGGTGGGACTTGGAGTACCATACCATCCAGCAACAGCGATAGTAAAGAAATTGAAATAGGCAGAGTGGAGATAGAGGCAGAAAAGGCTGGGATACAGCCACAGGTGGATTGGAGGTGGCTGCAGCAGGCTCCTGTAGTGGGCATGCAGGGGAAGCTGACATGTTCAGTGCTTCAGAGGACATGAAGTTCGACAGAGAGGTGTGAAGTAACGCCAGCGTAAAAACGTAGTCCGACATGAGCAGGTAAGACTGGAGAGCCGTGGGCGTGCAATGGAGGGCTAGTAATGGCAAAGGAGGCAGCCGTGGTGGGAGTGCCAAGCCCAGCGCTAGTCCTGTTCGGAAGGCGATTCCTCGAGGAGGGGCAGTGGAACCGGATGGCGATGCCAGCGACGTGGATGTATAATCCTAACGTGGCATAGCCCATGGGCAGTGTCCCGTAGGGCAGCCACTTTCTCATAGAGCCGCCACACGTTGTTGCGTATGGTCTCCTTGAGGGGGATGATATCTGCTTCCTCATGGAGAGTCACAATCCGCGTGAGTGGCGGGGTGTGCAGGCTCCACCTGAGAACCTAATTCTGCAGGCGCTGAAACGTCCGCATCCCGGTGACACTAATCGTGGCCCATGCGGTAGAGCCATACGTGAGGGCAGGCAGGATAACGGCCCAGTAGATACAGAGCTTGGTAGGCAAGTTAAGTTTTCTTCTGCGTAAGAGGGGGCACAAGGCCCTGGTCAGCTTTCGCCTCTTGTTGGCGACATACTCTGCATGACAGTGGAACAGCAGGTTGTGGTCCATCCGGACCCTGAGATAGGTGGTTGTCGGGGACCAGGCCTTCTGCACGCCTGCAATCGAAATATTGTTGTGGAGGAATGGGTGTCGTTTCGTGAAATAGACAGACGTTGTTTTGGCTGCATTAGGAGCGCTTTTGTTTGTCCGGCACCAGGTGATGGTGACACCCACCTGTCGTTGGAGACGAGCCACGAGGAAAGTCGTACCGCGGAGGAAGTCATCCAAAATTTTCACATGGATATCCGATATTGGGCTCTGCGTCAGCATCTTGTGTACCAGGTTGTCGGTCCAGATCTTATCGTAGGCGTTCTGCAAGTCCAGAAAAACGGCAGCTGTCGACTTGGCGGCATTGAAGCCTTGGCTGACTTGTTCAGTGCTTCGGAGGACATGAAGTTTAGCAGAGAGGTGTGAAGTAAAGCCGAACTGTTCAGGTCGGAGCGTCGCCAGCCGTCGCCAGAGGCTGGGAAAGACGGTGGAGCATCACCGATTTAAGGACCTTCGCCATGGTGTTTAAGAGGTTGATGGGCCTGTTGTTGTTGTTGGTCCTTGAACCACTTGGTGATTGCAATGAGCTTAGCTTGTTTCCACTGAGAGGGGAAAAGGCCAGACATGAGACAACCATTTATGATCTTTGTGAACAAGAGTACAGGCGTGTGCAGTAGGTGCCAAAGATGTTCATTTAAAATTCCTTCTAATCCAGGGGCTGACAAGCCACACTTCTGTCGTAGGATCAGCTGGACTTCTGCCATCTATGTCAAGGGGGGGGGGGGGGGGGCAGACTGACGTGGACGGTGTGCGAAAAGCGGCAACAGCTGTCAAGACATTGTGTTTATCCCATAGTTGGTCTGGCGAAATGACCTGGACAAGGAGATGGTTTTGGGCCTCGAACGCATCCGCCAGCGTTTCCACAATTTGGAGGGTATCATTTGACAAGCCCACGGCCGTACAAAGAGGATGGGCAGTCGCTTGCATAGAATGTGGCAGGGCGTGAATGACAGCCCCGTCAGACTTATGGTGTAGAAGAAAAGTGGACATGTGGTCCTCCCATTGTTCGTCTGGTGGGTAAAGTAAGGCATCGTCCTTGTTTTGCCAAATTCTGGAATAGTAAGATAATCGTCCCTACTGTCGAGCAGGTATTTCACATCCTTTTGGTATGCAGCACGCAACTGGCTGAAGATGAGCCAAAGGAGCTCAGAGTTCGATTTTGTATAACTGCTGACATTATAAACCACACTAGCAGGTGTCTCCTCTTTCTTCAGAGGGCTGGATGGTGTCTCCTGCGAAGGAGGGTCGGGAACAGGATCCATGTCCGCATAGACCGGACCATCCGGTGCGGTGTCCCCTGGGAGGGAGGCGTCGGAGCTCGATCCGCGATCACCATGACCTGCGTGGGCGGACGAGGGCCCCAAGCGTCTGGAGCGACGGCCAGAGGACTTTCCAACTGGATCGAGTCACCCAGAAGACTCGCCACGATGGCGGGACGACGGAGGTACAACCAAGTGGTGGTCAGACACATCCGAGGTGGCTGCCGCCTCATCATGGGAAAGATCAATTACCAAGCGATCACTGGAGTCGTCGAACGACACTGAAGAACTGTCCCTGACACTGGACGGTGGACAGTCGTCACGGGGGTCGGTATCAGTGCCAGTGGTATCTACTGGCGATCTGTGGCGATTGGCGCGATTCAAACACTCCTCGCCGGCTGAGGAACATCAGGCGCGATCGGAAGACTGGGTGACCGACGTCTCTGACGAGATTCACCACACGTGGCGGCGGCGGACGTATCTGAGTGCAGCGGAAGTTGCTCCGCGGCCTTCTCCACGGTGGACATGAGTCCACCTGACGTAGCCAGGGGCTCAGCACGAAAGGATTACGCACACGAAAAACTTCCCAGCTAATCTGGGGCGAAAACTACGAAAAATCAAAGCAATCGGCAATGCTGATATACGGTGAGACGTACAACGATACGAAATGCAAACGCACTCGTATAACTAAACATTTTGAGGGGTCTCTCCTGCAGCACGTGTCATTCGGCACACAACATTGATTTAAGTGACCCCAAAAGTTATTAACTAAATAGAACCAAGCTGAAAGTCCTTAGTGAATGTACACTACTAGAGACTGAGGTGTACCGCCGATGATGGAAATCTATTTCTGAGAATTATAAGCATATTAAATACAAGGACAAAAAGGAAACTACTTAGTAAATGCACGTGATGAGAGACCACCACAGGGCCAGCCGAACAGCACTTAGAGTCGCAGCTAAACATACCACTGAGCATCTGCAGTTTTAAATCTGTTTAAATGCCTGATACCCGATATATCCTTATGGCCGGGACCTTCCAGATGGCAGCAAACTCGAGTAGGTTTTGTGACCTTCCTATCAAGGCTGATGGCTGAAGGTCGCTGTCGATCTGACATATTCTGGGGCGCTACTGTGATCTGAGATTCTCCAACGCCGACTCAGGAGGCGTGCTCGTGTCCCAGCCGGAAAACTTGCTAGCTCGGCTGCCAATGGCGTACTGTACTCTTCAAACAAACTACCCTATCCCAAACTGACCGTTTCCTCGGTCTGCAGCCACCCTAAAAAGCGGACCGTACGAACTTCCGTTCATCATTTCATTCATATTGACAGCATGTGTAAGGCATGAGAAGGACTTCACTACAAATAAACAGGGAGCTGAAACTGTCAACCGTTTTAGAAGGACATCAAGTTTCAACATTTTAGCCTTGAATACATGCTTTGTACGGTTGCTAGTATTTAAGGAGTCCTAGCGGAGAGTGTAAGCGCTTAGCTTCATAACCGCAATGTGTCTGAATCGAATCCTGCTTTAGCATTTTTTTTTTTTCATTTCCACGTAACAGAGATACAATGAAGCACCAAAGAAACTAATATAGGCTTGCATTTTCAAATCCAGAGATATGTAAAGAGGTAGAATACGGCGCAGCGTTCCACAACTGCTATATAAGACAAAAAGTGTCTGGCACTGTTTTTAGATTGGCTACTGCTGCTACAATGGCATGTTACGAAGAGTTAAGTGAGATTGAACGTGGTGTTATAGTCGGCGCACGAGCGATGGAACACAGCATCTCCTAAGTATCAATGAAGTGGGGATTTTTCCCTAGGACCATTACACGAGTGTACCGTTCTTGCAGGATCTTTTCCCGACCGCAGCAATGACGGAGATTTGATGTTTCGCCTGATTCGTGATATTCACGGTACATTCGTGAAATGGTGGTACGGGAAAACCCCACTTCATTGATACTTAGGAGATGCTGTGCCTCGTCGCTTTTGCGCCTACTATAACACCACGTTCAAACTCACTTAAATCTTGATAGCCTGCCACTGTAGCAGCAGTAACCGATCTAACAACTGCGCCAGACACTTGTTGTCTTATATAGGGGTTGCCGGGCGCAGCGCCATGTTCTGCCTGTTTACATTTCTCTGTATTTGAATACGCATACCTCTATCAGTTTCTTTGGTGCTTCAGTGTATGTATGTATGGTATTTCCAAGGGTTAAATTCCTTCTAAATTCACATATTCTTCCATTTCACTCTTATATCAATTCTTATATTTTATTCTTCAGGAAGATTTGGTGCATTCCATGGGATGATACCTATAGCAGAACCATTGGAAACATAGGAATGCGGTGCACTGTGAGCATAGGGCGATGGTAGACGTGCCGCAGAGACATTTCTTCGTGTGAATCTCACTCGGGAAACAAACGTCGTTAACGTTACTGTAGATTTGACTCGTTGGCAATAATATTACGGCAAACCATGCTTAAAGGATCACCTTACCGAAATCTGTCTCTTAGAACTGACTATGAAATAAGATACACTACAGGACTTGGGCCGAAATATTTTCAAATAATTTTTCCTGTCATTTATTGTTTTTTTTGTTTTTAAATTCATTCAACAGACATACAATTAGTAAACGAATAAGAACAACTTTATTTCAGTATGCACTCAAAAAACATTCTTGTAGTAATCTCCTTCGGACGTGGGCAGGTAAATGAAAAATGAAAGTAGTATCGAATTTCGAACACGGGGCACAAAAGTGTGCAGCCGCGACGCTAAGCACTTTTCCACCATTTCAGCCTATCGTTTGCTCGCTTAAAGCCACATAAATTACCTCGGAACGTTTGACCGTCGTTTTCTCACAAACGGTCGAACATCTACAAATAAGCCGAGACACGGGCTCCCTTATTCTAACCCCTCTTCACACAGCGAATTACCTGTGAAATCGATTTATGACATTTGCTGTGTTCTTCTCGTAAGATTGATAAACTCTGAAATAGGCCTCAAGCAGAATCCAATGATGTACACATATTGGTCATCTAAGCTCACTTCGCCGCGATGCGCATCCGGGTAGAACCATGGTTGCCGCCAGACGATGCAGCTCTGTGTACAGCATTTCGATCCTGTCATACTCCCAAATAAGTATTTTGTGCATTCGCCAGTAAAATTTTATTTCCGCTCTTCTTGGTTTTGAAAGTTTCAACACAAGCAGTGTAAAAATGGATGTGCTTGACGCGTTGGAACGTTTTAATGAAACCTCACAGGACTCTGAAATGGGTGTCCGGTGGATATTACAAGAGAATCACTAGTTGTACCATTTGTTCAACATCTTCAATTAAACTGCTAGTTCACTGTTACCACTCACAAGTTATTTCGTTTTCACTATGCTTTTCTGAGCATTAAACCTACATCGTCAGGTGGATTTCTGTGAATAAAGAACATAAATGTGTGTTGTGCGTACCCCTTAGGTGTAATTTGTGATACTGTTTAGTAGCAGAACACGAATCATACACTATTTTACTACGTGGTTTAAACTCGATTGTGAATATGAACGAGAAGTAAATGTAAAAGTATCTACGCTGGTCCCAGTCGCAAAGACAATATTTATGTAACATAATAAAAAGAGTTGAAATTACAACATAAATTTTGCAGCTGTTAATAGCATACCATCTGGTGAGCAAGATGTATGAGACAGGCAAAATACCCTCAGACTTCAAGAAGAATATAATAATTCCAAGATAGCAGGTGTTGACAGATGTGAAAATTACCGAACTATCAGTTTAATAAGTCACAGCTGCAAAATACTAACGCGAATTCTTTACAGGCGAATGGAAAAACTTGTAGAAGCCGACCTCGGAGAAGATCCGTTTGGATTCCGTAGAAATGTTGGAACACGTGAGGCAATACTGACCCTACGACTTATCTTAGAAGAAAGATTAAGGAAAGGCAAACCTACGTTTCTAGCATTTGTAGACTTAGAGAAAGCTTTTGACAATATTCACTGGAATACTCTGTTTCAAATTTTAAAGGTGGCAGGGGTAAAATACAGGGAGCGAAAGGCCATTTACAATTTGTACAGAAACCATTTGCCAGTTATATGAGTCCAGGGGCATGAAAGGGAAGCAGTCGTTGGGAAGGGAGTGAGACAGGGTTGTAGCCTCTCCCCGATGTTATTAAATCTGTATATTGAGCAAGCAGTAAAGGAAACAAAAGAAAAATTTGGAGTAGGTATTAAAATCCAGGGAGAAGAAATAAGAACTTTGAGGTTCGCCGATGACTTTGTAATTCTGTCAGAGACGGCAAAGGACTTGGAAGAACAGTTGAACGGAATGGACAGTGTCTTGAAAGGAGGGTATAAGATGAACATCAACAAAGGCAAAAGGAGGATAATGGAATGTAGTCGAATTAAGTCGGGTGATGCTGAGGGAATTAGATTAGCAAATGATACACTTAGTAATAAAGGAGTTTTGCTATTTGGGGAGCAAAATAACTGATGATGGTCGAAGTAAAGAGGATTTAAAATGTAGACTGGCAATGGCAAGGAAAGCGTTTCTGAAGAAGAGAAATTTTTTAAATTCGAATATAGATTTAAGTGTCAGGAAGTCGTTTCTGAAAGTATTTGTATGGAGTGTAGCCATGTATGGGAGTGATACATGGACGATAAATAGTTTGGTCAAGAAGAGAATAGAAGCTTTCGAAATGTGGTGCTACAGAAGAATGCTGAAGATTAGGTGGGTAGATCACGTAATTAATGAGGAGGTGTTGAATAGGTTTGGGGAGAAGAGATGTTCGTGGCACAACTTGACTAGAAGAAGAAATCGGTTGGTAGGACATGTTCTGAGGCATCAAGGGATCACAAATTTAGCATTGGAGGGCAGAGTGGAGGGGAAAAATCGTAGAGGGAGATCAAGAGATGGATACTCTAAGCAGCTTCAGAAGGATGTAGGCTGCAGTAGGTACTGGGAGTTGAAGGAGCTTGCACAGGATAGAGTAGCATGGAGAGCTGCATCCAATCAGTGGCAGGACTGAAGACCACAACAAAAACATTTTATATAAATTTTTACTCTTACACTTTCTTCCAATACGTCATCATACTTGTTTACTTAAATGTATACAGGTTACACGTTATGTAAACAAGAGATAAAAAGAAACTTAGAGTACTATGCTTCTTCAACTTTTGTAGTCCTGTCTTCCTCAGTTGCGTGTAATATTACGGTATATTGATAATTTTTACTTATGGACCGTCTGACAGAAACTGAATAAAATACAATTTTAGTGGAATACGCGTTTCCCCTTTATTTTCTGCAAGGCATCATCAGTGCCCTGGAATATGTACGTATGTTAGCTATTTTATTTGCATTTTTGTCACTGTGCCTATAGGTTATAAACAGTTCTGGTGGTCGGTATTTCCTATTAAGTAGTAATGTTTTGAACTGTACTTACAGGTTGCGTGGACAATGTCTTACATATTACGCTCCTGTTGCATTTTTGGTGTTGTTCTTCTTCTTATGAACGCCAATCTGCGGCTTTTTCCACATTCCACAGCAATATGCACTGAACGCTTGTTTTAATGAAATGTTCTGGTTTCTGTTGCTGACTGTCAAATGTTTTTGCCAAAGATCGAATGTTATTGCCAAACTTATGAGTGTAACTATTGAAGTATCAGTGGTCTGTTCGTGTATGCATTTGTGTGTGCGTTTGTGTGTGTGTGTGTGTGTGTGTGTGTGTGTGTGTGTGTGTGTGTGTTTTGGTGTGATATTAATTTTATTTTATTTTATTTTATTTTTGTGCTGCGTGTGTGTGTGTTTTGGTGTGATATATATTTTTTGCTGTGCTGTGCTGTGCTGTGTGTGTGTGTGTGTGTGTGTGTGTGTGTGTGTTTTTTGGTGTGATATTTTTTTGGGCTATGTGTTTGTGTGTTTTGGTGTGATATTTTTTCGGCTGTGTGTGTGTGTGTATGTGTGTGTGTGTGTGTGTGTCTGTATTTTGGTGTGGTATTTTTTTTGGCTGTGTATGCGTGTGTGTATGTGTGTGTGTGTGTGTGTGTGTGTGTGTGTGTGTCCAGATAGTGTGGAGAAGAGTTTTTTTGTTTTATGTTATCATTTTCTTTATTAAGTGTTGTAGGTAGCCTGTGTTGATGTGTGTTTGTTCATTTATCACATGTTTGTTTTCTGCTATGGCTTTCTAGATGTGGAAGTTTTCTCATGTTTGTATAAGATGTTTGTCATGGTTGCTTATTCTCATTATTTTCATTTCTTGTTGCATGTTTGTAGGATGGTGGTTGTAGTGTTTAAAATGCTCATCAAATGTGGAATGGTTTGTTTCATACTTCCAACATCTGATATGTTCTTTGTATCTTGTTTCAAAATTCCTGCATGTCATGCCTACGTATACTGCATCACAACTTTTACATTCAAGTTTATATATTCCTGATTGTTGGAATTTGTCCCTCTTGGTAGCTGGATGGCTTAGGTGTGATTTAAGGGTTTGCCCAGGCTTGTATGATACTTTGAAGCCCTGTCCCTTTCGGATGCTTGCAACTCTGTGTGTTAGTTTATGTGTGTAGGTCATGGTGTACCATCTGGTTCTTTTCTGTGTGGTGTTGTCATTGTGTGTGTTTGTTGAGTGTGTTTGTAAGTTTTCAACTTGTGAGTTCTTTTGTATTCTGGAAATGTTGTGTTTGTTTTTTATTTGTGTTTTTATTTTTTGATTGAGCCTGTGTACCACATGTGTGTCATACCCGTTGTTCCTAGCTATTTGTATGATTGTACTCATTTCTCGTTCATAGTTTCTCTTGCTGAGTGGAATTCTGTTTAATCTATGTAACATGTGTCTTAGTGCTGCAAGTTTCTGGCTGTGGGGGTAGTTCGATGTGGAATTTATTGTTGTGTCTGTGGCTGTTGGTTTTCTAAAGATGTCAAATGTATGTTTGCCAATTTCATTTTTAATTGTAATGTCAAGAAAATTTATTTGATTTTCTTTTCCTTTTTCAAGTGCGAATTTTATGTCCTGGTGAGCTTTCTTTATTTCTGAATGAAGTTCATCTATTATACGTAAAGTTTACTGGGACAGGGGACATGCTACCTACAGTGAAGTCGATAATTCGATTCTAATATTGGCATTTTAATTTGATATCCTCCACAACTGACAAAATAATAAAAAAAGAATTTCTTTGTCCACCATCAAACTCCTGAGAATGGCCCATTAACAATTAAGCGCCCCAATTGCCGTCAGCTGCGTTGATAAATACTCGGCACCTCGCAAGGATAACTACCGATCAAGAATATTAGGTAAGTTATTGGAATTGGTTAAGCGTTGGTGAAAACCTCGCTACTGAGCACACAAAGAGCACTATCCACAGACCTCTGCACGGAACACGCGTTGGAGCAGTGCTGCGATACAGACCGTATATCTCCCTTCGAAGACGATGGCCAAGACGCCGTCTCCAAGTCCGTACCGCTTGAAGGCTGAAGGCGAAGTCCTCCCTCTCCACAATTCTCCCGTCTTCCACGCGTACGAAAATGCGGCGGAAGAATACTCAGTTTCGGCCAATGCCGAACGCTCTACCATCTCCGAAATCCCTCCAATGGCATTTCTTAGATCTACCCAATGATCGAGTAGGTCATATCGCCCCTAGGCAAACGAAATTCCCGTCTCCGCCACGTGTTGCCCAGCACAGGTGGTTCCGGACGCCGGGCTATCCCCAAAAGCGCCGTATTGTCTCGCATTTCCGGTGACTGCTACCTGCCGCCCACGACAGCCCGGCGAGCTACGGCCATCTGCAGACTATATTCCACAATTCTCAACTTCTGACACTTTTCACCAACGCTTTAAGTTAGTTACTCAATCATGCAGTCATGCAGGCAATACTGCTCTAGAGTGCCTCACATTTCTCATAATTCAACATAGTCATGATCAGATGCCCTTGCCAGTGCCTTTATTATTAATACTAATGTTGGTAAGCTAACGTGTAAGTGCCCATATCCTGGCACCTTACACAACCCCCACCTTCGTAATAAAATTTTTGTAAGTATCAGTATAACCAGTGGTTATGGTGACATAACTGAAAATTTTTTCATGTGATCCGACACTAGATATTACCCGTGCCATCCTCTTTATTCACACACTCATACGATCTTTGTGAGACATGAATTACTTGGAAATCTCTGAAAAGCAGGACTGAAGGTCATTAGTTTTACCGGCACTGCTTGAAGGGAACTTGTTCCCGTGCCGTCTTACAAATTCACTAGTGCTTAGCCTGTGTGGAACTACAGCAATACAGCGTCAGCGTGACAGTATTTCGATACTGCGCTAGCAACATGTGTCACCTACGCTTGGGATACGCTGAGGTACACCCTGAGAGAATTCCTAATTACCACAATCAACAGATACATTCCGCAAAACATTACAAAATTGTATTAATTATAAAATTCGTGTTAGCAACTTGACAAACCTTTCATGGATGTTTTTACTTACAAAAATACAGCTCTAGGCTCAATATTGAAGTTGCAAATACAAAATAAAATAAAACAAATAATGTGACAGTGCTATGAAATTAGTATTTTAAGCAAACTGGCAGTAACACTCAAATTGGAAGTGATCCCCTGTGTTGACAAACTATTGTGTTGTCTGATATTAACATCAAAAGGAAAATGAACAAATTTGACCTAATTCGTCGTTAGTACAATTATTTAGTTATGAAAAACTTTATCAATGGTCGCTGTCCCTACACAGTTGGCTTAATCAAGACAACTTACGGTTATTGTGCTCACTGAATTTACTCTGCTTCTTGTTAATCTGCAAGCAATAGTAGGGCAACAATGTATAAGGGCGTGCCTTAACCTAGTTGTACAAAAATCACGAACTTATATCATCGACACAAAACATTAAATATGAACAGACGATTATATAATACAAAAAATTAAGTCAATCATATTAATTTGCACCAGAACTGTATAACAGAACAAGGATACATGCAAAAAAAAGAATCTAAATGAACAGACTCATCGTTACTTCAACCTACAAGATTCAACAGTGAACGATTACGCAAATTTAAGATCAATTAAAATTCAACGCAAGCCCTTTATGATTGTTTTGAACTTTGGTTCACATTTTTTTTTACAACCGGAACACACACACACACACACACACACACACACACACACAAACAGATTTTCTCTGTCGAGAGGGTTCTTCACGGGAGTGACACTGACTGTTCTTTGAATTTTGCACAGGAGAAGCAATGACGCTAGTTCATTTATGGAAAATGAGTGGCAATGAGTTGTTTATGGTACGCTACCGTTTGCTGATGTGGGAGTCGCTCTATCTAGCAGAGAGCTACTGTCTTTACAGGCATTAGCGAGGTTCTGGAGCGTCTTTTGTGTCGTCTACGCCCTCTGTAATGCACATAAATGGTATGAACCTCCGCTGTAGACGCACGTCGGTGTGTCGCGCCATTCGGTGCAGCTTAGTGTATTTGTTGGTGGTGGCGTCAGTGGCGTTTATCAGCTAACTTGTGCTCTCTGGCTTAGCTGGGACACACGGCAGGGGTCATAGGTGGAAAGGTAAGGTTATCGTTTCTCTGCTGGCACCCTCGTATATCTTGCATTCTCGTCTTACGGTAACGATTAACTACTCATCGTCTTCTTGACTGACTCTATGGTGGCACCTCTCCTTCTTTATTCCCTATCTCTAACTCTTCTGGAAGCCTCCACTCCTGCAGAGATCTCTTCTTGGTAAGTCCCGTCTTCACGGTACCGCTATAATTAGGGAGTCAGCCTGATCCGATAACAGTTGGGGACAAGAGGTGGACCTATGCAAGAGTTCCCACCAAGTGTACCTGTGTAACTTCCCTGCAGTTGGCCCCACCTCGGGTGATCCGCGCACGTCCTTCTAAGCAGATTACAAGTTGCTGGCCGCTTGTTAGCCGATATCGGACGCCGCTGCCATAGCCGAACAATAGGAGCCTGTCGGCCTCATCTCCATGGAGCGGCCAACGCTCGAGTATACCTGTATGGGCCGTATCGTTCGGCAGAACCGGTCTCGGTGCCACACAGCTGCTGACTGCGGTGTGGCACTGCCCTTGCTCTGTTTGCCGTTCAGCTTTCCATCAGGTCAAAGGCCGTGTGCGCTCACAGCTGTCTCACCACTAGTGCTTCTCTGCATACCATGCTCCCTTTGGTAGTCACACCTCATCTGCAATCGGTACATACAACCTAAATGGCACCCTTTTAACTTCACAGTATGGGTGAACTAAGTCTACAGCAATGGCACTAGAGTTATACCTAACTGATTCTTCTAACTTAACAGACATCATAATTAATCAATTGACAGATGTAATTGAATGAACACGCATATTTTTTTTCAAATTGTAAATAAAAAAAAGGCTTTATTTTTGTCAGGTGTCTCATGTCTGTAGGATGTTGTCAGTATGTTGTTTGTATGTTTGTAAAGTTAGAAATATATTTCATTTATACATTTTTTTAAAAAAAATGCAAAGTTATTATTATTATGCAGGAAGAGGAATGAGGATATATAGGATCTTCGTGCACATGAAGATATGTCGCCAAAGTCATCCTGTGAAGAAAAAAACAACAAAAAATCAAACACAGACACCAGCTCTCGCTTGTGTCTGATTCCTTGATTAGTATTTTAGTTATTCTGATTTCTTGCCGGTTGTGATTGTTACCCATTTTTCCTTTCTCTTACTTCAAAAACCTTTTTTTTGTGATTTCGTTCTCCTTCCAAATTTCCTCTTCAACTGGAAGCGATGTGCTTTCACATAAATTTGTTTGTGTCAATGAGCCTGGTTGGACCTGATGAACATAAAGAGCTTCAAAAAATGGCTCTGAGCACTATGGGACTTAACATCTGTGGCCATCAGTCCCCTAGAACTTAGAATTACTTAAACCTAACTAACCTAAGGACAGCACACAACACCCAGTCATCACGAGACAGAGAAAATCCCTGACCCCGCCGGGAATCGAACCCGGGAACCCAGAAACGTAAAGAGCAATTAACCGTACAATACTTACTTTATTTAGACTACTTTTTTGCTGACATACCCTCTTTATTTTCGAAAGCCCAAATGTTCGGAACTTTCTTCCTATGCAACACTTCGTCATGTCATGGATCCCTTGCGATTTTTTCATAAGACTACTCTACCATGCTTAGCATCCTGTACCCTTCTTTAGGGTTGATCTCCGCTCTCGCAACCGCGCAGAGCCTTATCCCACCAACCACAAATAAAACACCACTCTCGCAACTGTGCAGAGTCCTCTCAACACATACTTCCCCTGTTGACGTCACCCTGACGATGAACTTCTTCATATAATTTTGCAGGTCATCCTGGCTGTGCTGGTACGTATCAAATGCATAAAAAACCTCGCTATAGCTTCATGAAAAATATGTTCGGTAACCCCTTGAACCAACGCTTGTTGCAGTTTTCTCGTCTGTTTCAACGAGCTCGCTCGGCAAGGTGTCCGCCACAGACTCAGCTACCCAGTCATTTTTCTGCTTTACTGTAACCGATAATTTCTCAATTGTTTGCCCAAAATTCTGCACATTTACTGACGACTATAACGTCTCTTGAACCACAAATTGCCGCGCGGGACTAGCCGAGCGGTCTTAGGCGCTGCAATCATGGACTGTGTTGCTGGTCCCGGCGGAGGCTCGAGTCTTCCCTCGGGCATGGGTGTGTGTGTTTGTCCTTAGGATAATTTAGGTTAAGTAGTGTGTAAGCTTAGGGACTTATGAACTTAGCAGTTAAGTCCCATAAGATTTCACACACATTTGAACATTTGAACCACAAATTACTGACTTCTTATGGACAGAACTGCAGGCTGTGTTTGCCCAAATGTACCCCTTATTAGCCAAACAACAACATACACACAAGAACGTACCATAACAATTATATTTGTAACATATAACTAACATTAACATTATTTACAAAAACAGAACAACATGGCCTCGTCCTATCCCACATAGGGCTTCAAATGTGTAATATGGTGCACTTCCAAGGACTTTCCGGTTTTTAGGCTCACTAACTCCACGGCATTGGGATGGGGAGTTCGCCGCACCCGCACAGGGCCATGATACAGAGCGAAGAACATTTTGCACACTTTCTTTTGTTTATTAGACAAGCGGTGAGATTTCACCATCACTTTGTCATTGACTGAAAATGTCGTCACTACTGCCGACTTGTCCGATCTCACCTTACGTGAGTGTGCAGCCACCCGAATGTTTTGCAAAGCCTGACGTACAATTTCCATGTGTCTTCATCTTGGGCGTGGGGGAAAATGTAAAAGCTCCCGAATTCTATCCGGTGGATAGGTGTTCTTAAACACTGTCACCGGCGAAGGAAGTGTGGTACTATGGGGCATTTCACTGATGGCCTCCTCAACGTCTTTTCATGTCGTCTCGGACAGTACTTGCGGCACATCGCTCCCAAATCCTTCATCGTACGTTCGGCGGGGGTACAACTTGGTTTGTACCTAGAGATGTAAATAGGCTTAATATTGTATTCCCGAAGGGTTGCCTGCCATTGTTCTGGCCTGTACTGAGGACCGTTGTCAGATATAATCCGGTCGATGCGCCCAACTTGCTTTAAGAAATCTTGCCACAAAGCTTGACTGACACAGAGACCCGTAGCCCTTTTCAAAAGTGTCACCTTTACATACTTCGACGTCAGCTCAATTACTACCAGTATGTAGCAGGAGCCTCTCTTTGTCTTGGCTAGGGGGCCGATTAAGTCCGACGCTGCAGTCTGTCGTAACTTCGTAGGGACAATGGGATACAGTGGTGCCTGCATGGTGACCGTGCTAGTTTTCCCTTTCTGGCAAATATTATGGTAACGCAGCACCCCCGTATTCTCCTCTCCATGTTACGGAAGTAACATACGCTCCGCAACTTCAAGAAAGACTATCGAGCGCCGAAGTGGACATAGCTAAAATGAGTGTACGAGATGACCTTGTCGATCAGGTCTTCCAGCACACATACTACCCATAGGGAGCTGTCGACGTTCCTCCGATAGAAAAGCACAATCTTGCGCATCAAGTAATGGTGCCTAATCCCTACTTGTGTCTTATCTCGGTACTTTTGTTTGATTGTCAAAAGGTGCGGATCCTTACCCTGTTCTTTCTGAATATCTTTCATCGAAACAGCCACGTAGTTCTCAAATGCTACCTTCCTCATGTTGTAGAGAGACAACGGTTGATCACCTCTCTCCCGTAGCTGGGTGTCATTTCCACCATTTTGCGATCGTGACAACATGTCAGCGATGACGTTTGATAACCCCGGTACATAAATGGTTGTAAAGTTAAATTCTTGTAATACCAAAATCCACTGCCCAGTCGACCATGCGTGAGATTTGCTGTTTGAAGGAATTCGAGCGCTCGATGGTCGGTATACACGCGGGTTCTACGGCCAAACAAGAAGTACCGAAAATTTTGGAATCACCAAACTATCACCAAAGCTTCCAGTTCCATTACGGAATAGTTCTGCTCCCTCTTGCTGAGCACACGACTTCCGAAAGCTATGGTTTTGTGTATCCTCTGACCATCCTGCTCATAGTCTTGAAAGATCATGACTCCAAGACCCGTCTTCGCGGAGTCAGTGGCCATGTAGAAGTCCTGTTCGAGATTGGAATGGGCGAGAATAAGAGCCTCGAGAAGTGCTTGCTTCAGACACCTAAATTCCCCATCGGCTACCTCGTCCCACACAAAAGGCGTATTCTTCCCTGTCAGTGCACAGAGCCAGGTGTGGCTAAATTCTCTATGTGTATGAATCGTTTAAAAAAAGCTAATTACTCCAAGGAACCTACGTGAACTCTTCTGAGAGTTTGGAGAAGCCAATTGGACTATTGCTTTCAATTTCTCAGGATTGGGGATGATCCCTTGTGCCGAAATAACGTGCCCTAGAAAGTCCACTTCCTTGGTTCCGACACACGATTTCTCAACGTTTGCCGTGACGCAATGCTCGCGCAGTTTGTCCAGCAACATTCCTAACACCTCGTTTTGCCGTCCCCACGAACTTTCCCCTGTCAAAATGGCATCTACATAGAACGTGACGCACTCCTTCAACGTGTCATTTAGTATCGTTCCCAGACCGTGAATGAATGCAGCTGAAGATACATTTAGCCCGAAAGGTAAACGTCGGAACAGGTAACAAGGGCCAAATGCGTGAAAGGCTGTATATTTGGAACACTCTGGCGCCAACTCAATTTGCCAAAACCTACTTCGCAAGTCGATCTAAGAAAAGATCGATACACCGTCAAACGTCTACAACAGCGCTTCTAGCGGTTCTCGTCTATCCGTTTCGGGAATGATTATGGTCTTAATTTGACGGGAGTCTAGGACCAGGCGGATTTTTCCATTCTTTTTCTCTACTATACGCAAGGGGCTGTGGTACTTGGATGTAGCCTTTTTTATTACTCCGTCTATTAGCATTTCCTGGAGTTGGAGCGCCATCTGTTTCCGATATACCAACGGATTGGGATAGGTCGGTACACGGAAGGGAACATGCTTCCTTTCTCTAAACCTATATTGAAACCCTTTTATGGCTCCCGGTTTCGGAAGAAATACCTCCGCATTTCTTCTGAGCACTAATTCTGTTCTCTCTGCAGCGGCTATGTCTTCGAGTACCGCCACTTTTCCTCGTATTGCCTCATGTTTCTCTCAGTGTTTCGTCTTTACCCTGACAGCTCGTTTGTAATTGGTCCTGTGCGGAGCGCTGTCGCCCACCCTGACGCTGGTCTCCAGTAATCCTTAAATTCAGACAAGCCACTGGTAGTTCATCTTTCGTCATTTGTTCTGCGAACCTAATGTACGTTTCGCTCTTTTCTCCTAGTGTCAGTGTAACTAGGCCCATATTGATTATCGCCTTGTGTTGGATCACAAAATCAATCCCAAATATCATTTGAGCCGCGAGGTGTGGAACGATTAAAAAATTTCCGTGTAGTACATATTCCTGACAACTAAACTCCAGTCTTGTCTGATACTTAATTTCATTGGGATTCCCTCTGACGGCACCACGGATTTTAATCTTATGGACGTTTAGTGTCGGAGGTTTCAACATGTTGAATCTATCAAATAGGGTTTCCGAGATCGCAGAAACTTCGCTCTCGCTATCTAGTATAGCCTCAGCTGTTATGTCACCTAGTTTAATCTTAACGAACTGGTGCAGATCTCGCATAACAACTTTCTCCCTCTCTTCTAAGAGCGATTCCCTAACATCGTCATACATGAACATGTAGCTGTGGTGGTTCCCGATACGTGGTGCGGGTTTTTGTGCCAACGTCCCTGCAACGTTGGCTAGTCATGGCTGTTCATGCACCTCTTCTATCTGTGCACTCCCAAGATTTGGCCCCGTAATATCTATTGTCTGCAGATTGTTTTCTCGTCTTTTTTGAGATGCAAAGTTCTGTTGTGGATGTCCTTGCGACCACGGCTGATTTGTGCCCCACTTTTCTTTCCTCCATTTATTACCGATATTCGTTCTTGATCCTGTTGACCGTTATGCGTTTGCTAGCTGTTACTACTATGCCGTATGTTCACCCGTTTTTGATCTGCTTGTGCGCTGAAATTTTGTGACACGACTTTCGGGTTTTCTACATCTCTTACGGTTACGCGCCAGCTCCTCGTTCAGCACGAATTCGACTTCTTTCAGTATATTTCTGTAGCCCTCCACATCGTCTCCGCATTTACTTATCAGATTTTGTTGGTAACGTGTGGGCAGCTTCATGTAGCAAATACGGATAATCTTGTTATGCGTATACGAGTTGCCTAGGAATTCATTTTTCTTGACCAGCTGGTCAAGGAATTTCACTGCGCTTTTGAAGCCTGCAGTTTCCATGCCTTTCGCCATCATCATTTCGTGTTTTATTCTGGTCTGAGTACTTTGTGACCAGTATCGATTGAAATTCTTCGAACGATTCGCAAGACTTCCGACATTTAAGCGTCGTTTCTGCCACCAACCCTTCTAAATGTGCACATACAAAGTCGATCTGTTTCCGCGCTGGCCAATGCGGTGGCAATGCTTCTATGAATAGGGAGATAAAAGTCCTCTCGATAGTGTTGGAATCTTGGTAGGCTCAAGAACTTTTCATGGTCGAACTGCTCCTCGTATCTTGGAGTTCGTTCATTTCCATGGCCCTGCTGTATACTGTAGTGTGTCGGCGGTGTACTGTCTCCTCCATTCGTACTGGTTTGTGTTTCCGTACTACCGGAATCTCCACTCTGCGAGTTGCACCGTTGCAGAGGTAAACAGTTCTCATGGCTGCTCCGTACCGACCTCGGCTCTGCAACCATCAGAGCCACCGTATCTTTCCCCATCACGACCCGTCTAGCTGCTTGAATGGGACTTGGTTCGTAAGCGGGAGGTGGAGGACTTGACTGCTTCTGTCCCGTGCTACTTGCACCACCGTTCAGAAACTCTGTGTCCCCAGTTAACAGTGTTACATTTCCTGCGCTCTCTTGTGATTGCACTGCCTCCCCAGTTATCTACGCGCAAAAATTTTCGCGTTCTTGCTGCACGATCTGCACTACCCTTTCGTCAATTGACTTTTCCATCTGCGCCACACTCTCTTCAACTACTTCCTCGACATTTATCTGTAATGACTTTCCCGCAGGTTTTCCAGGCGATGTTTCAGTTTAGTCAGTTCCTTTTTTCGACGGAGATCGCCTTCTTAGTTTTCTCGCAAGCCTCTTGGACAATCCGTTTCACACAACGTGCGTCTCGTATCGCCAGAACTTCGTCCTTTTTAACTTCGCCTAAGTCTTTCTCAATTTCCCGCCTGAAGGAAAGCATTTTTGTTTCCAAACCTGTACTCCTCCTATCTAATTTCTCGTCGGTCTCTCTGCTTTGTGCATCTAAATTTTCCTTGATATCATTCTTGTTTTCATCCATCTTCCTTATCAATTTCGAGCGCGACCACTTATCTATCGTCACAGCTCCTCCAGGACTGCGCGGTCTCCGCGAGTGCCAACCTTTCTCTACCCGCTGATCGTTATGGTTAGACTCATGTCCGGTTGTTTCTCTTACGGTGCTAGCCCGACTTGCCCAAACGCCGGAGGCCCACTGTAGCAACGTCTGGTTGGTATCGGACTAAAATTCTCCTTCCGGTTCAAATTTATTTTACTACCACGGTACTCGAATTCAACTTCAGATTCCGAGTTGTCTCCTTTACCACTAGTATAACTATAATCTCTGTTATCCAAGTTACCTGTGTTGGATCGTTCTGCTTGCATTTGCTCATGCTCAAACGGAACATCGTGAACTTCTGCGACTGCCAACATTCTATTTTCCTCACTATGACCCTCCATATTTCTCTCACGAGCCTGCATTCGCTCTTCCGCCTTGGCCTGGCTACACGTCCTCATGTACTAACGATTATTACCACCAAAATAACAAATAACTACACAAAATGCAGCACATAAAACACAAATCAAATCACAAAAATAATTGAAATGCGACTTAAGCAAAAGACAAAAATAAGAGAAAATTTTTTTGCGATGATTTATCAAAAACTACACTTATGCCCTTGACATGCGCCATTTCTGTGTCACTGTCCCACCAATATTTCAACATAGTCGTAGATTACTCCCTTGCATCAATACACATACAAGAACATACAAACTACATACCAATAGCTGAAATTAGGGTCGACTTTAACAAAAATTTAGAAAATCCGACTACGTCACAAACAAATGCCTATTTCTGAACAATCCTGGTAGGGTCGCCATGTGTAAGCTTATCTGTCCGTCGCTGACATAGGACGCTGCAAACCTTCGTTCCTTCCCGGCTGGGCAAGCTGTGCAGTGACCAGAGTACATGTAAAGATTACTGGGTCAGGGTAAATGCTACCTACTATGAAATCGATAATTCGATTGTAATATTAGTATAACTGACAAAGTTTCCAAAAAAAAGTGAACTTCTTTGTCCACCCACACACTCCTGAGAATGGTCCATTAACAATTTGCAATTAAGTGCTCCTATTGCCGGCAGCTGCGTTGATAAATACTCGGCACCTCGCAAGGATAACTACCAGATCAAGAATATTAGGTAAGTTATTGGAAGTGGTTAAGCGATGGTGAAAATCTCGCTTCTGAGCACACAAAGAGCACTATCCACAGAATTCTTCATGGAACACGCGTTGGTGCAGTGCTGGGATACAGACCGTATATCTCCCTTCGAAGACGATGGCCAAGACGCCGTCTCCAAGTCCGTACAGCTTGAAGGCTGAAGGCGAAGTCCTCCCTCTCCACAATTCTCCTGTTTCCCACACGTACGAAAACGCAGTGGAAGAATACTGACTTACGGCCAATGTCGAGCGCTCTATCATCGCCGAAATCCCTCCAACGGCATTTCTGAGATCTACCCAATGATCGAGTAGGTCATATCGCCCTTACACAAACTAAATTCCAGTCTTCGCCACGTGGTTCCCAACACAGGTGGCTCCTGATGCCGGGCTACCACCAAAAGCGCCGTATTGTCCCGCGTTTCCGGTGACAGCTACCTGTCGCACACGGCGGCCCGGCGAGCTACGGCCAGTTGCAGACTTTAAGTTCCACAATTCTAAACTTCTGACACTTTTCACCAATCACGCAGACCTGCAGGGAATACTGCTCGAGAGTGCCTCATGTTTCTCATAATTCTACAGAGTCCTGATCTGATGCCCTTGCCAGTCCCTTTATTGTTAATACTAATGTTGGTAAGCTAACGTGTAAGTGCCCATGTCCTGGCATCTTAAACTTTGAATAAATTTGGAGTAATACAATTTGATATCGCTTAGTAGCAATATAACGTTTCACCCTTTACGTGTTCTATTGTTAAATGCACTTGTACATGCTGCAATTAAGCTGATCTTGTCCTCACGGCCCCTACAGGGGCCATACATGAGGGGTTGTAGTACATTCTCTGGATACGTTCAATATCTCCTTTGAGCGCTATTTTGTACAGGTACATTTTGTACAGCAACATTCTTTGATGGATCACATGTATTCTAAGTGATCTTTGTATTTTGATGGAATTTCCTTGTATTCTACCAATGAACCGAACTCAGTCACCTGGCTTACCTACGACTGACTCTATGTAATCGTTTCATTTCGCGTCCCTGTAAAGTGCTACACGCAGGTATTAGCAAAAATTCAGCTATTCCAATCACATCTCATTGATATTGCAGTCATAGATTATTTCGTATTCTTGTTCCGTGGAATGCCAAATTTTATATTGCTAAGCAATAAAGAAAGTTTCCAGTCTTTGTACTATTTTAAAACCTTGTCAAAACACAGGGTGCTGCGCTGGAACTAGAAAGTATTTGAAATATCAATTTAATTCTTTTTTCTTTACAAAGAGTAACATTTAAACTTTTGTTCCATTAAGTTTTGAAAATGATATCTTGAAGGTGGCCTCCGTTCTGCTCAATGCATTTGGAGAATCTAAATCGGAAGTTTCGGACCATTTTTCCCAAGATGTCTCTGTCGATGTTGGCAATAGCAGCCCGGATATTGTTCTGTAGCTCATCAAGGGCCTGCGGACGACTGCTATACCCCTAGGATTTCAGATAGCCCCTTAGGAAAAAGTCGCACGGCCGTAAATCTGGAGTGGGTTCTGGCCACAGGAGAACGCCCCTCTGGAGATGAGACGATCGGGGAAGTGTTCGCACAACATGGTCATAGAAGTTCGTGGCGTGTGGGCTGCGGCGCCACCTTGTTGGAAACAATCACCCACATCCATTTCTTCAAGATATGGAAAAAAAACATCTGAACATAATGCTCAGAAGTGACAGTCACTGTCTTATCGTTCTCTTCGAAAAACCATGGGCCAATATGCCAACTTTAGATAGTGCAAACCAAACAGTCACAAGTTCTGCTCATTAAGTTCGTGCCACTCCTATACCGTATATTTTGTTTATTCACGCAGTCAGACAAATGAAAATGTGTCTCATCACTGAAGAGCACTAAGGCGTTCTGAGGCATTTCATCGCTGAAGCACACTGCAGGACACTGCAGGAGCCTCCACGAAGATTGCGTTCACCACTCGAACAACAAGCAATCGGGCGTCCCCTGGAAACGACCTAGTCGGCCAATCCAGCAAATACCGGAGCACCAAAACCAAAGGTGACAAAACAACTCTCCGAAGAGACTCAAAAAAGGCCTTTATCAAGACCATCACTAGTGACAACTTCCTGCAATATTGAAGGCTTATTTGTAAATAAAGAAATTTTATTATCTGACATGTGCAAACGAAACAACTGTGATGTTTTAGTGTTACAAGAAACACACAGGGCACCAACTAGCCATAGACCAAAAATACAGGGCATGAAATTAGTTCTTGAGAGACCACACGAAAGGTACGGAAGTGCTATATTTGTGAAACCGAACTTAAACATATGCTCCTGTGCTCTGACCTGCGAAGAAAATATAGAAATTTTAACAATTGAGCTACATTCATGTACTGTAACATCCGTGTACAAACCACCCAGTGCGAGGTTCAAATTTACGGAGCCTGGAAATTTCCATTCAAAAAACATTAAAGTTATAGTAGGAGATTTTAACTGTCACGGTCTCGCATGGGGTTATAAAGAGACAAATGACGATGGTGAAATGCTGAAGATCTGGGCAGACCAGGCTAAACTGAAATTGATACATGACCCAAAGTTGCCTGCATCATTTAACAGTGGAAGATGGAAACGAGGATATAATCCAGATAACATCTTTGTCTCCGAAAAGGTATCCATGCAAACTGTACAGCAAATCGAGGACCCAATTCCAAGATCGCAACACAGACCAATAACTTGCTGCATTACTGCAGTAATCAAATCAGATGTAATGCCCTTCAAGAGACTCTTCAATTTCAAAAAAGCTCATTGGGAACTTTTCACAGAGGACCTTGATAAGGAGATCTTGGAAATTAAACCAGAGATACAATCATATGAAACTTTTATAGACCTTGTCAAGAAAATCTCTCGACAGCGCATACCTAGAGGGTGCCGCACCCAGTATATCGCTGGACTCAATGGTAGCAGCAAGGAAGCTCTGAAAAAGTATGAAGAACTGTACAACAAGGACCCCTTCTCAGAGGAAACGATCCAGGCAGGTGAGGAACTGATGTCTGGTATATCCGAAGCGAGAAAGGAAAAGTGGTGTAACCTCCTACAAGAGACGGACATGAAGCACAGCAATAGGAAGGCTTGGAAACTGGTCAAAAGTCTCAGCAACGACCCAAGAGAACCACAAGCAAATTACAGTGAAGTTACACCTGATCAGATAGCTCACCAACTACTCATAACGGAATAACTAAAAGGAAGATCAGGAATGCCAAAAATAAAAGAAAACTGAACGAGGAGATTAGCTTCCTAGATCGCCCGTTCTTCATTCAGGAGCTACAAGATGCCATCAACGATTTGAAAAACAATAAGGCCGCTGGCATCGATGATCTGAGACCTGAGCAACTTAAACATTTTGGACCGGGAGTACAAACATGGATCCTAGAGCTAATGAATCACTGTATTACAACAATGCAAATTCCTAAACTGTGGAGGAAAGCTCGGGTTATTGCGTTACTAAAACCAGGGAAAGACCCAGCTGAAGTTAAAAATTTTCGGCCTGTCTCACTGCTTTGTCATTTATTTAAAGTGCTGGAGCGAATGATCCTCAAACGCATAGCCGATCATGTGGACAAAGCCCTCATTAACGAACAAGCTGGATTTCGACCAGGAAAATCATGCTGTGGCCAAATCCTTAATCTCACACAGTACGTCGAAGACGGCTATCAGAGAGGAGAAGTAACTGGGGTCGCATTCCTGGATCTCAGTGCTGCATATGACACAGTTAACCATAAGTTGCTTACCCAGAAAGTGTATAATGTCACTAAGGACTACACCCTTTCTATGTTCGTAAAATGCATGCTACAGAACAGACGCTACTATGTAACCTTACAATCTAAAAACAGCCGATGGTGGACACACAAAAATGGACTTGCACAGGGTAGTGTCTTTGCTCCAATATTATTTAACATCTATACCAATGATCTTCCCATCAGCCACCAGACACGAATGTTCATATATGCTGATGATGCAGCAGTGGCCACACAGGATAAAACCTTTGAACAAGTGGAGGAGAATCTCACAGGAGCCTTAAAAGAACTTGCTACCTATTACGACGGCAATAATCTGAAACCAAACCCTAGTACATCTCAAGTATCCGCCTTCCATCTTAGGAACAAACAAGCCAAACGGAAACTCCGAGTCATGTGGCAAGGGGAAGAGCTGAAACATACAAACATCCCAAAATACCTGGGAGTAAAATTGGACAGAGCACTTACTTTTAAGCAGCACTGTCACAACACTAAAAAAAAAAGGTCTGTGCCAGGAACAACATACTGCGGAAGCTAACAGGTTCATCGTGGGGAGCTCAACCACATGTTTTGCGCACCACGGGTCTGGTGCTGAGTATCTCAGCAGCGGAATTTGCGGCGCCAGTTTGGAGGAACTCTGCTCACACTAAGAAAGTTGACGTCGCCGTAAACGAAACTGTACGTATTGCCACAGGATGCCTCAAACCAACTCCCACAGACATCATTTATCCCATCATAGGCATAGCACCGCCCAGTATCCGCAAACAAGTAGCCGCCGAGATAGAAAGATCAAAACAAATGAACGATCCCCGACACCCGTTGCATATGCACCGAAAACAACGTGTCCGGCTGAAATCCCGCAGGACTTTCATTGAAACTACTGAAGAGCTCGCAACCAAGCCCGCCGCAAGGCAGCTATCTCTTTGGGAAGAAATGGTGCCACACTCCACAATGGAACTACTTGACGAGAGATCTGCAGGATTTCAACTACCTTTTACAACTTGGAGGTCATTAAACCGGCAGCGTACTGGAGTAACTGGGTGCAAATCAAACCTATTTAAATGGGGTTACAGAAATAGCGATAGGTGTGAATGCGGAGCAATACAGGACTTGGACCACCTACTGATTTGCCCATATATGTCTATAACATGCACTAAAGATGATATTTTGAAAGTCAATGACAAAGCAAACTACGTTGCTAATTACTGGGAAGGGAAGATATAATTGGTGCATCCGGATACGGAAGAAGAAATCGCTCAAGCCTTTAGGACGCATTTTTTCGTGAAACAAAATCACGTGGTTGAAATGTGTGCACCACTGATAGTCTATACGGATGAATTTTCAGCTCTTCAAGAAGAATTCGTCTCACTGTGCGTTCAGAAATTTCAAGGGCAGCTGCATGTTTGCGTGAAGATATACTGTGCGATCTAAAGTAGCCGGACACCCCCAAAAGCATACGTTTTTCAGGTGCATTGTGCTGCAACCTACTGCTACGTACTCCATATGAGCGACCTCAGTAGTCATTAGGCACCGTGAGAGAGCAGAATAGGGCGCTCCGTGGAACTCACGGACTTGAATGTGCTACGGTGGTTCGGTGTCACTTGTGTCATACGTCTGTACATGTGAGATTTCCACACTCCTAAACATGCCTAGGTCCACTGTTTCAGATGTGATAGTGAAGTGGAAACGTGAAGGGATACATGCAGCACAAAAGCGTACAGGCCGACCTCGTCAGCTGACTGACAGAGCCCGCCGACAGTTGAAGAGGGTCGTAATGTGTAATAGGCAAGCAGCTATGGAAATTATCACACAGGAATTCCAAGCTGCATCAGGATCCACTGAAAGTACTATGACAGTTAGGCGGGATGTGAGAGAACTTGGATTTCATGGTTTAGCGGCTGCTCATAAGCCACACATCACGTCGGTAAATGCCAAAATACGTCTCTCTTGGTATAAGGAGCGTACACATTGGACGATTGAAAAGTGGGAAAATTTTGTGTGCAGTGACGAATCGCAGTACACAATGTGGCGATCTGATGGCAGGATGTTGGTATGCCGAATGCCCGGTGAAAGTCATCTGCTAGCAAATTCGGAAGCGGTGTTGTTGTGGTGTGGTCGTGTTTTTCATGGAGGGGGCTTGGACCCCTTGTTGTTTTGCGTGGCACTATCACAGCACAGATCTACATTGACGTTTTAAGCACGTTCTTGCTTTCCACTGTTGATGAGCAATTCGGATGGTGAGTACATCTTTCAACATATTCGAGCGCCCTGGTTTCTTTTTCTACACGCTTCCAGTATCCATAAAGGTGTCTACCCACATAACAATTGATTGCCCATCAGGAACACGACCTGCAGGTGCGATATTGATTTGTCTCCTGAATGCACGCTGAGTTCTGATAACCGAACATCCATTCGAAAAGTAGGCCGCAATGGCAAACGTGCGCACCTCTCTTGCTCACTGCATGATCGCTACCAGACTAACCTTTAAAAAAAAAACGTTAAGTCTAGCACTTTTGATTGCACTGAAACCCAGGCGTCAGTGAGTGACAGCCGCTGTGTGCTGCTCGTTTCAAATAAGGAAATGACTGTGAAACATTTTTTCAGACAGTACTTCGTCACACAATCTCATCTTCTGTGAAGTATTTCACATAACTGTTAATGTTGTCTGCAAAGTCATTAACATAAACATGAACACCAAGGGTCCCAACACACATCTCAGTGGCACACCTAAATTTTAGTCTTCATCTGTCCATGACTCACCAGCCAAGATAACAGGCAGCGGTTTCCCCAAGAATAAATCGTCAATCCAGTCGCAAGTTCCACGTGCACGGTACCAATATGGCTTTATAAAATATAAAAAAAACAGTGGCTCTAAGCTCTATGGGACTTAACGTCTGATGTCATCAGTACCCTAGACTTAGGACTACTTAAGCCTAAGTAACCTACGGACATCACACACATGCATTCAGGATTCGAACCTGCTACCGTAGCAGCACTGCGGTTCCAGACTGAAGCGCTTAGAACCGCTCGGCCACATCGGCCAACGATACCAATTCATTCATTTTTTAGGAGGTTCTATCTAATTCTCTATAGATCACAGAGGTAAGGGATCAAGTGGTTCCGGATAGCCATTGGCCAAGAGATCTCTTGCATAATTGTCGGACAATCTGTAGCTATCCTACAGTACATGGTCAAAATTTAAACATTACACGTCTCTTCCAGCGCAGGGAAATTGGACCAATCATTTCATTCTTTTGCTATAGGTGTGGTCTATTACGGACCTAATGCGGCTTGTAAAGGCACCATTTGTTCACGGGCAGTCCTTGAGAAAACACTGAAAAACAGTGATAGTACCAGTTGAGGAAATAGCCACTTCTATAGTTTCTAATCATGGTGGATCGTCGAAATTTTTACAAAACGCCCTTAAGATCCCATTCTTGGGGAGCATCGAAAACTTTGTGCTATCATTACCCATTAACGAGTTCCACATGTTCAAAGTTACTGTACTTATTCATAAAACAGAAAAAAACCTATTTCTGGCGTTTTTGCACCATGAACCACAATTATCTAAATAAGTAACTACACATTCTCTAGACGTACATCTAGGAACGCCATTTTCCCTTTTCGAAAATCTGCATCCGTTATCAAGATACACCCGACTATCCATGACTTTTCGGTTACGAAAAATATCGCTCGTGGGGATGCCCACTTCTATAATTTCTAGTCATGGTAAAAATGTTTACAATATGTTATTAAAACGAAACTGCTTTTGATGTCATTATCCGTCATCCGTATCCAGAGCTTCCAACTTACCACACTTACGAAAGTGAATATGCACATAATATCCGGTGTGAGACGTAAATGTCTTTCAAACTGACTTAGTCCACACATGTTAATATTTCTAGGATCATCAGAACGCTAAGGGTCAACAAACTATGTTTTAGGCCGCATTTTCTTATCAATAAAACTTTTGACGCGCTGTCTCAGTGCAACTAGCACTTTATACGTACACAAATATACCCATCGTGGTACTTCATTGACAAAAAATGAGCAAAGAAAGTCTTCACATTCCTGAAAATAACTTAAAATGACTGCCAAAAATTATGTAAAATGAGAACACTGCAAATCATGTAGAATGTTTGTAATCACATTATACTCTTTTAAGTTACAGATCATAAGACGGTCGTTTTCGATGAATTGCGATCTGTGGGCAAAGTATGCAGGGAAACAATTTTTTGTTAACCTAAATTAAGGATACTTATTTGTTGTTTATATGTGTCAAAGTATGCAAATGTGCCAAAGTTTACGAAAAAACTTTCAGAACTTTACTGACCTATGGAATTCGTTATATATAATCACCACATCGTGCTGTAACAGAGAAAAGCAGTGAACCATTTGAAATATACTCTTGTCGCAGCACAGAAAGGGCCGGTATGTTCCTCTTTAAAAGACGCTGATAGAAAATATGGGAACCATCTGCCTCAGTCCTCATCCCTCTTTCCTCACCAATAAGGCACACAATCACAAGAGTGCTTTTTGTGCTGAAACACAGTAGCAGAAGGCTGTGGACGGTCGAAGAGAGGCGGAACTGCTCCAATTGGAGAGAAAGAGAGAGAAAATGGCGGTGCGAGAGAGAAAGTGGTGGTGGTGAAAGATAAAGAAGGATGGATGAAGAGAAAGAATGTATTGATGGTCAGTGAGAAACAGTGGCAGTAAAAGGGAAATAAAAATGGGTGGAGGTAGTAGTAGTGGCAGCAAATGAGAGACAGTGGAAATGAGAAACACAGATTAGTGGAGACCATGCATATGTTTGCACCCTTCCACATTAGCACGTAGATGTAAGGAAAGGCACATTTTGGATCGACATTTTAAACACGGTCGTGTAGGAGAGAAAGTGAGTAGGATCCCGTAGAATTTTCGAGTGGTGGAGAGTATGGGAGCGGGGAAGAAATACGAAAGAAGACAGTGAGAGTGGCAGTGGGATACTCCGTAAATTAATGGGAGAGGAGCCCATGGGAGACAGACAAGTGTAGATAGTGATAATGAGAGGGAGATGCTGACCATGAAGGCTTCTGTTCAGAGACAGGCTAGTAAAAGATTTGGAATGTTCGGCATAAAAACAGCGGGCATATGTTTACATGCCAAAATTTTTGATGAGGAAGGTGGATGTAGGATTGAGGCAGCTGGTTTCAGACTTTTCTGTCATAATCTTCCAAAGAGGAACATATGCACTCACCTGTGCTACGACAGGAGCATTTTTACTCTAATTTACAGAAGCGCTTTTCATAATAAGCGTAGATCTGGTTCTGAATCAAACGCAATGTTTATCGATACAATAGAAGACCTCTGCAAAACCCGGCCGGTGTGGCTGAGCGGTTCTAAGCACTTCAATCTGGAACCGCGCGACCGCTATGGTCGCAGGTTCGAATCCAGCCTCTGGCATGGATGTGTGTAATGTCCTTAGGTTAGTTAGGTTTAAGTAGTTCAAAGTTCTAGGGGACTGACGACCGCTGTTAAGTCCCATAGTGCTCAGAACCATTTGAACCTCTGCAAAACTTCGAGCCATGTACTAAAATAGTGTTTTGATTTTGTGTTCCGCTACTAGACGGTGCCAAAGATGCGCACAACCTATCGATGTGTTATTATTTCATATAAACCTCTGCAATGTGTTGTGTAACTAAAATTAGTCGTGAATGGTAAGGTTAAACGTAATTTCAGTTGATACCATGACAATCACTGTATATCATAACTTTACTTATTTGAATTTAAACATATGGTTTTCTTTGATAGAAGCAGTGCACAGGAGAGACAGCTCATTGGCGCAGATGCTGTAGTGAAAACCAAAATACGACATCCATGGGAGAAACTTTGATCTGTCATAATACCAAATATGAGCATTACCCCACTTCCGTAATATCCCTGTTAACTTAGTAATTACACGAAGACTGTTCTCCTCTAATATATAGCTGATATTACCAAAACACGCGCTGCTGGTGGCTCGGCCGTTGCGGTAATGGTGAGGCCTGTCCGGTCTGACCTTTGTCGAGATACATGCCTGTAGAGCGGTTGCCTAATGGTCAACCGCGGAGCGCGGAGGGCGCTGGAGTGGAGCGAAGCTTTCGGGGACAAATAGGCAGTCGGCGCGGCTTATGTGAGCCATTAACCTGGAACACTGCCCGCCTAACAGTTTCATTTGCAGGGCGGGGCCGTTCGGCAGCGCCGCGGGAAGGAGGACATTAACTTGGCGTTTTAATGAACAGCCTTGTATTCACTTGCGAATAAAACTTTAGCCCCGGTAGTCCGAACCGAACTTCTCGTTTGTTATGGAACTGGTCCAGGCCAGTTTTCCTCTAGCTATAATGTGCCCACTGACAGATAAACAAAAGAGAGAAAGGAAGAGAGAAAGAGACTGAGTTCTGCAGAGACTGGACAAAAATATGGAAACACTAAAATTACATTACCATGCCTAGTACGGTATAGGGAAACCTTTCGCGTTTAAAACAGCTTCTACTCGCCTCCGAATGGATAAATACCGGCCTGTACGGTGTTCATGGGAATCGTTCGCGTAACGATGATGGATGTGGACAGTGATCACGCACCCTCCTCTCCAAAGTAGACCACAAAGACTCAGTTATATTGCGCCGTGGTGACCGTGGTGGCCAGAGGAGGCGCATCAGTTCGTACTCGTGCTCACAAAACCAGTCAAACACGATACCAGTTGCGTGATCAGGGACACTGTCGTCTTGAGAACTAGTGTTATACCGTGGAATTAACCTGATCAGCCAAAATGCTCACATAATTTTTAGCAGTACAGGGAACTTGCAGAGTAACCATGGGGCTTGCGGGTACCACGATAAGGCTGCGCAGATCATCACCTAGCCCCCATAAGTTTTAGCCCTTGTGATTGTGAACTAGGCCAAAAGTTGGAAACAGTGTGCAACAAGATTCATCCGACAAAGTGACTTTCTTCCATTGTTCCATAGTCCGGGTTTTACGGCTTCGACGCCACGTTTTCTTGTTATGGGCTTTCGTATCACTGATTAGTGATTTTGTAAGTCCAGATCTCCCTAAATTCGCTACTTACGCAGGTCTCCCTTTGTTGTTATTTTATTTATTTATTTTATTTTCTAACAGTTTTCCCGAGTGCGAAATACAGTTGTGGAGTGACAAGTTGTCGTTCTCCTATATTTAGTCATACTTTTGCTCAATGAGCGTCTCTCATAATCACTAAACACACATTTCCGTTCGCGTTGTGGCTTACCAGATGACACTTTTCCGCTCTAGTACGTGGTATGAATCTTCGAGAGGTGCCTGTTAAAACACCAAACACTTCGGTTACCTTGGTTACGGAAGCACCCGCAATACGAGCGCCAGCAATTTGGCCCACATGCGAGTTCGCTTAGCTCCAACGTAATGCATTGACAACTTCCCAATGCACTATTCTTACAAGAACAAACTTGCAACATATTGAGGACATTGCATAAGTGCCGTTATTGGTCAGAAACAACGGTGCAAACTGAAGATTCAGTAGCATCGACGTTTATGTTTAAGTATGCATTTTACGCGATGTTCCCGGGAACTTTAGCAGATTTATGCTTCATCAAAATATATTTTTTCCAAAACCATGATTGTAAATAATTGTTTCTTCGTAATTATCAGTTACATTTTATTAAAAAAAAAAAAAACACCGGCTTTCGCTCATCCACTACGGCAGTAATGGGTCTATGCTGTATGTATATTGTATGGCACGACGTATTATGTCATATACATACAGTAATCAACTTATCAATACTTGTGATTTCGCACGCCCCCTCAGCCTATACGACAGCATATGAACACGTTTAAGTGGTGGTGGTGGTTAGTGTTTAACGTCCCGTCGAGTACGAGGTCATTAGAGACGGAGCGCAAGCTCGGGTTAGGGAAGGATTGGGAAGGAAATCGGCCGTGCCCTTTGAAAGGAACCATCCCGGCATTTGCCTGAAACGATTTAGGGAAATCACGGAAAACCGAAATCAGGATGGCCGGAGACGGGATTGAACCGTCGTCCTCCCGAATGCGAGTCCAGTGTGCTAACCACTGCGCCACCTCGCTCGATCACGTTCAAGTGAAAATCAGCTCCCAGAAGAATAAGAAGTAACGATCTGACTCCCTGAAACGATACCACAGAATTCAGCACAATAAAATAACCAGGAATTGTATTATGAATAATTTTGTGCATTTTATGAATTATTAAACATCATAGTTCTCAGGCAAATGAAATTTCATCACAAAAGGATGATCCATAAAATTTAGCTCCAAAACCAGTCGTATCTTAACATTTTAAGCACTGTACACGAAAAGTAATGCTGTTAATACCAGAATTTAATTGAATGGCTGACTTCCCTCGAAAAGGAAAGGAAGATGGCAATTCACCCCCCCCCCCCCCCCCCCAAAGACCAACAGCTCACCGAAGACTACGCAGTGATTATTAAAACAGTTTATAGAATGTAAGAATCTATGAATCTATTTACTTTGAAGGTAGGTGCCTTACATCCCAGAAATAGTTGTAACAATAACTTTATACATCTTGGAAAAGGTAAAACAGACGTCAAGAAAATGAAACAACTAAGAACTAGCACCCTTCGTCACCTCCCACTTATTAGGTGAGAATTGGACAGTGATCGGGACAAAAACACAAGGGAATATTCGAAATCGTATACTTACTACCAAACACTATGTTAATTACAAATAGATTATAATGTACGACCAAAATCAAATTCCAGTAGAATAACTGAGAAAAGGGCTAGCTCATATTTCTACCATACAGCTAATTTTCATGATACACAGCTTGTACTTAAAGAGCTTACTAATATAACTGAGTGCGTTAAGTATTCAAACTTGTGCTTGAAAACCTCCCTCACGTTACATAATCAAAAAACAAAATAGATAACTAGCCAAAACCAGAATTCTAATAGGACAATACGAACAACAGTCTGTAGTAGCACTATATGAGATGTAAATCGTAATGAATTTTGCATCTCATTCTTTAAAATAGATGCAGAAAAATTGAGTTGCAATAGCAGTTGGAGAGATCTAGTCACTTACAAAAATAAAATAAGAAAAACTAGTTGATAGTGAAGAAGTGTCCAAATTGATATAGTGGCGCTCAATGTCAACACAAAACTAAAGCGATATTCAAAATATCAATGTATCGAGTCTATAGTTCTTACCGACAGATGCACTTCACAGGATAAATCAACAATGCTAAATATTTTAATAGAAAAACATTAGAGGAATAGGCAATCCTTTTGAGCGACACATCTAACTATTTTGATTTTGTATGTATGGACAATATTTCTTAAGCGAACAGGTATAACATAAGGTTAAAAGTAATTCTCTTCTGAGGTATTGACAAATTTGTTCAACTATTTATAAGCTAAATTTTTAACTTTCTCATCACTCATTGTCGTGGAAAATAAATGCATAATACATGTAATAAAGGACAGTATTTTGTTTCTTAAATCAGCAAAGCAGATGAATTCAATGCACGCACTTAAGCTACAGGTTTATCGTAAGTTATGCCCAGACGACCGTGAAGTTTCTGGTTGTGAGACTACACGCCTCACTCCCAAGTGTAAACGTATTCTTTTCGATGTAGAGGAGATCCTTCCCATGCATAAATTTGTACTTTGATGTGTGGGTCAGAAGATTTCTGTGATCTCTGCAGATGACGAACTATGGTAACTTTTAAGTCATTCAATCCGAGTTCAGTTCTCGAGAGCGGGTTGATTCAGTATGGCCTCAATGGGCTATGCACAAGCCTCTGTACTCCCAACGTCTCCATTCCTACACAGTCGAGGACGGCCATACCTGGGGGCAAAGGGAAAGAAAAAACTATAATGTAGTCATGTGGTTTTCTTTCAAGAAAGTGATTTACTTCATATTCCCAGGCCTAGCACCCCGCCTCCCTACAATGGGCACCATTGCCCACAGCATCTCTTCTTGCTCTCATCACTATCTGCTCCTAATTGTACAAAACTAATACAAGAATATGGTTGTACTTATAAACTTATCTTACTCTTCACATCGTCATGGTAATATCGGCATAATCTCTTCAACAAATCTGCATACAGCACCCCCTAAGTATTGACATGGTACGTAATTATTTATAAAGAGGGGTACCATTAAATGTTTTACAATTCACTTCAAGCAATTGTAGACACTGGAACATCAATAGGTACATTTTTCAAGAAAACATGGTATTTACAGGAAGAGTTAACCTGAAATGTCATATGGCTGTTAATGTCCACTTCCAAATTAATTCCTACTCGTACAAATCAAAATATCATACTGACACGTACAATGCTCTCACACTCATAGTAGTCCAAACAACTACATTTCAAACTGCGTACATAAAACAATCATTCTCCCCATTACATAGCGCCCCAACCAAGCTTCAAATATGCTACCAAATTCACCAAATGATTGGATTCAAAATTATTGACTCTAAATCTTTTCGTGTTTCATACTCTGAAGCAAATCTTTTTCATATAGGCCTATTTCCTCATCTCCTGAAACGATAAACTGGTAACATTACACGGCTTTAAATGTAACACTGATCGCAATACGTCAAATGAAAGGGAAAAAAAACGAAAAAAAACAAGAAAAGAGCATTCACCTTGGTTCCAATGGTTCTGAGCAGTATGGGACTAAACATCTAGGGTCATCAGTCCCCTAGAACTTAGAACTACTTAAACCTAACGACATCACACAACACCCAGCCATCACGAGGCAGAGAGAATCCCTGACTCCGCCGGGAATAGAATCCGGGAACCCGGGCGTGGGAAGTGAGAACGCTACCGCACGACCACGAGATGCGGGCAGCATTCAGTATGAGATAATAACAATTCTTCTAACAATATGTTCTTTTTTCATCAGCAAATGGTTGATTTGTTCAAAATGTGTGTGAATTACTCAGGGACAAAACTGCTGAGGTCATCGGTCCCTAGACTTACACACTACTTAAACTAACTTACACTAACGTATGCTAAGAACAACACACACATATGCCCGAAAGAGGACTTGAACCTTTGGGGGGAGTGGCCACTCAGTCCGTAACATGGCGCCTCAAACGAGCGCCTCTGATTTGTACTATGCTATTACCTGACACATTTATTGATAATTACCTTGTGAGGATCCTATATCTTCCCACATTTATCGTTCTTTGTGACAATGGTTGTAAGCTTATCGATTTGCTTCAATCCAGATCACGTATTATGTTATAGCAGGCGTCATTGGTTACCGGAATGCAGTATTTTCCCTCTAACAATGTCTTCTGACGTAGTCAATGTTGTTGCCAGGCGCGAGCTGCCGGTATGGGAGCCTGTCAGTGGAGATCAGAACAGATTGTGCGCGTGCCTGCACGCTCTCACTGATATGTTTATGGGGTAATTAACCGCTCTGCGTTATTCCGGCCGTAAAGTTTCAATGAAAAACCCTAAATGTCGTGTTGTAGTATGTGGGATGTTGCTAGTACAACAGAGTCTTTATAATGTGTAATATTTTCGGTAATAAACTGTACAGTCCGTGAGTCGCTAATAACTGCGCTCAATCGAACGCGTCACTGTTCGTTGACTAAAACATACCAGCAAAAGACAATACGTGATAAACACCTTGGAGTGGACAGCATACCAGCAAGTCCTGTTAGGTATACGGAGGCAGGTGTATAGAACGTCACATCCTGCGACAATCTTCTGATCCGGAGCCCGGCCACCAGCGCCAATCGATGGCGGATGAGTTGGGAATTTTCAGCGGCGCCTCTATTTTTCAAGCATTGATGGTCAGCAAAAAGGATACAGATGGTGAAATATTAATTGCTTCTAAATTGCGTGTGCTGTAAACATATTCCAATAACGATCTCCAGTCAACTGAAAATGTTGGTGTGATTAATGGGGAGAACAGTTTTAATCAGGTCAGTTACCGAATCGAGATTGATTTGCAGAAATCAAACTCTAGATGCAACTGAAAATTCAAATTCAAATTTGAATGTAAACATTCAGTTGCGAAACGCAGTGACAGTCAACAACAGTGCTGAGATGTGGGGAGAGATAATGAGTGTCGATAATAGACAAAAACTGGACAAGTGCGAATAGGACTCTCGATCTGAGGGTTTCTCACAAACTTCGTTGTGTATATTTATAATAATAAAGGCCTGGAGTAAGTCTTTCTATTGGATACCAATTTGGCGACTTGCGTGTCCCGAACCAAACCCAGTCATACAACCAGGGAAATGTGACCTACTTTCTAAAGTTGGATCCGATCAATTTTTTTTTTTTTTCAGACAGCTGTTGACCTCTTTGAGAGGTGAAAGTTATGTTAAAAATGAAGACTGAAAAACCTGTGATCCTGCCGAGATTCGATCCCGTGATTACTCAGTTTCTAGACATACGCTTTGCCGATGGAGCACGAGGCCCAGGATGTGGATGAACAGTTTTCCTACAGGTTTTTGTAATCCCACAACATATTATCATCATCACAGCTTCCTGAGCTCAGAGATATGTCCTGTGACTTTTTTGGTTACAAATTGGTTTCTAAGGCAAATGCTATTGTCTTAATACTATCTTGCACTCTATTCGGCGTAGCCGTTTTAGTGAATAGATGAAATAAAAGCTGGTGTGTTATGATGTTATCGTAAATAAGGTGACTAATTCTCCGATGAACATTTACGTTATTACTTTCTATTATTTAATTTACTTGTCCTCGTGATAATTTTTAATATTCGGTGTAGGCCGTCTTAATACAATGATGCGATGAATAAGCTGCCATGGTCAGAGTCTTAAGTGCTCACAGCACGTTCTATAAAACAAACCTATCTTCTTTCCCTTGCACGACAACGAAGTACGCAGGCGATTTACGAACATCATTTAATTTCAAAGTTGATCCTGACGCACAAAACTGATTAATAATCTTTCCAAGACCATGCATCATCGTGTTAAACATAGGCCTACAAGATACACTTCGACAATTTCCTTCATTAACCTCATCATTACAATCGCCCTTTCTCTCTTTTGCATTTAATATGCACTACAACCAATACTAACAGCTTACTAAACGGAAAGAGCTGTTATAGCTTGACACGTGACTTTTCGGGTATAAAAAATTATGACGTATATAGCCATATATTTTGACTTCATTGGCTTGGAAGTTTAAATTATTTACATGTCCAAGAGAGCGCAGATATCGATTTAAATTCCAACCTGATTGATACCTCTACTCATTCCTGAAGAACAGGTGGCTTTACACACTACCGTAACTTTGGATTGCATTAACTTACAAGTTTAAGTTTTTAAACCAAAAAGGAGCATTGACCTTTGCATTTGACATGCGTTTCAATTTCATACCTCTACCTCTTCCTGAGAAATAGATATTGTCACAGGCGGGGAGACGCAGAGAGACAGAAGGACTACAAAGTGGCATTGTAAGGGTCTCGTTTTTACTGACTGAAGTGCAGAACACTAAAAATGAATGCAAATTTTAGAAAAAGACTTGGCGGGAATAAAGAAAAAACTTTAGGATGCCAAACAATGAACTGAATGCTGATTAGAATAAAATACACATCAAAATAGTCAAAAACTGAATATAGATTTCGGCAGACTGTTGAATGACAAGGCAATAGACATTCGTAACTAGGTGAAGGAACACTTCAATAAATCTACGGTCGAATGTAGCGAATAACCCAATGAGCAACAATCTGAATCCATACATGATGTTAGGACACACTGTCTACAAATCGAGCGGATGTACATCAAATACACTCCTGGAAATGGAAAAAAGAACACATTGACACCGGTGCCACCATACTTGCTCCGGACACTGTGAGAGGGCTGTACAAGCAATGATCACACGCACGGCACAGCGGACACACCAGGAACCGCGGTGTTGGCCGTCGAATTGCGCTAGCTGCGCAGCATTTGTGCACCGCCGCCGCCAGAGTCAGCCAGTTTGCCGTGGCATACGGAGCTCCATCGCAGTCTTTAACACTGGTAGCATGCCGCGACAGCGTGGACGTGAACCGTATGTGCAGTTAACAGACTTTGAGCGAGGGCGAATAGTGGGCATGCGGGAGGCCGGGTGGACGTACCACCGAATTGTTCAACACGTGGGGCGTGAGGTCTCCACAGTACATCGATGTTGTCGCCAGTGGTCGGCGGAAGGTGCACGTTCCCGTCGACCTGGGACCGGACCGCAACGACGCAGTGCCGTAGGGGACCGCACCGCCACTTCCCAGCAAATTAGGGTCACTGTTGCACCTGGGGTATCGGCGAGGACCATTCGCAACCGTCTCCATGAAGCTGGGCTACGGTCCCGCACACCGTTAGGCCGTCTTCCGCTCACGCCCCAACATCGTGCAGCCCGCCTCCAGTGGTGTCGCGACAGGCGTGAATGGAGGGACGAATGGAGACTTGTCGTCTTCAGCGATGAGAGTCGCTTCTGCCTTGGTGCCAATGATGGTCGTATGCGTGTTTGGCGCCGTGCAGGTGAGCGCCACTATCAGGACTGCATACGACCGAGGCACACAGGGCCAACGCCCGGCATCATGGTGTGGGGAGCGATCTCCTACACTTGCCGTACACCTCTGGCGATCGTCGAGGGGACACTGAATAGTGCATGGTACATCCAAACCGTCATCGAACCCATCGTTCTACCATTCCTAGACCGGAAAGGGAACTTGCTGTTCCAACAGGACAATGCACGTCCGCATGTATCCCGTGCCACCCAACGTGCTCTAGAAGGTGTAAGTCCACTACCCTGGCCAGCAAGATCTCCGGATCTGTCCCCCATTGAGCATGTTTGGGACTGTATGAAGCGTCGTGTCACGCGGTCTGCACGTCCAGCACGAACGCTGGTCCAACTGAGGCGCCAGGTGGAAATGGCATGGCAAGCCGTTCCACAGGACTACATCCAGCATCTCTACGATCGTCTCCATGGGAGAATAGCAGCCTGCATTGCTGCGAAAGGTGGATATACACTGTACTAGTGCCGACATTGTGCATGCTCTGTTGCCTGTGTCTATGTGCCTGTGGTTTTGTCAGTGTGATCATGTGACCCCAGGAATGTGTCAATAAAGTTTCCCCTTCCTGGGACAATGAATTCACGGTGTTCTAATTTCAATTTCCAGGAGTGTACATGCCCAGATAAACTGTCAACAGAAAATTGCCAAAAGAGTTCTCTTCGATAGTGCTACAATGAATAACGAGTTAGTTCGTGCTGAAGATGCATGTGAACAAAATAAATGATCGGTTATTAAAATAGTGTAACATGTGCAACAACAATACAACAATTTAGAACCATAAGTACAGGAAATGTAAGAAACAATGACGAATGTAAAATATTCAATATGCTTGTTGATACGAACTTAATCCGATACGACAGTAAAAAACACTAATTTAAGAAACTCGTGGGGTGCAAAAGCATTACTGTCAATAGCCCACTCGGTCAAGGTCAGTTTAAGAAATTTACCCACACAAACAGTTACATCCAGTTGAATTTATGAAGCAATTTAGACTTACTTTCTCGCGAATTCAGAATCAGTTAGAAAAACTGATATATGTGTACGACACATGAATTGAGGAACTAAAACATGGGGTAGCTCTAAGTCTCATCTATACTGTGCATTTGCAGACTCCGGAAATGCTCTGCTCCACATGCACTTGTTGCAAAAGGAACAACGGAGCATTAGGTAGAAATTATGATGCCAATGAAGGTCAAATCGTGCGTTTCCTCAAAAGCACTGTAAACAAAATAGTTATAGGGATGACACCGTCAGCGACGATGATTTGATCATAAATTTGAAGATGCATTTGGAAAGTGAGAAAACAGTTAGCTTCTCGAAAGTTCGATGACTTTGACGCGCTCTTATGAGTTATTGATAGTTTAGAAGAGATTGACAATCAAGGGCCCTGGGAATCGAATCTAAGCACAGCATGTCGCAAACATTTACAGTGATATGAAGCACCATGTAAAAATAATTTTAGGAGATTGTGGTACAATGACGTGCGAAGAAATGATCGCTCCGGAATTCTGAAAGCATTAATTACCCATTTTGAAATGACGTGAAAGAGGAGTATAATTTTGAAATACGAAACCATCAAACGGTTCAAGATAGAAGATTTCAAAATCCTACGTCACTCCAAGATACCGACGACAGAGCCTCACAAAAAGAGCAAACGCTGGTTAAGTACGATTAGTTATCGGAGAAGACCCCTTCCGGAACATGTGAAGAGTTTACTTGCTCCAGTTGTATTTTTATAGCCGGCCGAGTGGCCGAGCGGTTCTAGGCGCGACAGTCTGCAACCGCGCGACCGCTACTGTCACAGGTTCGAATCCTGCCTCCGGCATGGATGTGTGTGATGGCCTTAGGTTAGTTAGGTTTTAGTAGTTTTAAGTTCTAGTGGACTGATGACCTCAGAAGTTAAGTAACATAGTGCTCAGAGCCATTTTAACCATTTTTGTATTTTTATAGAAGCATTTTTATACCTAATTTTGTTGATACTGCTCCAGGCGTTCCTGCTTTCCTCTTTCATTTCACTCCAAATCCGTGGCCATAGGGGACTATGATGTCTTATTGACCGTAAATTTTTTGAGATAGCTTGTGATGCACATGCCAGTTTTGGTAGTAATTCCTCCAGATTTTACTGACGTTACTCTTTATGCATCCTACCTCTCCCCTGACCTGAGTTCTAAGACTGAACTGTTGTCTTTACCGTCACCACTCTAGCGACCCCAGAATCTATGGATTTTATACCAATATCGATCGTTATCGAACAGTTTTGCATATCATGTCTTTTCAATCCACCCTCATCCCTAGCCGTGGTTGGGGGTGGTTTATCCAACAATACTATTGTAGAAGTAACGAGACAAACGTATACCAAATTTAACTGAAATTGCTCCAGACGTTCCAGAGCTCAGCTTTTATGTCACCCCGTTTTCACCGACACAGATATGAACTGTAGGTGGTTCTTATCCCTACAGAAACCTTCACGGACGTGTGCACAACCACTCACCAGTTTCATCATAATTGGGTGAATGGTACAGGGACACTCAGCAGACGAACAAACAAGTATTCTCTATTATATGTCAGATATTTCTACAGCACATTGGAGCACAGACATTTTTCAGTCAACGACTGAAGTGACACAGCACAATAATGTCTGAGAAACACGAAGAGGCAGGATACACCTGCAGTAGTGAAAGCTAGTTTGTAAATAACACAGTCACAAAACATAAGTTAAGGCAAGATTATATCATAAAAAGCCATCGTAGGTTTTTTCCTTCTCAGTGTTATAGGAGAAATTTTAAAACGATTCGAATCGACATCCATTATATTAAGAGAATGGCAACTGAAAATTATGAATATGAATGAAAATTACTGAGATGCGTAAAGTACAGTTCTCAGGTATGGATTACACTGCTGAGAGATGTTCCTCTGTCCCTTGCTATTCTTGACTGCATCACAACCGCTGTTGTTCCTTTGTGGCGAATGGCTCATTTGACTCTTCCGCAGGGGTCCTCAGAGCGTCAATTCATCTTCACGATTAATAGGATGGAAATTGCAGAGTGGGGAAGCGGAGAATTTGATGGAGCACTTACTGGTCCCGCTAATCGAATCAGATGGACCGAGCGCCCAATCAGAGCGGTAGGCAGGCCGCTAGGCCGGTACAGCCCGCCCTGCACCTGCAGCCGCTCACCTGCCTGATGACGGTTGCACATGACGACGACCGAAACACCAGCGCCGGAGGTACACTGAAGCGTCACGACTGTTGCTGTAGTAGCCTAGTAGCTCACGTTTCATCTCCAGACTCTTATCTTGGTGTCAATCCTTGAACAATATGAACATACGTATACTTCATAACGATCCTAGGCTGAAGCTCTATGATTAGTATCGAATCTATCGATGCCTGATTTCTAAAACGACTGTTTTTTGTCGATTTAGGCGTCTTTCAGTTTTGCAGCGGGAGGTGGGAGGGGAGCATTACTTTGCTCGACTTTCGGTTATTTGCAGACCCATTTCTTATTTAAATTTGATGTTAGTATTTTTTATATGTTAAGAAGGCATATATGATGTAGCTCTAAAAAGAATAGTCATCCAGGTACGTTTCATTAAATTTAAAACGAGTTTCATTAAAAAGAATAAATGAATACAATAACACAAATCGTATTTTGAAATAACGCATAAATATCTACTTTTTGTGCATTAAATTTTTTCTCACAGTTTAAATTTTTAATACCAGTGTAACTTCTTGGAATCCTATTTTGACACATGCACGTCTTTGGTTTTAAAAGCTGGCCTAGACGGCATGAAGTGGAAGGAAGAAAGTGTGTCAACGTCCTTGTAGGTTGAGACTTAGTTACTGGCTGTGTACAATTGTTGTTTATTTGGATTGTACAGAAGAACGTTTGATTTCAGTGTCTTGATGAAAAGGGATTGTATCGCCAATGCCGAAAGTGCAGACATTTTACCTGAATTGAATAAAGAAACAAAAAGGAAGCAACTCGTCGTTACTAACAGTAGGTTAACGAAAGTGATAATCTTCGAGAAAACGTTACCAAAGTTAAATATCTACAAACATGAATTGAATGTACTCCTCTCCAAATTAGTTCGAAATGAAAATAGAGGCTATTAGCATTAAAATACCATAATTATACTAACTATTCCAAATAACAGTGTGAGAAATAGGTACATTTCATCGTGAAATATTCTCCTGAGATCGTCACTAACTTTGCACAGAATAACGGTCCACCTTTGCATGCTAGGACAATGTTAGAACCATTTCAGTAACACGGTAATAATTTTCATCCCGCAAGTCCCCTATCAACTTCCATTAAAGGACCACACGCCCTCATTGCACTACTTTCCTCCACCCTTGTTGCCTTAGGGTGGGTACTGAAGGTGTTAAATAACTAAATCCATTATATGATATCGTAGATTTGTCATATCTCTACTTCCGATAACAGGATCGTTTTGTCTACTATTACGAAAATGGTGACAATCTTCCATCAACACATTTTGGCATTAAATTAACAAATTGAACTACTTTCCTTCCCATTCTGATTAGTTCTGTAAGCCTCAATTTGCGAGTGGCATTTAAGTGACCTAATTTATCAACTGTCAGATTAATTAACATAAAACTTCCCGGATAAGGCAGTAATTATTCGGAAAAGTCTGAACACGCAGGATGGGACATACGCCAGGCCAAATGAAGTTGTGGGACTGTGTAGTTGAACACTATAACAGAAAATCCATACCTTCCAGAGGCCTGAAATGAAGTAGAAATTACAACCTCTGTCAAATATTTTCGCAATGTTTATTTCTGTTTTAAAACAACGGACTGCTCCCGGTGATTCCTTATTGTACCACTTACTTACTGCAATCTCTGCTGTCTGAGTGGAAAGCAGAAGGTGAAATAATTAGAGTAATTACATATAATTCAAAGCTTAATGTATTCTGTTTAATATTGACAATATTTCCTGTCCTAACCTAGTTTAAGAATGTATTTTACAGGATTATAATCGGGGAGCGGAAACGACAATTGTGGTACTAATATGGCGATGCTGATGATCGGCCGCCATTGCTGCCGTCTTAAATGCATATTGCACGATACATAAAAAGAACCTGCATTTTTCCAAAATTTTGTTTTCGAGGTCCGATCTACTTACATAAACTTTGTTATCTAATGCGAATACTAATAATGAAACACTTATACGAGTATTTCATTCCACGGTCATGCATCTTTTTATTAGCAGGGTATCAACAATCACTGATTGTGTCGATTTTTAATCTCGCTCCCGTCATTAAGATAATTCCGTCTTATTGCTAATCATATAAGACAAATAACATTTAATCATTTACGAAAGGCAGGAGTAATTATAAGTGTTACGTCCATCACCAGAATATCTTGGATGTACAACGCCACACACGAATGCACTGAAAATAACGTGGCATACGCATGCCCAAAGTGTTCAAGCACTGCACATAAACGACAAATGAAGCTAGGAAATTCAGAAAGCGTTATTGGAACATCCCAAGAATTATATCATGTTTTTATTTGGAAGTGTATATTGATAGTGTATTGGAACATAGGTGTAGCAGCTTTGACTGCTAACCCAAATATCCTGTGTCCTCGGTTAGATTCGACCCACATTTTTCACAAAAATTCTAAGCAATGGAGGGCACTGATTTCTTGCACAAACAATTATCCCCTTTTTGTCCACAGCCTGTCAAAGAGGACGAAGCAACTGAGGGCGAAGACTTCTTTTACAAAGAATCATCCTCTTTTTGTCCACTGCTTGTCAAAGAAAACGAAGCAATGGACAGTGGAATCCAGTGCCTTAATGACAAATTGTCCATCCACAGTACATACGGTCTGCAACTGACAAAGAGTCCTGTAGATCCTTCCGTTGGCAAAACATTCCAGTAAAGTTCCGTGTTCTGATCTCCGGGAGGGGCTGCCAAAGGAAAAGATAAGAAGATTGAAACGCCAGCGAAAGGGTAACACTGTCCGAGTCGTACGAGGAACATCATAAGCAACAGTGTGACAGGGATGTTGGAACATTAAACAGGGAGTGCAAACATTCAGTCTAGATACAGTGGGTTTCATTGAAGTAAACTGAAGTAAGATACGCAGTTCTGGCTGGAACGTCTGATGCTCTTGTTAATACTCGTACTTCTGTATTTATTGAAGAATTGTTCGGTTATCAATATTGTGTAAATGAACAGCAGCAGAAAATGGTACGAAGTGAGTTATGAACAATAAGTTAATGTTAGCAATTCAGTGACACGATTATTACGATCAGCATCGACAGTAACAACAGTAATTTCGATATACAAGGTAACTGACAACCAAGTAGAAAATTAATAAACTGAGAAAATGTGTAAGATTATTGAAAGGGTAAATCAAGATGTGAAGGGGAATAATCAAACTCAGTTGTAATGCGGTTATATAGAAAAGGACAAAAATGGTTTTGGGGATGTATGGGCTTGGGTGTAGGAATGAGAGAGGAGAAAACCTAACTGAGGTAGTAATACAAGTACACAGTTCACAAATAGAAAGGGGAGTAACCATATTTGGATAAGACACAGAGACCGTGGAAGAGTGCAGATGGAGTACATCAATGTAAGACGGAAGTCCTGAAATCAGATAGTGGCGTACGAGAAGTACCAAGGAGTAGAGGCAGAACCAGACAGCAATATAGTAACGATGAGTAGTAGACTGAAGTATAAGGGGCTCTTTCAAAAGAACCAATAGAGGAGGAAGTGGAATACTGACTGAAGGATGATGTGGGTTCGAAGTTCTCTACGGATGTAACCACTGCGATAGTGAATATCACAGTTAAATTGATTGGACATATCCAAATAAGCCAATCACAGAAGCTGGACATACCAATATGTGTACGATAATTGTAACTTCGACGAAACCTGGGGTAACAGAAGTTATGTTGCAATTGGGTGAAAGTGGAAAAAGTCAGGAAAAGAATACGATATTGCAATATAAGCCTCTCAGGAATAAAATAAACAGGAAGTGCAGGGAAACTAAAGTGAAATGGCTGCAGGAAATATGTCACGGTAACGGCAGATACAGCCCATAGCAAAGTTTAACAGTGACCGGTGAAATTAGGCGCGAAGACGGCAACATTAACAGTAACAGAGAAATTTCTTTTTAAACGCAAAAGGGTGGGCAAATAGATGGGAGCAATACTCCTCTGCGGAAAGGGGTAACTGTTTCTGACGTGATATCCCAATAAATGGGAACCTATTCGAAAGACATAGGGGATCTAGTATTAGATTCAGACGTGATATCCCAATAAATGGAAGTCTATTCGAAAGACATAGAAGATCTAGCATTAGATTCAAAATTTAGCACAGTTTTGAAAGACTTCAGATCAAATAAGCCAAATGGAATTGATAACATTCTTTAGAAATTTCTAAATCACTTCGCGAAGTAGCTTAACAGTCATGCATCAAAATTACTGACAAGAATAATCTACAGGAGAGTGGAAAGGAAAATTTGTATCACGCACATGACAGTTTCTGACATTGCGCTTAGTAATGAAAGCAAGACTTACGCAAAATCCGGCCACTTGCAGAGCATTTTTCGATGTAGAAAATGCATTCAAAACGCAAAATGGTGCAATAATTGCAATTTATCAAGAAAATAGGTCTAAGATAGAGAATAAACAGGGATGATAAACTATATGTACAAGAATCAAAAGTAGAAACAACGGAATGTCAAGAACAGAATAACTGGATTGAAAGGGGTGTAAAACGTGACGTAGTTTTTTTAACCTATTGTTCGATCCATACATCGCAAAGCTATGCCCAAAATGATGGAATTCTCTATGAATGGAATAAAAGTTCAGAATGAAAAGAGATCAATGATTAAATTTAATGATGTTGATGCTACCCTTAGTGAAAATAAGGAAGTGTTACCAGACCTGTAGAATGAAGTAAACAATGTAATGACCACAGAATATTTACTGAAAACAAAGTGATTAATGCAATAAGTAAGGGGGTAATGAGAATAGTGATAAACTAAACTTTGCAACTGGAGTCGAGAAAGTTAGGAAAATTCTGCTACCTTGGAAGGAAAGTAACATACCACGGACAAACCAGGGAGGACAATAAAAGCATAGTAGTGAATGCCAAGCGACCATCGTATTAATCAACGGCCACATTTTGAGAAATAAATTTCTGAGGGTATATGTTTGGAGCACAGCGTCGTGTGAAAGTGCATCGTGGTGTGCGAGAAAACTGGGAAAGAAGGGAATCGAAGCATTAGGGATATGGTGCTGTTGGAGGATGTTGAGAATTGCGTGGACTGATAAAAATGAGGCGGCTCTTCGCAGAATCTGGGAGGAAAGAAATATAATGAGGGACACGATGATAAAACGTGTTTTAAGACGTCCATGGTTCTAAAGAGAGAGAGAGAGAGCTGTGGAGCGTCAAACTCTAGGGGAAAGAAATTGGATATATTAATCAAATGATGTTGGGTGTAAGTTATACGCGAAGGTGTGAGAGATGAAGTTGTGACAGGCAGCATCAAATTAGTGAGGGGATTGATGAGACAACGAAAAGAGAGAGAGACAGAGAGAGAGGGGGGATAAGACAACCTGTATACATTCGTACGTGCCGCAGCACTTTTAATTGGACATTCTCTGTAGCTTTTTCGGAGGCTGGAAATGGCTGTCAGTATTAGTAACTTCACAATGAACAAAATGCAGACTCTGAATTGAAAACGGTTATACTGATACTCGTTTCTTTCCAGAGGAAGGTGATGTAGGCTGGGCGCAGGGGAGGGATAAGAGGGACGCTATATCAGAATTGGTGACTTCGTTCAATTCCACATGAGAATTCGGCTGCCCTCCTCCGTATACTGACTCTCCTGATCGACCAAACAATACCACAACTATACAAGAGACACACGCCAGTTTCAGTTGTCAGTCATCTCGTGACGATGAGGATGCTTTATATCTTAGAACACTCCAGTATGCATTCAGGTGTGATGTAGCTTGGACACTGGATCATTTTCAGCCATATTCAACTCTTGTTTGTTTTACATCTACGTGATTACCCAGCTATTCATAATAAAGCGCCTGGCAGAAGGTTCAATGAACCACGTTCAAGCTGTCTTTCTACTGTTCCACTATCGAACGGCTCGCGGGATAAACGAGCACTTAACTTTTTCTTTGCGAGCCCTGATTTCTTATTTTATCGTGATGATCATGGAGGTGGGTGCCTACATAATGTAGGAGGAGAAAACAGGTGATTGAAATTTGATGATGAGATCCCCTAGCAACGAAAAAGGCCTTTGTTTTAATGATTGACACTCCCAATTCGCGTAGCACGTCTGTGACACTAGCTCCCCTATTACATGCTAATACAAAATGAGCTGCCCTTCTTTGTACTTTATCGATGTTATCTGTCAGTCCCTTCTCATGCGGATTCCAGAATGCACAGCAATACTACAGAATAGGGCGCACAAGCTTGGTGTAAGCAGTCTCTTTAGTACACCTGTTGCAACTCCGAAGTGTTCTGCCAACGAATCGCTGTTTCTGCTTTGCTCTACCCACAACATTTGTGTGACTTATCGCCTAATAGACATTTTGCGGATTTATTTTAGTACTCATGAGAGTAACTCCACACTTTCTTTATTCAGGGCCAACTGCAACTTTTCGTACCATATAGATATGTTACCTAAATCATTTTGCAATTCGTTTTGGTCATCTGATGACTTAACAAGACTTACACCATCATCTGCAAACAATATAAGGCGGCTACTCAGATTGTCTCCTATGTCGTCTATATAGATCAGGAACAATAGAGGACTTATAACACTTCCTTGGGGAACGTCGGATATGACTTCTGTTGTACTCGATGACTTTCCGCCTATTACCAAGAACTGTGACTTTCGGACAGAAAATCACGAATCCAGTCGCACGACTGAGGCGATATTCCATAGGCACGCAGTTTGATTGGAAGATGCTTGTGAGGAACGGTGTCGAAATCCTTCTGGAAATCTAAAAATATGGAATCAGTTTAACATCCCCTCTCGATAGCACTCGTTACTCATGAGTATAAAGAGCTAGTTATGTTTCGCAAGAACTGTTTTCTTAATTCGTCCCGACCTTTTTTTCTTTCTTCCTTTTGCTTGTGCCGTTTTTCCCACAGATACGCAGGGTCGGCATGGTTAATCGGATGTGGCAATGTTAGCTGAAGGGGTGGCCGGATGCCCTTCCTGCCGCCACCCCGTACCCCCGACGATCTGCGACTACTGTAATCCATGGAAAAGTACGAAAGTGTTCAGATGTCTGCGAGCTGTGGAAGTGAAACGGGACATGGGGACCAGCCCAGTATTCACCTAGGGGGATGTGGAAACCCGCCTAAAAACCACATCCAGGCTGGGCAGCACGCCGGCCCTCGTCGTTAATCCTCCGGGCGGATTCGATATGGGGCAGGCGCGCCTACCCGAGTCCAATAAGCAGCACGTTAGTGCGCTCGGCTAACCTGGCGGGTGCATAAGCGGTCCTAACTATGTGTCAATAAATAGTTTCCTTCGAGTTATTTCGAAGCAATTAATTCCATAAATTATCTGGGAGTATGCATTAGGAGTGATTTAAAATGGAATGATCATATAAAGTTGATCGTCGGTAAACAGATGCCAGACTAAGATTCATTGGAAGAATCCTAAGGAAATGCAATCTGAAAACAAGGGAAGTAGGTTACAGTACGCTTGTTCGCCCACTGCTTGAATACTGCTCAGCAGTGTGGGATCCGTACCAGATAGGGTTCATAAAAGACATAGAGAAGATCCAACGGAAAGCAGCGCGCTTCGTTACAGGATCATTTAGTAATCGCGAAACCGTTACGGAGATGATAGATAAACTCCAGTGGAAGACTCAGCAGGAGAGACGCTCAGTAGCTCGGTACGGGATTTTGTTAAAGTTTCGAGAACATACCTTCACCGAAGAGACAAGCAGTATATTGCTCCCTCCTACGTATATCTCGCGAAGAGACCATGAGGATAAAATCATAGAGATTAGAGCCCACACAGAAGCATACCGACAGTCCTTCTTTCCACGAACAATACGAGACTAGAATAAAAGGGAGAACCGATAGAGGTACACAGGGTACCCTCCGCCACACACAGTCAGGTGGCTTGCGGAGTATGGATGTAGATGTAGATGTAGATGTAATGTAGAATGCAGTATACGTTCCAAAACCCTATTGCAAATCGACTTTAGTGATATGGGCCTGTAATTCAGCGGATTACTCCTACTTTCCTTCTCAAGTATTCGACTTGCGCAATTTTCCAGTCTTTAGGTACGGAACTTTCTGTGAGCGAGCGGTTTACATAATTGCTAAATGCGGAGCTATTGTATCAGAATACTCTGAAAGGAACCTGACTGGTACACTATCTGGACCGGACGCCTTGGCTATATTGATACAAGCTGCTTTGTTACACCTAGGATACCAACGTATACGTTTGGCAGTTGTCTTGATTGTAATTCAGGAATATTTATTTCGTCTTCTTTGTTGAAGGAGTTTCGGAAAACCGTGTTTAATAATCTGCGACTACAACGGTGTTATCGCGCAGTGAAGATATTGATTGCGTCTTGCCTCTGATGTGCTTTGTGTATGCCTAGAATTTCTTTGTGATTTCTGGCAGATTTCGTGACAGAATTTCGTTGTCGAAACTATTGAAATAATCTCTCATTGAAATACGCGCTATATTTCGAACTTTGCCAATCTTGGAGTTTTTGCGTTGTTTTAAATTTGGCATGCAATTTTCGCTGCTTATGCAACAGCGATCAGACCCGTTGTTTGTACCATAGGGGATAAGTACCATCACTTAATATTTTGTGTGGTATCCATCTCTCAATTGCTGTCGATACTATTTCTTTGAAATCTTTGCACAACTTTTCTATGTTTACATGATCAGATAGGAAGGAGTGAAGGCTGTCTCTTAAGTGGGTGTTAAGAGCACTTTTATCAACATACTTTGCGTTTCTTTTTGATGGTTGTAGGTGTTACGGTATTCAGCAACAGCGACTGTCTTGTGGTCGCTAATCCCTGTATTCGTTACGGTACTCACTATTTGTCCAGGAATATTTGTTACTAAGAGGTCAAGAATACTTTCGCAACCACTTCCGCTTCCATTGGGCTCGTGAACTAATTGTTCAAAACAATTTTCTGAGAAAGCATTCAGTGTAATTTCGAATGACGTTTTATGCCTGCCTCCGGCTTTAAACGTATAATTTTATAGCATATAGAGGGTAGATTGACGCTTTCCCTCTATGGGCGCCCATTTAGCCGCATCGTTCATGTCAGTCGATTACAAAAATCATCTTCTTCTTCTTCTACTACTACTACTACTCTTCTTCTTTCCCCTAGCAGTTCTCTCGTCTAGGGCATGGTTTTCTTTTAAATGATTTGGCAAATTTTATTTTGTTACATGACATTGATATCGGATGCACTGCCTGCTGTCACATTCGTCAGGGTGGCGTAAGAGTTGAAGTCGTGTGCACCATCTATGTGTGAATAGTGCAAACTCTGTTCACCCATTATTAATTACTTCGCGGAAAACGATGTGTTGACATAATGTCGGACAGATTCAAAAAAATATCCTGCTTGTGAAACACACCTGGCTATTTATTCCCACAACGTATTGAGTGCTATCAACGGGGGGCCCCAAACTGAAGCCATATTTATATGTTCCCAAAGGTTTTTGATACCGTTCCTCGCAAGCACCCTCTAATAAAATTACATGTCCTTGAAGAATCGTCTCAGTTGTGCGCCTGGATCTTAGATTTCCTGTCACAAATGTCAGAGTTCGTAGTAACTGACGGAAAGACGTCGAGTAAAACGTAGGTGATATCTTGTATTCCCCAAGGAAGTGTTATAGGCCCTCCGTTGTTCCTAAATTACAGAAGCGATGTAGAAGACAACCTGAGAAGCCGTCTTAGATTCGTTGTAGGTGATGCTGACATTTACCGTCTAGTAATTTCATCAGAAAATGAAAGCCAACTGGAAAATGCTTTAACCAGCATAACTGTATTGTGCGAAAGATGTCAGTTGACTTCAAATTAGGCAGATTGTGAGGTCATCCACTTGAATATTTAGAGGAATCTGTAAAATTTCTGCCACACATTAATCAGACAAATTATAAAGCTATCAGTTCAATTAAATACTTACGAAATACGACTAAAAACAACTTACCTTAGAAAGCTCACATAAATTTTGTGGTGCGGAAGGCAAACTACAGAATGTATTCTGTAGGCGGAACACCAAGAAAATGGGAAAATGGAACAGGTCTACTGAAGAGCCTGGCTACACTCAAAGCTATTTTGTTTGTCTACGTGGTGTTGCTAAATTACTCTTGTCCATCCTCTGGTAGAGTGTTGCTATGTAGTATGGGATCCTTACCAGATAGGATTGACGGGAGACATCGAAACATTTCAAAGCAGAACAGCTCGATTTGTGATATAGAGAATCATGGATGTGGCATGCAAGTTGGGATAGCAATCATTAAAACAAACGGCGTTTTTCGTTGCGGAGAGATCGTTTCACAAAATGGCAGTCTCTAACGTTCTTCTCCTAATGTGAAAATTTATGTTGTCACCGATCTACAGAGGAAGAAATGAACATTGCAATAAAATAAGGGAACAGAGAGCTCACATAGAGAGATTTCAGTATTCTTTTTCCCGTGTGCTGTTAGAGAGTGGAAGGGTAGATGAACAGAGTGAAAGTGGTTAGATGAGCCTCTGACAGCTACGTAAGTGCGAATTACAGAATAGACGTGTGTATGCACAACTAGAGGTAGATTTTCTTTGTGTTAGCGCATTGTAAGTAATTGAGTATTGTATTCTGTGAGGCAGAAGACAACATAACATCTAAAATCAAGCGTGGAACACTACCGACAAACCGTACTGGACGGTGTACCAGCTCACGTTCGTTGATCCGCCGATCCTGGTCTCCTGCTCTCTGAAGCCAGCACGCTGCGTTAGATACACCACCAGATAATTAAAAAACATGTGCTCATCTATATATTTCTTCACCAGTAAACGATAACGCACAGTGAAAGTATTGAGCGCGGCACCGTAGTAACCCTCGCCTACGTTATTCTCCTTGTTCTATAGAAGCAGTTCCCTTGAACTGCGAGGAATGGCATCAACGTCAGGTCGATTAATTCTGAGAATTAGTCTGCCAAGAACTAAAATTGGATTTATATTGGGAATCTTTCCGCAGACGTCCTGTCAGCAGCCTGATCGGTCAGACAGGGTGGGCTTCGATCGGAATTGGTAACTGCTAGAGAGGAAATTAAAGCTTACAGCCGTACTCTTCACCATCTCGCTCTGTCGTTTAGCTCACCGCGGAGCATATGTATGCTGTTAAGGTACTGTAGCTTAATAAATCACCAACACCAGCCATTAGAATCAAACTAAATTATGGACAAAATTTTTAGTTTGATTTTATCGTAACTAGAAATAATTTATCGTAAATGTTTCATTAGTCTCATTATTGACTTAAAACCCTAGAGTGCGAGGTCGAAAGTTGAGCCCTTAGTAGGGCTCATCTGAAACAGTTGTATTAGTATTGATAATAGGAAAAATATTAGCTACTAATGATTCATCATTTGCATCAGGAGGGCGACAGGAAATAAGTGTCCAGGAGATGCAGAAATGAACCTTCTATCAGATGTAAATGGATATCGCATACATTCAAGAAATGTTCAAAGCAAATCATTAACTTACTGTATGAACACCGAACGAAAAATATGACACAAAGGTTCGCATCATCAAGATACAAGGAAAACTCCTTGGGAGTTACAAGACTTGCAGGAAACGCAGCTAGCTATCCACTGTCAAAGAATGCATGTAGAATGATGTTGGTGTAACGGGTCACGAGAACTGATCGAATGTGATGCCATTTAACCGAATGATAAACAGTTTATACTGGAGCTTTTCGTGAAACTCTCTGGCTATGCATTAACGTGTAGCTACAGACAGTGCGATAATATGTCTTATAGACACGGAGAACACAAAACTCCAGAGACAGAATTTGTCTAGACGTTCCATGTGGTATTAACTGCAATGTCACACACTTATCAGGAAGGGCTGTTTGCTCTAAAGGTGTATAATTTTTATACGCGTACTAGGAATCAAGCAAAATCAAATTTGTTGTGGTTGGCAGGAGAGCCAACACCGTGTTACTAGACGAGGCCGAAAGGCAAGTGATTTAGCTCAGGCAGGCTGGCGTGAGGTCTGTAACAGGACAAGGAAATTAGAATTTAGAAAAACGGTCGTAGCTGGTGGAACACTTAACTTTAATCCATTGATGGCGAACGTCGCTCTTGACATTACATGATCCACAGTATCAATAGTAACTGATAATGGCGCCTTGCTAGGTCGTAGCAAATGACGTAGCTGAAGCCTACGCTAACTATCGTCTCAGCAAATGAGACCGTAGAAGTCAGTGAACCATCGTTAGCAAAGTCGGCTGTACAACTGGGGCGAGTGCTAGGAAGTCTCTCTAGACCTGCCGTGTGGCGGCGCTCGGTCTGCAATCACTGATAGTGGCGACACGCGGGTCCGACGTATACTACCGGACCGCGGCCGATTTAAAGGCTACCACCTATCAAGTGTGGTGTCTGGCGGTGACACCACAAAATTATTTTGATCAACTATTGGCCAAAAGCAGTGCTAATACCTTAGCTGTAAATCGCTTACGTCCATTTTCCCACTCCTGATTGCAAGATCAGGAACACCAGAAAGAGTTGTAGGGGGCAGAGTCCCTCCAACTTCTCGCAGCACAATGAATAATTTTCCAGCCAATTTACAATCAAGACTAACAGTCGGCTTAATTGTATACGAATTCGTTAAGAGAAGGATATTAGTTAATTTTGTTCAACTCTCTTGCTATCTCTAAATTCCAAGGTGCGGTTCATACGCATTTCTCCTTCAAATCCCGATTGGTCGGAGTTGAAAACAAATTTCTTTCTGAACGATAGGATAAGTTTGTTTATCTCATCAACAAACTTTCTTGCCGATTTCGCAGTTTGTTGTTCATCGTCAAGTTGACGATTTGATTGAAATTTCGTTATCTCACGTCATCCAATACCGTAGCATTGTTTGAAGCATTGCAACCATTCACAGCTTCACTTGAAATCACAATAATCTATGCCGTGTGCAATTTTATGTGCATAATATAGTAGGTCACTATATGTACATCCTGTAAATTCTATCCTTAAAGCGCAGTAACATGTTTTTATAACAAGTAAAGTACACTTTGTCCTCCCCAGATTTTCTTATCCACTACACGGTCATATTGCTACGGACTTATTTGAAATCTATCATAACTTATTTTACCAAGCTGCGGATGCTCTTCCCTGTACGTAACTATGTCTAGTACCCGCTCCTCACTGGGGACGGGATTTGTGGCTCCCTGTCTCACGAGTATTGTGAACTACGTGGCACAACACCTGTTGCAGCATCACTTTCACTTAAGTACGTATCACCATCATTATATTCCTCAGGTACATTGTGCGCAGGGTCGAGCATATACGACACCACACATTCCATTGACTCATCCTGCAGAAACGTTAATATTTCGAAATATGTCACGCCTTTCTCACTCTTCGAAATTCCTTGGGTGCTTTCGCACGAAATGTCATCTTCTGCAATTATCGTTGTCGATATAATGCAGTGTTTGTCGTTAGCATTGCTATGCTTTGTACCAACAGCACTAGCAATGTAGCACGGTTGTGAATTACCCGGCGACAAAGAGGTTCAACTACTCTCCGAAACGTTTTACATTTTACACTTTGGCTAGGGAATGGTATTATTTGAACCCCCTTTTACGGGATATTTTGGTAGTGTATCGTATCCGAGATTGATTTCAGGTTGAAATGTGATAATTCAGTTGAGAGTCGGTGAAAACAATGAATGTGAATGTCAAATAAAGGTTTTGGTCACAGATTGACCTAGTGTAGCCTGATATATACTTTCGGGCCGTATTTAAACACACTTCGCACCATAAAACTAAAAATACTAGGTAAATTCAGAAAACGTTTTTAGGTTGCGGACAGTCTAAAAAAGCATGTGTCTTCCACCACAAACGACGCTAAACTGATGTTAGCCACAATAGTGCCATCTATCGCTTGTTCAAGTACAATTTGTGCGTCATCTCATGACAACGTTGAGAAAAACACCGGCTGAAACCTCAGAACATAACGGATGATACTGAAAAACTATAATACTTAATTACATTTCGCATCTCATTTGGATTGCACTGACTGAAAACTGAACCGAGATGTTAACATATCCAAAACCTGCAGGGAAGCTTACAGCCCTCTAAGAGAGACGCTTTGTCATAGACCTGTCTGACAGAGACTGTTTACTGAGGAACATGGTATCAAAGTAAAAGTACAAGTAACGAAAAGTAAGAGATAAGTCACATATATGTTTCTTGAAACAAGTACAAATGAAACGTGGGTAGGAAATGTCTAGTAACTCTTAGAACCCACCTCATGGAACAGGTTTACATTAAATGTCTAGCATAAACCGGGATGTTCGTGTTCACTTGGAAACTAAAGACTGAATGTTTTTGGATGCAGTTCTTATGTAATGTTAGAATGTAATTTATTCATAGCTATTTACACATAGCTATTTAAAACAGCAAGGTAACGGAAAATAAATAGTGTAAATTTATGTACATTCAAAAATATCATTGAAGCTGTTAAACACTGTGGCACAATTTATGTAATATTTCAGTATAATCAAACTGAAACTAAAGCACCAAATGCAAACTTCTTAGGTGTGAATGTCTCTTTTTTAGATGGATTCCTCATCATCTTCTGTATACTAACGCAAAAGGAAAGCCTGTATGCTAAAATTATGTAGACAGGAAACAGTAGAATACCAAATTAATGATTTATTTATCAATCTCTGCCAGTTACATACAGGAAATAGAATATGTTTCATTGCTGCAGAGACAAAAATAAAAGCAACACACAGTATTTTTGAGTAGGTATACTACAATACTGTTGCTAGTTGTTCATTTTCAAGCCTCAGGTTTTTCTCCTCTGGCCCTTAATATCTGGAATACACCAATTTGTACACAACAATAAGAAGGTGGGCTACAGCATGGCAACTGTTGTAGGAAAGCTGTACACAGAGCAGAAATGGTTAACGAACAAGTGAGCACAGTTAAGAGAAAATATGCTTAACTTACGAAAACGCATTATAAGAAATGCAGCAAGAGACAGTGTTCAGCTATCAGTGTCAACATGGATGAGGTTTTCTGCACTACAGCATTAACTATGGTATAAGAGCCACGACTGGACAGCGTCTGCGTAGCGTCAGATGGCGTTGTGGTTCCAAGCAGAAGTGGGCCGAGTGGCTGCCACTGGCCATCCTATATTGCAGTAGCAGAGGTCGCTGATGGTGCGGAGCTGCTGGAGGTGTGGCTTAGTGGACGCACGCCATTGGGTCCGCCAGGTGTCACGCGACTGCTGCAGGCGCCAAGTGGAAGCTTCCCGTTTCGTTACCAATCTTAATCTGCCGTGGCGTGCTATCAATAAATGTTACACCAAGGACTGTCAGAACAGCAGTGGAACTGTACATGGCTTTAAATGTCGATTCTGGAGGAGGAACCTTTAATTATTATCCTGACATTTCATCCTGTTCTTGTGTTTCCCAAAAAACATTAGACTTCTGAAAGTGGCGTACCTGTGAGTAAAAGTGAATATATATGGAAATTGCACAGAAAGATGTTTTAAGCAAGTTATTTTTTACTTTTTAACAAATGTATCAGAACACGGCAAGAAATGCCGATGAATGATCCAGAGGTCCTTTTCTCGTAGTGTCAGTATTATTTATGTGTGACTGCACTATATATATTACTGTCCTGATGTAAAAATACAGTGAGACTTCCATTTGAGAGACAGAGCTAGTCAGATGTGCAACATGGACGAGGGGGCACACACACACGCACACACACAACTCACACTCTGACCACAGACCCACACAGAAATGTTCCATAGGAGCTATTGTGAACGAAAATAATGTAATCACTGGAAGTTGTGGGTTTATGTAGCCATGAAAAATCTTTGTGTACCCTGTTTAACTATGAACGGTTTCAGATCATAATTCCTTTTAGGGAATATCTGTGAGGCCTTTATTCATTTTTGTGTTTTGACTATTATTTCAAATTCTTTATCTTCATTCGTCCTCAAAAACTGACACCATGAAGAAAGCTAAGACACTGACACTCATATGCTTCATAATAACAGAAATTCATGGGCAAAGCTATTTTCAAACAGTTTAATTGTGCACTTAAGAACGAAATGTAAGTCGCTTATTTGTACCTGAAATTCAGACCCAGGAATTACGACAGTTTGTACAGAGAACTTAAGAGATACACTTGTGACATTTGACACCTGTGTTCACAGTTCTTATGTTTGTATCTGTTGACGGAGAATAAACTATTGATCCTTTCTTTCCATTTGCTATATTCACCTACTCATGTATTTTTTTCCATTCTGTGGAACTCTATCGGTAATTATCAAGAGAAATAGTTAGCCTATTTGTGCATTGTAAGATCAGAAGCATTTTTCGCTTGGAGCGTTATGCACTAAATTACTAACAATGATTCTGAACATCATGTGGCTACAGATAACTTAAAGTATAGAGGATGTACTGATATAGTAGCTACTCTTAATTTACTTTTCGTTTACTGGGTAGACCTGTACGAAATCTCTTGTCTTTTTCAATAGGCATCTTACTGAAAGTTTTTGCAGCAGGAAACATAATACTAAAGCAAGACCGATTTGTGTGATTACAAACAAATACTAAAGAGGAAATGTGGTGCCATGTGAATATAAGGAAGCAAACATTCTCAAAGAAGCATCTGCATGACATTCAATTACAGTCATGGTAAACTGTACTCTTCTTCATTAAAATCAACATTTTTTAAGAACTAAATAAAACAAAAATTCATAACTGAACATGAACAAGGAGTACACGTTTTAGTATGGATTCTCAATGACAATTTCTTCCTTATTTTTTCATCCTCCAGAAATTTGAATATAATTATGTTTTGGTCTCATGTGTAATTTCTTCTATAAGTCGCAAAGAACAACGAAATTGCCTTTTGTCGTAAAAAAAGAAGCACATTACTTGATTGAACACGCACATATTGTCCAATCTAGTGAACACACAGCAAAGAAAAACAGTTCACGTCCAATCAGCTAGTAATTACAGTCACGAATGAACTTAATTACAATAAAGAGTGTAGAGTGCGAATGTTTCTCTGTTGCCTACTCACGACATCATGTTGTGGTGTCACGTGCCACATGTAGAGGCGTCCTTTCCTTAAGAGGTGTTGCTTCAGGCAATTTCCCATGTTCTTTTAGGCAAATGCTGCACCGGTCACCAATTTTGCGCCTTAGAGTATTCGTTTCGCAAACAGTCAAAGTACCATCACGCACATAAGAAAGTGTAAGCAATTCACAGACAGATGGAGCACACGACTTCTCCCCCTTGGGAACTGACAACTGCTGCGGTAGGAAGTGCACCGGACAGCAGATTTAAATAAAATACGTTTGCCAAATCCTGAGCACAACGTCAACCCCACACGAGTGGGAAAAGACGAAGGAGAAGAAGAAGACGAAGGAGAAGATTCATGTCGTAACCTCCTAGTGAAGCTTGGAGCTACGAAATACTGACGCTTTGTAAGCTGCCTACACGCGAACTCGTAGGCGCTCCGATTCAGCAGTATCAGTTGCGTTGCGAAGGACTGAGACTGCATGCAAGGTATTAATAATTTATCAGATTGTCAGCATAATAGCCCTCCATTTTCTTCATGCCGAATCCTTAAAGGTGATTGATTGGGCGGGAGTCTTTGCGTCGTCACTGCGCATAGAAGATGTTTTCGAAAGTTGTAGTGTGGAGTATACGAGTACATGTACACTACCTGATCAAAAATATCTTGTCAGCCCCATGTAATTGAGTGTTAACCAGCAGATGCCACTAGAGGCTGGTCTCCCCGTAAAAAGGAGGCGAACAGTATCGTACTGCCAATGGAGAAGCAGTAACGGCAGAATAGACAATTTAGGAGAGCTCAGCGACTTTGAACGTGAATTACACTTTGGTCGTCCATATAGTTACAAATCGATGAGGGACATTTAAACCCTTCAAAAGCTGTTCAAGGCGAATGTTGGTGATGTAACTGTGAAGTGCAAACACGAAGGAGCAACCACAGCTAAACTAATACTAAACAGGCCTCTCAAACTGACAAACCCATAAATTGTTTATAAAAAAACCATCAAATCAGCGGTAGGAATAGTTCGTGAGCTCCAGAGTGCTACCAACAGTCCAACTAGCACAATGACTGTAAGTAATCAAGAAGAGCGGGATAGAACGGTCGTGCGGTTCCTCATAAGACATACATTTCTGTTGTCAAATTTATACCATGCTTGAGGTGGTGTAAAGACCGATGCCACTGGACAGGGGATTACTGGAAACAAGCAAACTGTATTAGGGTGTATATGGGGACATCGAAAAAAAAAACCCGGATTATTCCCGGATGTCTCCCGGATATCTCGTTTAAAAAATATGCTTTTTCCCGGGCAAAAATACACTTTTTTCTGTGCTAAGTGACAGTAGGTTTTCCGTAGATTTTCCCTCGAAACTGTAGTACTTATCAATCTTTTGAACGGTTAACGTTTTATACAAACGCGTAGAACTTCCCGGAAAATAAAGGCGGGGCAAAAAAGTTTTGGAGAGACTTTTAATTAAAAAAAGGAGAGAAGTTTTGAAAAGACCTTTGATCTACAGCAACATATACGCTCCATATTTTCGTATTACAAAAGTATAAATTCGAATTGCACCAAACACAGCGCATTAGTTTCCGGAGCTTTGAAACCGATGTTGCGATGCCCTTTTGTAAGCGAGTCATATCTCAAGGCACGAGATCTCGTCAGCCGATGACAGCAGCTATTCAGAGCATAGGACACGCGTTATAGTCAGCCAATAGCAAGATAACTGGTTACATAGGACGAACACGCAAGAGGAAAAGTTAACGGTTTACCTTAATGTACACAGTACCGTATATCTACAAGAAAAGCTAAGCTTTCACATAAAATATTAATCTCTAAGATTAACACGCTGCAACAGAAGCTAAGCTTTCACTTGTAATATTGATGCTTTTTTGGGTGTGTTATACTTTAAGACACATCACACAAATGTGCCAGTAAATTTAAAATTATGACATAAATGTCTCGACTCGAAATTCTTGTAATTGGCTGGTCCTCAAACTGTTAACTTTCGAACGCTCTCTGATTTAGGTATCCATCCCACTTTCTCACACGTAACATAATTCATCTTGCATAAAAAGAAATTTACTTTGAAAGTAACGCTTTTCTAACCACCTTTCGCAATACTATCTGGAGACTGCTAGAAATAGGTTCGATTTACCAATTGCCAGAGAGCGCCAGAAAACAGGCATTATTGTGCGTGTGCAACTGCAGTGATGTAGGAAGCCGTATGTTCGTGTGTATAAAGCACTAAGAGAGCTTACATTACACCATAAAAGAAACAGGGCATCAGAGGATATTCTAAAGAGCATCGAAATTTCGTAAACCATGATAAAATGCATAATTCGGCTTGAAGTGCAAATTGGCTTTTTCCAGATTCACAATGAAGTAGGTCCCATCTGATATTAAGCTTTTCAGTGTGGTTTTTGGGATGTAAAGTTTTTTTGGAATACCAGTACTCTACGATCTCATTTTTGGTTCTTCTTTATGGCATAATGCCATATATGGCAGAAGATGATAACGTGCACTCGAAATTCAGCGACCAGTTGGAACTAGCCAATACTGTAGAATGAAACACTTCGTTTCAAATAAAGTGATTGCCCCGGCGGAAAGATTAATAAAGCCAAATTTCTATAGCAATAACTTCACTGTTCTGCAAGGCGATTAATGCTTGACTGCAACTAACTTGGAAATAAAATAAAATCAGAAAACTGAAATTAATAATATGTTTTTGCCCTCCGTATTAATGTGAATATTTTAATTCACTTTATAGCTCCTGGCCACAGAAATCCGTTTTGTTTCCAGTAGACTGGTAGCAGTATACGAAGAGAAACAGAGAAACCACTTAACGTAAACACGAGTCATGTGGAGGTTAACCCCCTCCCCACTACAACTCAGACAACTCTGTGAAAACGTGTATCTGGCAGCTTGGGTGCGCGAGAAAAATTTTTCTCGTTTGCATCTGGCTGCTTGCTGCTACTACCGATACAGCTAACAGCCAAACTTAAGGTAGCGGGCGAAGGTACTGCTTATATGCGAGTCAAATGCGCATTCGCAACAGACAGCTGGCAATTGGTCAAACGAGTCTAATGTGAACAGTTGTGACGTCATGCTCATAGCAAGCAGCAAGGTTACTAAGCAGTTTATTGTTACGAAGAATTACAATTTGCGGCCTACGGCCTTTTGCACACGCTAGTGCGTGCACGGTTTTTTTTGTGGTAAATTGCACATTTCCTTTGCCATTAAGGTTTTATTTTTTCCCCTCTCGTTTATATTTTATTGCTGCAGTATCATTCTCCAGTATCAGGATGCAATAACATTCTTTGCTAGAGAATCAATTCTGCAGTCAAAACTCCAAAAAATTAACTGCAAACCAAAACAATGAAAAATTCCCGGGTTTTTCCCGGATTTCCCGGTTGTCCCGGTTCGTATACACCCTGTATTAATGATGAATCACGCTACATTCTGTAGGTTTTTGATGGAAGCGTTTAGGTCTGGGTTTGGCGAATGTGTATTGAACATTACTTACCACCATTTTTTATTTTTTTTGTCATCAATCTACTGACTGGTTTGATGCGGTCCGCCACGAATTCCTTTCCTGTGCTAACCTCTTCATCTCAGAGTAGCACTTGCAACCTACGTCCTCAATTATTTGCTTGACGTATTCCAATCTCTGTCTTCCTCTACAGTTTTAGCCCTCTACAGCTCCCCCTAGTACCAAGGAAGTCATTCCCTCATGTCTTAGCAGATGTCCTATCATCCTGTCCCTTCTCCTTATCAGTGTTTTCCACATATTCCTTTCCTCTCCGATTCTGCGTAGAACCTCCTCATTCCTTACCTTATCAGTCCATCTAATTTTCAACATTCGTCTATAGGACCACATCTCAAATGCTTCGATTCTCTTCTGTACCGGTTTTGTCACAGTCCATGTTTCACTACCATACAATGCTGTACTCCAGACGTACATCCTCAGAAATTTCTTCCTCAAATTAAGGCCGGTATTTGATATTAGTAGACTTCTCTTGGCCAGAAATGCCTTTTTTGCCATAGCGAGTCTGATTTTGATGTCCTCTTTGCTCCGTCCGTCATTGGTTATTTTACTGCCTAGGTAGCAGAATTCCTTAACTTCATAGACTTCGTGACCATCAATCCTGATGTTAAGTTTCTCGCTGTTCTCATTTCTACTACTTCTCATTACCTTCGTCTTTCTCCGATTTTCTCTCAAACCGTACTGTGTACTCATTAGACTGTTCATTCCGTTCAGCAGATCATTTAATTCTTCTTCACTTTCACTCAGGATAGCAATGTCATCAGCGAATCGTATCATTGATATCCTTTCACCTTGTACTTTAATTCCACTCCTGAACCTTTCTTTTATTTCCATCATTGCTTCCTCGATGTACAGATTGAAGAGTAGGGGCGAAAGGCTACAGACTTGTCTTACTCCCTTCTTAATACGAGCCCTTCGTTCTTGATCGTCAACTCTTATTATTCCCTCTTGGTTGTTGTACATATAATATATGACCCGTCTCTCCCTATAGCTTATCCCTACTTTTTTGAGAATCTTCAACAGCTTGCACCATTTTATATTGTCGAACGCTCTTTCCAGGTCGACAAATCCTATGAATGTGTCTTGATTTTTCTTTAGCCTTGCTTCCATTATTAGCCGTAACGTCAGAATTGCCTCTCTCGTGCCTTTACTTTTCCTAAAGCCAAACTGGTCGTCACCTAGCGCATTCTCAACTTTCTTTTCCATTCTTCTGTATATTATTCTTGTAAGCAGCTTCGATGCATGAGCTGTTAAGCTGATTGTGCGATAATTCTCGCACTTGTCAGCTCTTGCCGTCTTGAGAATTGTGTGGATGATGCTTTTCCGAAAGTCAGATGGTATGTTGCCAGACTCATATATTCTACACACCAACGTGAATAGTCGTTTTGTTGCCACTTTCCCTAATGATTTTAGAAATTCTGATGGAATGTTATCTATCCCTTCTGCCTTATTTGACCTTAAGTCCTCCAAAGCTCTTTTAAATTCCGATTCTAATACTGGATCCCCTATCTCTTCTAAGTCGACTCCTGTTTCTTCTTCTATCACATCAGACAAATCTTCACCCTCATAGAGGCTTTCAATGTATTCTTTCCACCTATCTGCTCTCTCCTCTGCATTTAACAGTGGAATTCCCGTTGCACTCTTAATGTTACCACCGTTGCTTTTAATGTCACCAAAGGTTGTTTTGACTTTCCTGTATGCTGAGTCTGTCCTTCCGACAATCATATTTTTTTCGATGTCTTCACATTTTTCCTGCAGCCATTTCGTCTTAGCTTCCCTGCACTTCCTATTTATTTCATTCCTCAGCGACTTGTATTTCTGTTTTCCTGATTTTCCCGGGGCATGTTTGTACTTCCTCCTTTCATCAATCAACTGAAGTATTTCTTCTGTTACCCATGGTTTCTTCGCCGCTACCTTCTTTGTACCTATGTTTTCCGTCCAAACTTCTGTGATGGCCCTTTTTAGAGACGTCCATCCCTCTTCAACTGTGCTGCCTACTGCGCTATTCCTTATTGCTGTATCGACAGCGTTAGAGAACTTCAAACGTAACTCGTCATTCCTTAGAACTTCCGTATCCAACTTCTTAGCGTATTGATTCTTCCTGACTAATGTCTTGAACTTCAGCGTACTCTTTATCACTACTATATTGTGATCTGAGTCTATATCGGCTCCTGGGTACGCCTTACAATCCAGTAACTGATTTCGGAATCTATATCTGACCATGATGTAATCTAATTGAAATCTTCCCGTATCTCCCGGCCTTTTCCAAGTATACCTCCTCCTCTTGTGATTCTTGAACAGGGTATTCGGTATTTCTAGCTGAAACTTGTTACAGAACTCAATTAGTCTTTCCCCTCTTTCATTCCTTGTCCCAAGTCCATATTCGCCTGTAACCTTTTCTTCTACTCCTTCCCCTTCAACTGCATTCCAGTCGCCCATGACTATTAGATTTTTGTCCCCCTTTACATACTGCATTACCCTTTCGATATCCTCATAGACTTTCTCTATCTGTTCATCTTCAGCTTGCGTCGTCGGCATGTATACCTGAACTATCGTTGTCGGTGTTGGTCTGCTGTCGATTCTGATTAGAACAACCCGGTCACTGAACTGTTCACAGTAACACACCCTCTGCTCTGCCTTCCTATTCATAACGAATCCCACACTTGTTATACCACTTTCTGCTGCTGTTGATATTACCCGATACTCATCTGACCAGAAATCCTTGTCTTCCTTCCACTTCACTTCACTGACCCCTACTATATCTAGATTGAGCCTTTGCATTTCCCTTTTCAGATTTTCTAGTTCCCCTACCACGTTCAAGCTTCTGACATTCCACGCCCTGACTCGTAGAACATTATCCTTTCGTTGATTATTCAATCTTTTTCTCATGGTAACCTCCTCCTTGGCAGTCCTCTCCCGGAAATCCGAATGGGGGACTATTCCGGAATCTTATGCCTATGGAGAGATGATCATGACACTTCTTCAACTACAGGCCACATGTCCTGTGGATACACGTTACGTGTCTTTTATGCAGTGGTTTCCATCATACGTCGTGCCAACAGTGGAAGTATGGCACAGATGGTGTACATTTACGGAGGTAACTCTCGTGCTTATGGTGTGGTCCCTTTATTTCGCTTAACAGAAACGCTAATTGTTGAATTATACAGCTATTTACAGCATTGTAAACCGCATGCAGTAGAGGAATAGTTCGCAGGTTGTGACTGTTTGTGTCTCTACGACAGTGTACGTTGCATAAAGCAGCATCTGTGAGTCAACGGTGTGCGGTCAGTAACATTCCTGAAATGAACTTGGCTGCCCAGAGTTCCGACTTGAAACCAGTAAACGAAAGAAATCGTCTTGGTGCACATGACATGTTTCAATAAAGCAAACAAGACTTCTATATATAGTATCGCAAATAATAAATATTCTTCAAACGTATTTAAACGCTTGAAACGTATTTAAACACTTCAATACTGACGAGAGGAAAATTCCAATTACCATACTCAAGTGCCAAAGCTGTAATGCAGTGTGTACAGGAATGACAAGCACACATTTTAGCACAGGGCACAACCGACATAGCATACGTAGTAGGTATGACACTAGTCACTTTTCGTTTGCAGGACTTTTAAAACAAAGTAAAGTAACCATTATCCCAGAAATGTAGTGTAAAATATGAAAATTATCACAGTTAATGATAACAATAAATGTCTCGTTCCAATACAAGTAAAATCTCAGATTCGAGAAGCCGTAGCAGAGAACAATGGCCTGATGAATGAGCAGACACATGTAAATAACAGCTCACTTCTATACCTGACCAAAGAGTTCACAGACACACAAATGTAACCCTCGACATTTTTCAACGCTACACAACAGTAACCGTCTTAACAAGGTGGAAGAGGGTGTGTCATTTGTGTCCTGTGTTAAATATAGTTTTATGCTACTAACAGAAAAACAGCCTCACCAGCACTACAGCAAGAGCGTATGTAGTGGAATATCAACACACACACACACACACACACACACAGACACACACACACACACACACACACACACGCACACACACGTGCACACACGCCCACATACAAACAATTACACACACACACACACACACACAGAGAGAGAGAGAGAGAGAGAGAGAGAGAGAGAGAGAGTAAGAAACAAAGTTCATATTCAGCAAAATTTGCTAATAACAGAACGTTTTGTAGCTTACATGTACAAGTGTTGCAGGCAGAACTTACAAGCTTCTCTGAAAGGGAAAATACTGTCGACGATTCATAGCTGTACGAAATAATTCGACGTTGGCTTTTTGTTCATTGATATCAGAAAGCTGGTGTGGCCGAGCGGTTCTAGGTAGCTTCAGCCTGGAACTGCGCGACCGCCATGGTCGCAGGTTCGAATCCTCCCACGGGCATGGATGTGTGTGATGTCCTTAGGTTAGTTAGGTTTAAGTAGTTCTATGTTATAGGTGACGGATGACCTCAGATGTTAAGTTCCATAGTGCTTGTGATGGGACGTGAAATTGAAGCGTCACCCACCCACCATTGTCAGCCCAGTTTGCAGGTGAATGTAAGTTTAATTTAGTGTTTTGCTTAGGTATTTTGTAATATTTATAATTGTTGTGAATTATCTAAAATTTTGTATTTATTTTTATGTTTCATGTACGGAAAGGCGGCGCAACGAACGGAGACAGCATCTTCGCTGCCGGACCTGAGAGAAAATTGCTGGCCACTATACGTCGCGGGTCGACAGCCAAACAGCAACAGAAGATCCTGAGACCGAGTTGTTGCGTCGTGCTTTTAAAAACCTGAAATAATACAGGTGGTTCTGATGTTCCAGGTATCGATCCATGCAGAATCACCCATACTAGTACTTGGTGTAGCCTCCATGAGCGGCAATGCAGGAGCTGACTCTGACATCGAGTCGATCGTAGAGATGGCGAATGCTGTCCTGGGATACTTTATGCCACGACTGCTCGACCTGTTCAATTAGTTCTGTAAAAGTTGTTGGCTGATGAGTCGCACGAGTGACTCCTCTTCGGACATGTCCGAAAGAACAGATACCATTTTCATATAGTTAAGGCTAACCCGTCAATGACGTTCTTCTCCTGCGCTGGATGCACACGCATTGCCGAACTCTTACGGGACTCGGTAAGATTGTCTATCGTGAGTAATGAGTGTAACGGGCAGGGGCACTACGAATGTAGTGTGTGGAGGTTAAGTTGGGAATGTGAGTCTCACGGACAGCGTGCGAGGGGTAAATCCCTGCAGTCACTCTATCCTCTGTGCCCTCAGTAGCGCAGATGGATAGAGCATCTGCCAAGTAAGCAGCAGATCCAGGGTTCGGGTCCCGGTTGGGGCACACATTTTCAACTGTCCCTGTTGATATATATCAGCTCTTGACGACAGCTTAGGGTCTCGATTGAATTATCATTTCCAGTCCGGAGAATGTGCTGGCCAAGGAAGTTACTTCTGGTCTTGCAGAGCACATTGAGTATCACAGACAGTGCATGGGCAAAGATTATCTTATTGGAACATCACGTCCCTATTGCAAAAACGGCAAAAGATCGGGTCTAACAACATTCTTCACGTACCTAGCGCTGGTTAGAATACCATCCAGAAACACCAAAGGTGAAAGAGTGTTGTGGCTTATAGCACCGTCGACCATGAGGCTTGGGGTGGGCCCAGTGTGAACAATTGCGCTCTATATGATAGCGACATTGCCGCAGTGGATACACCGGTTCACGTGAGATGACCGAAGTTAAGAGCTGTCGGGCGTGCTCGGCACTTGGATGGGTGACCATCAAGGCCGTCATGCGCTGTTGCCATCTTTCGGGGTGCACTCAGCCTCGTGATGCCAATTGAGGAGGTACTCGACCGAATAGTAGCGGCTTCGGTCAAGAATTCCATATTAAAGACCGGGAGATCGCTGTGCTGACCCCAAGCCCCTCCTATACGCATCCTCCACTGAGGATGACACGGCGGTCGGATGGTCCCGGTAGGCCACTCGTGGCCTGAAGACGGAGTGATAGAGCTCACCAGATCTACATAGTACGTGCAGACTTTTACCACTTGTGTGCAGCAGAATCTGCTTTCATCGATTAAGACCACGGCGCGCCATTCCAAATGATACGCTGACGACACCACACGAGTCGTGCGCGTCGATGCTGTGGCGTCAGTGAATGACGGGCTAGGTTCGCAACAGTTCATGCTGACACGTCTGGGCTCACGTGCCGTCTTATCAATACCGTGGTAGATCTACGATCTGCCACTGCTCCCCTTACAATACGTCGATCCTGGCGGCTGTCTGTATTGCATGGACGTCTGCGGGTGTGAGAATGTTCACGTGACCATTGGTACCATCATCCTTGCACAACTGACGCACACTACGTGTAACTTTTGTGTAAATTTTCCGAAAGGACCTTCCCACCACTCGAAAGGCCACAATTTGACCCCTTTTGAAGTCTCTCAGTTCTCTGTAGGAAGCACGAATGCATCTCCGTCGTTGGTTGCCTGCTTGCTTCAGACGTCCGCATCACACTGAGCCCTCTTGTTGTGAGCATTGCCTATTAGATGGTAGAGACAGATGGCACTAGGTAGCTATGCAACCTCGCTAATTGATGGTGGATTATGTTAATAGCACTATCAGTACGTCTTCTGTACACTAGGCTGCATATGCTGTCATCGCATCAGAATCGCTTCATACTTTTAGGTGCACTATTTTTTTTCTGCAGTGAATTTTATCTGTAACCTGCACCTAAGAATTTGAAGCAGAAACCATAAATAAAGAGGTCCTGTGTCACAAGCTTTTACTGCATTTCATCATCATAAAAAATTTCGTTGCACTCCATAACATGCTCTCTTACGACTGATGTTTCGACCCAGGTTTCAAATTCTTGAAGATTAACTTTTTTTAGTCTGGGGCACTTGTTTTCACACGAAATACTTCTGATACAATTCTTTTCCTTCCGAGCAAGTTCCCTTATTTCTCTTAAAATCTGGTTGTATTTGTTGTAATCTTCGCGCTTCCGAATACACTGATATATTCTCACTAGTTTAACTTCATGTGCGTTATTATCTGCTGTCCATGATGAAAGTCAACTTTTTTCTGGAGTTTCTATTCGTGAAATTTTAATGTCCGAACAACTTTCCACAACGAAACATTCACGGCCCACAGAATCAAAACATATACACGTGCTAACTGAAGTTGTCATTTCAGGTACACGCTCACCGGACTTATCCACACTTCCGTATGTCGCACTGTGTACATCCTTGTATCGTAATCCACTGAATTCATCGCCTAATGCTTGCAACATTACTTGGTTTCACATGGAGAATAAAAAACAGAGAATCGAAACCAATGTTATCGCCGTGTGCTCGTCTAGGCTTATAATACTATGCATGTTTGCAAAAACAGGCGCTGTTGACGGTCCTCAGCTGTACGGAATATTTCGAAACTAGTTCACTAAATATTAGGTTGTAGACCTACACATAATACAGTGGATGTCATGAATACACATTCAGTGAATTTATTCTGAACAAATGAAATTTACTTAATAAATCGAGGCAAGACGCCAGTAGGAAAACAAATATTGCCTTTATTCACTTATACACAAATGGCAGTAACATAAAAATCGTTAGTACGGTTGTATTCATCTTCACTCACTGTCACATTCTCAGCATGTACTTATATCGGCCATCTTCATTGTACAACTCAGGCCATGTAGCAGAAGGTAAGTAGCATATTACACAGATTTCTTTCCTTTCGAGAAGATTCTATCTAGTTTTTCAGAAAATAGTAACGGTCCGTTGTGAGATCATTTGGTTCTCGGGAAATCATGGTAAGTGAAAAGAACGTATAGCATGATCTGGAGAGGCTGTCGGGAAAGTACAAAATGACGAACACCTTGTTTGGGAGATCCAATCTCGTCATGCGTGCCAAGGTTACACCAGAAATAAAGTTTTCAGCGTTTCTTTACAACATGATGATCGTTTTAGTGATTTAGGTGTAGACTTTCCATAGGTATAACAAAAATAATTCACCTATTTACAAGAGCACGAGTCGTTTCTTTTTCTGAAGTAACAGAAAACTAAAGCCATGCACACAGTCGATTTGTGTTATTGTCAGAATTCTCGGTACTGAGATGCAAGTCACAAGAAACACTTCGTGATTCTACGTGTTCAAGCTTGACTACCAAACCACCTTCATTTTCGGAAATAAGGGTGATACGTGTTAAATTTTTTTACGTATTCGTATTTTGGTTACTTTTCAACAGTTAAAACATCGCAATAGGTTAACTCTCACAATACCAAGAGGGGCGTGATAGAATACGTAATGCCCACCATATGATAATATTGTAATCTAATCAAATACTTCTTGTTTTAAAATTTTGAAAAAAGTTTTATTGCTTTTAATGAATTCGTCTACCATAAATTTATATGTTTTAAATTTGTCAGCTAAACGTGTCGCAAAAATTTAGGTCTCTTTAGTAAATGTAACTTTCTGCAATAAGTATCGCTTTCAATACCTCCAGTTTCACGGCTTTACTTACACGTCAGAATGCCTTTCAAAAGTATGTTGAGATTAAATGTCAACGACAATGAACGACATTTGGACTTTTAAAAATTTTTGTTGTGATGTTCACAAAGACGGTATTACACGTTACTGAAAGTGCGTTTATGTTGTAGTAATGTGCTAGAACGTATTTCAGATTATGCCCCCTACTTATTCATAAGTAGCTCCTTAAAAAGTGTGTTGTTAATACTAATCATCAACATATAATGCAATTTGTTCTCCTTTAATTTCTTTAGGGTGGGCATAAAGTACCCCTTGGTAACGCGCGTTGTGGAAAATGCCTTGGTATTGTTGGGTTTAAGCCACAGAAGAGTAATCGATATGGACAAAACGATGCCCACTTCTTGCTCCTACTCTTCAAAGGAATAATTAAAGCCACACATTGTGTACTCTTGCTGAGCATCTAAAAACTTTCAGTTTCCTTTACAAGAAGCTAGTGTTTTCCACCGGGCTTGTGTACGCTGTTATTTAAATGTATACTGTATTGTCTTTCATGGAAATAACTCTGAAGGCCAAGAAACGGTTTTTGGTAGTGTGTTCTGCTTTCTTTATATTATTCATTAAAATTTTATATGTCCAGTCTATGTTCAGTAATTCTGGGCGTAAGCTTACCGATGCAAAATGGTTCAAATGGCTCTGAGCACTATGGGACTCAACTTCTGTGGTCATTAGTCCCCTAGAACTCAGAACTAGTTAAACCTAACTAACCTAAGAACATCACACACATCCACGCCCGAGGCAGGATTTGAACCTGCGATCGTAGCGGTCTCGCGGTTCCAGACTGCAGCGCCGAGAACCGCACGGCCACTTTGGCCGGCCTGACCGGTGCACATACACATCTACACCTACAGGATTATTCTGCAGTTCAGAATTAAGCGCCTGACAGAGGGTTCATCGGACCACCTTCAAGCTATTTGTCTACAGTTTCACTCTCGGACAGCGCTCGAGAAAAGCAAACACTTAAATTTTTTCCGTGCGAACTCTAATTTCTGTTATTTTATTATGACGGTCATTCCTCCCTCCGTAGGTGGGCGCCAACAAAATGTTGTTTCACTCTGAAGAGAAAGTTGGTGATTGAAATTTCATGAGAAGATCCAGCCGTAACGAAAATCGGCTTTTCTTTAATGATTAGCACCCGAGTTCGTGTATCATATCCTTGACACTGTCTCCCACATTTCGCGATAATACAATACGAGCTGTCCTTCTTTGAACTTTTTCGGTGTCCTACGTCTATCCTATCTCTTGTGGGTCGCACACTGCACAGCAGTGGTCCTGAAGAGGACGGACAAGCGTAATGTCTGTTTAGTAGACCTGTTGGATTTTGTAAGTGTTCTGTCAATAAATCGCAATCTTTGGTTTTTGTTACGGCGTTAAGTCAAGCGCTGATACACCAGTCGGGAACGATAGAACAGACAGGGCAGCGAGAAGACGTAAGCCAATTGCACGCTGACCGACCCATTTTCAGGACGACGACGCAACAACAGCGGCCCTTATGCGAAGAGGACACTAGCGGCGAGCCCGACCAGTCGCAACCCAGTTGAGGATTAGCTTCAAGATTAACGAGGTCCATAGGAGCATCGACATTTGTTACTTTGCTTGCACAATGTATGAAACACGGACTTGGGAATCGTTTATACTGAAGAACATTGCTTATTTTGTCTGTCGTCCTTTACTTGCCACACATTTGTGTAACAAAAAGATATTTATCGTATTTTTTTCATTTTGCAATTAAACTCATGTTTGAATGTTATCTAGCGATCCGAGAAAGCAGATTTCCTAGACAATACATACACTCCTGGAAATTGAAATAAGAACACCGTGAATTCGTTGTCCCAGGAAGGGGAAACTTTATTGACACATTCCTGGGGTCAGATACATCACATGATCACACTGACAGAACCACAGGCACATAAACACAGGCAAGAGAGCATGCACAACGTCGGCACTAGTACAGTGTATATCCACTTTTCGCAGCAATGCAGGCTGCTATTCTCCCATGGAGACGATCGTAGAGATGCTGGATGTAGTCCTGTGGAACGGCTTGCCATGCCATTTCCACCTGGCGCCTCAGTTGGACCAGCGTTCGTGCTGGACGTGCAGACCGCGTGAGACGATGCTTCATCCAGTCCCAAACATGCTCAATGGGGGACAGATCCGGAGATCTTGCTGGCCAGGGTAGTTGACTTACACCTTCTAGAGCACTTTGGGTGGCACGGGATACATGCGGATGTGCATTGTCCTGTTGGAACAGCAAGTTCCCTTGCCGGTCTAGGAATGGTAGAACGATGGGTTCGATGACGGTTTGGATGTACCGTGCACTATTCAGTGTCCCCTCGACGATCACCAGAGGTGTACGACCAGTTTAGGAGATCGCTCCCCACACCATGATGCCGGGTGTTGGCCCTGTGTGCCTCGGTCGTATGCAGTCCTGATTGTGGCGCTCACCTGCTCGGCGCCAAACACGCATACGACCATCATTGGCACCAAGGCAGAAGCGACTCTCATCGCTGAAGACGACACGTCTCCATTCGTCCCTCCATTCACGCCTGTCCTGACACCACTGGAGGCGGGCTGCACGATGTTGGGGCGTGAGCGGAAGACGGCCTAACAGTGTGCGGGTCCGTAGCCCAGCTTCATGGAGACGGTTGCGAATGGTCCTCGCTGATACCCCAGGAGCAACAGTGTCCCTAATTTGCTGGGAAGTGGCGGTACGGTCCCTTACGACACTGCGTAGGATCCTACGGTCTTGGTGTGCATCCGTGCGTCGCTGCGGGCCGGTCCCATGTCGACGGGCACGTGCACCTTCCGCCGACCACTGGCGACAACATCGATGTACTGTGGAGACCTCACGCCCCACGTGTTGAGCAATTCGGCGGTACGTCCACCTGGCCTCCCGCGTGCCCACTATACGCCCTCGCTCAAAGTCCGTCAACTGCACATACGGTTCACGTCCACGCTGTCGCGGCATGCTACCAGTGTTAAAGACTGCGATGGAACTCCGTATGCCACGGCAAAATGGCTGACACTGACGGCGGCGGTGCACAAATGCTGCGCAGCTAGCGCCATTCGACGGCCAACATCGCGGTTCCTGGTGTGTCCGCTGTGCCGTGCGTGTGATCATTGCTTGTACAGCCCTCTCGCAGTGTCCGGAGCAAGTATGGTGGGTCTGACACACCGGTGTCAATGTGTTCTTTTTTCCATTTGCAGGAGTGTATTCTACGACTAGGCTGGATTTAACAGTTTGTTTCCTCCATAACTTTATCTATGTGACAGTCCAGTTTAACAATGCTTCATCTTGGAACTCTTCCATTTGGTCCGTAATATCAGAAATTGAGTCCGCCTTGATGCAAAACACCTTGTTATTCGTTGAATTCTTCCTTCTCCCAAATTACTTTTGGCGACAAGTATCACTATCATCCTTGGGCTTTTTTAATCTATAACATGCAGAAAATAGCATGGTTACCCAAACACAGTAGCACATTATTAAATTTTTCACTATTCGTTTTTTGAAATATAGTTTACTATGGATAATTTCATACTACCTTATTTACTGTATGTTACACCATGTTTTCAGCAATTATTGTCGCTGTTTACGAAGTATTTTCTGTGCGCTTTTCTTCTGTTGCCGTTTTTTACTTAGCGAACATCATGTCGTCTGCAACCATGTGAGCGGTTGTTAGTAAACAAATACTAAAAGGTAAACTTCGTATGTCAGCAGTATATACTTGAGGCTGTATTAGTGTTGTGGAAACCAGTTATTTGGTGTGATCTGGGCTGTTACTTAGCTATTCATGTACTACGTTCGTTGGATGGTATGTAGCTGCTTATACACAGAAAAACCAAAGTGTGTGTGATGTTTCTTAATAGAGCCACGCTCAATACATAGGACAAACAAGCAGAAACTTCCGAACGAGGTACATAGAGCACATGAGAGCTCTAAAGAGTGACAGCACACATTCAACTTTTGCAGGACATCTAATGAACAAAAACCATAACCCCGCTAATATCGGAAACGATCTACTCATTCTGAGAAACAGCAACAGTCTATACCGATGACTAACAATAAAAGAAAATTACTACATACAAAAGGCTACAGCCGAAGGGAAAAATGTAATAAACGAAAACACAATACTTTGCTACAACACACTCTTTACCGCTCTGAGAGAACTGACAAAGAACACAGAACAGAAAGCACACACACGCAAAAGAACTACTTCCCCATCATACACAGAGACATAAATAATGAACAGAGGTCGTCGTAATTCACGCTACAGTTTCCATAGCCTTTCTCGCCAAATGTGATACACCTCTCGCCACACGCGCGAACAAGAAGATGGCGTAAAAAGTGCGTATAAAGTGCGAAAGTTTTGTTTTTCTGTGTATAAGAGCAGCTACAAGCCATCCAACAAACGTGAGTACACGAATAGCTAAGTAACCGCTCAGATCACACCAAATAACTGGTTTCCACAACACTACCACAACTCCAAGTATGTATTGTTGACATACAAATTTCACCTTTTAATATTTGTTTACTAACATCCGCTCACATGGTTGCAGATGGCATGATGTTCACTAAGTAAAAAACAGCAGCCGAAAAAAAGCGGACACAAAATATGTCGCAAACAGCGACAATACCTGCTTAAAACATGCTGTAACATACAATAAATAAGGTAGTATGAAAGTATCCATAGAAAACTATATTTCAAAAAATGAACAGTAGAAAATGTAATAATGTGCTACTGTGTTTGTGTAACAATGCTATTTTCTGCTTGCTTTAGATTAAAAAAACCCAACGATGATGGTGATATTTGTCGACGAAATTACTTTGGGATAATAAAGAAATAAACGAATATCTAGGTGTTTTGCATCAAGGCGGACTCAATTCCTGATATTGCTGTAGTACAGTTTAAGTTATTCGTAATTGCAATCCATAAGCAATTAGTTGAATTTATAACATTTAGATTTGTGTGTTTTATCTGTAACCAAATTTTGGCGGATATCTTTGGCGATTCTTGTGAATGACTTCACATTCCTCATTATTTGCAGTCAATTGCCAGTTTTCCCACCATACAGATATCTCGTTTAAATCGTTTTGCAGTTTGTTTTTGTCATCTGAAGAACTTATAGGCAGCATTATCTGCGAACAGTTTAAGGGAATTTAAGTAGGTCAAGAACAACAGAGTACACATAACATTTTCTTGGGAAACGCCTGATATTGCTACAGTTTTACTCAGTGATTTTCCATCAATTATTACCTGTCTCACAGTACGTCACGAATCCAGTCGCACAAGTGAGACGATACTCCATAGACACGCAATTTGATTAAAAATCGCTGTGAGGAACGGTGTCAAAAGCTTTCTGGAAATCTAAAAATATGGAATCAATTTGACATCCCCTGTAGGTAGCACTCATTCAAGAACTAATTATCCTTTGATGGGAAAATAGCTACAACCTAATGTATGAGAGTACTCTTACTCGAGGACAAATTAAGAAAATTGGTGTAGTGTAATGTGGTAGGATAAAGAAGGAAAAGGAGGCATTTCTCCCGCAAATACGGAAAGAAAAATCGAAAACTTCATCTGTTTGGCTCGGAAAAACAATCGCCCTGTTTACAAAGAATTTTCTGTTGTCACTTCGCGCGGCCATCGCCATCAAGTAAATCCAATTTTGTCGGGCCGCTACGCCGCTGGACACGGCAGAGAGGGCGGGGTTTTGCCGGGACGGTTGACGGCCCCGTCCACGGCCTCGCGGCAGTGGCAGAGAAAGAAGCAGCGCCCATTGTGCGGGGGTGGCGAATCAGACAGCAAGGCGGCCCCGGCGCCGCTGTTTCTGCCGCCACTTCTTTGTTATCTGCGGTGCACAGTTGACTGGCAGCGGCGCTCTCGCCGCAGCCGCAGCAGCCGCCAATATCGGATCTCAGTTTGCCGCAGGCCTCTCCAAACCACACCATGTGTCCCTACCGCCATGGTATACGTGACACTCTCTCCGTGTAATGACACACTGTCATGAGACGCGGATGGTGTGCAGAAAATTAGACTGGAAACTAGAAAGGAATTTCAGACACTACCGTAGCACTTCAGCAACTTCAGCAGCGTTTTATGGTATGTCTCACGTGAGTGATTTGAAAATGTATTGTCAATGTCACAGTGATTAAGGATAAAAGGCGTGTCAGTTATTTGCAGTTTTTCTCGAAACTCTGTCAAAATACCTAAACGCATGTGTAACTTGAAACACCAAGACACACTCACTCTCTCTCTCACACACACACCCAGCCACACACACACACACACACACACACACACACAAACACACACATATGTTCTACTTCGGCGCCAATTTTGTGGTGTCTCTATTCTAAAAATTATTCTCGTTTGTTGTAGTTAAACACGTTTATGGTTTTCTCTTAATAATTCCCGGTATTCTTTGGGAACTAGCTACTGAAATATTGAATGGATTTTTAGCAAAATACTTTCTTTTACGACGTAAATGACGGGATATTTCTTAGCCGCATTTACTTTAGTAATCATGAAATGAGACTTGCATCTAATTATTGTGATTGCGTGGCGTAAATGCTGCTACAAATACGCAAAGCACCCATATTCGCACCACACTATAAATGACCTTCGTAGTAAATATCTTTCACAGTAATGGTTTAACAGTGCGTACTCTCACACCTGTCGTTTATAACATGACTTTAAATTACGTCTTTGTTGATTCGTAGCCAGGCCAACTGAAAAATCAATCACTCATTGTACACCTACTAGTTTCGACGTAAATAAAATCTCCTTGAGGTGTGGAGGCTCCTGTGAAATAGAAATGTTATATTAATTCCGCGCACAGTTGCGTGGTTGTAAAGGAAAGTATTAAAATTCACATTTGCTACGTAATGACGGCTGTCTTGTAGCTCATATGCCAGCGTGCTAGAATTGCTGAATGCATCGTTATTTGACCCCGGGCGATTACAACTGCGAAATGAAAGAATTAGATAACAGTTTACGTTAAAAATCTATCGCACAATTAGTAACACTTTGTAAAGTCGTAGAGACCTGGAAGACGGAGGCCGAGTTTGTAACAACGACAGAGACAGAGAAAGAGCGCCAGAGAGAGAGTGTCAAGGAGAGAGACGCTATCACAATGGTGCTTCTATACTATATACTAAATTGTAAGAGTCACATATATAAATGTAGTGCTTAGTAGCACATTATACGAGGGTTATTCGGAAAGTAAGGAACGATCGGTGGCGAAATGTAAACCACAGTGAAAATCCGATGAAGTTTTGCACAGGTGTGTAGGGCAGTGTCCCTAGTATGCACATGTATCACTATGCGTCGTTCTTTTTAGTTCTGAACAGACAGGAGACACATAAAGACACCTAAGACAATTGTATCTCCCGCCAAGTAGGAGGGCACGGTGAGAAATGTTGACTGAAGCTATGCAGCCAACATTACATAACTTTCGTGCTGTTTCTTCTTCAAGACAATTCTCAGCCGCATTCTGCAGGAGCAATGTACAGGTCCTGCATCGCTTTCATTCGGAAATAATTGATTACCCACAATACAGCCCGTAATTGTCTCTCTCTGACTTTCATCTCTGCTCACATGAAACGCTGGCTATCAAGAAAACTTGTTGGCACAGACAATGGGCTGTTAGCCAGCGTAGAGAATTGGCGGAAAGCACTGGTGGCTGCCTTTTATATGTTATATATAAGTTGGTACAACGCTACGACAAACGTCTAAGTAGGATCGGCGACTATGGAAATAAGTAGCTGGAAGTTGTAGCTTACTGTTGAAAATAAAACAGTTTTGATTTTCACTGTGGTTTCCATTGCGTGACCTATCCTTCCTTACTTTCCGAATAGCCCTCGCATCAAGCGTCTATATTCATATTGTAGAATTACTAATCTTAAATTCAAGTCCGTTGATTTTCTGTTTCTTTAGTTATTACATTAGACAGCGTGTCTTTCATTGAAGCCACTCAGTTCATTAATTCGTAATAAATGTAAAATCTTCGTTGCCAATACATGGAGGTACGCTATACGTGATTCATCTACCTGTTGTCGTGCAATGCTGCGTTTGTAACACCGGGCAGGGGACGAAGTGTGGGCGTTGGTCTTCGGGGCACAGAACGCAGAAAATCTCGTGATGTCTTCAAAAGATCAGTGTCACTACCTTTGTTTTAAAAGCTGTTTGTTCGTATTTCGTGTTTAGCCAGAATATGCATAAACATTCACCAAGGAGACATCTCATCAGTAATGGCACCATCGCAGGTCGTTATAACCATTTAACTTTATAGTGCCATTGTTTCGTATCCCCTGTAGAAAAGCTATGTAGAGGTCCGCAACTCACAAAATATTTCGTAGCAGTTGGATCTTTATCGTGGCGCTAATACCAATGATGTTGGCTGTGCTAATACGGTCGGCGTGGGAAATCGTATCTGTCGTGTACTGCAGCACAGACACTGTGGGTGTGAAGTCGTCCTTACCAGGCAGTGGAAGCGAATGGTAGACATCCCCCTATCCTGTTCGTCGCCTCGTTTGTGCTGCTCGTCTCGTATTCTGTTGACATCCGCCGCTTCTTATGCGTCATCGACGACCGTTGTTTTCGTAACCGCACCTCCACGTCCACAGAGGGACGTCCTTTAGTGCGATCCTGTTGCGGATCCGCTTCCTTATCTGGGAATGGGTTCGCCGGGAACGTGGAAGGATCCTGACTTCGCTGGCTGATGGTGCGGCAAGTTCATCGCCACACTCAGTGACGTGGCATCGGGGGGCGGTACTCTTAGACTGTTTAGGCAACGGCCTGCCAGCCCGTCACCCACGTCGTTCCGGAGCACCTCCACGTACGTAACAAGCAGCGACGTCAGCTGGTGTAGCGGGTGCTGGGTGTCCCGAGATAACTGTAATACACGTCGCTGAAGACAGTCAGTTTGGACGTGACCGGCCTGCCATCAGCCAGAGCAGGTCCTCGGTTCATCAACGTATATAACGATGGCTTGACATTTTCCTATGGACTTGTAACATGGTATGTGCTTCCGAACTTCAATCCTTATTTGGCTGACCCCACTAAGTACGGGATACGTCTTCATTCTCCGCAGCATGACTAAGGAACGAGCTGTATGGTCGTATGAATATATTAATTACGAGGTTAATTCTTACTCTGGCCTGTTAACTTGATGAGAAAGAATCTATTGTTGAAATGCGGCCCTATTTTAATACACGAAATGGACTAAATAAACCTGCCAATCCAACTGCTGTAGGAATATTGTTTTCGTAGACAGTGTTACGTGCGTGATGTAATACGTGTTACGTTCATGGTTTCACGAACTGAGGGTCAAGCACAAAGGAGGTTGCTGTCTATAGAGAAATTATTTCAGTTACAACTTAAGGAAAAATAAATAACAGTTGATAGCCGTTATTTCGACAAACTTGTACATTCATTGCAGTCCTCATGATAGAGCCCCAGCCACAGAGACAATAAGACTGTTTTTTCCTTGTAGTCGATGACGACTATCAATACAGACACATAAGGAAAGTGCGTGTACTGTGAACACTTATTGTCTGGCCTGTTAACTTGATGAGAAAGAATCTATTGTTGAAATGCGGCCCTATTTTAATACACGAAATGGACTAAATAAACCTGCCAATCCAACTGCTGTAGGAATATTGTTTTCGTAGACAGTGTTACGTGCGTGATGTAATACGTGTTACGTTCATGGTTTCACGAACTGAGGGTCAAGCACAAAGGAGGTTGCTGTCTATAGAGAAATTATTTCAGTTACAACTTAAGGAAAAATAAATAACAGTTGATAGCCGTTATTTCGACAAACTTGTACATTCATTGCAGTCCTCATGATAGAGCCCCAGCCACAGAGACAATAAGACTGTTTTTTCCTTGTAGTCGATGACGACTGTCAATACAGACACATAAGGAAAGTGCGTGTACTGTGAACACTTATTGTCTGTCTCGATATTGACATTTTGGCCTCAATATCGGTGAAGGTCCTTTTCAATTCTTATTTTATTTTTTTTGTTTCTTACCAAGACCATATCACTAAGCTGATTATTTTAGTTAAGAACTGAGTTATGCAGTACACAGAGTTAACGGTATAGTTTGTTACAGACGATCTATTTCGGTCTTGGATCTGACCATCATCGGGTCAAAAACTACCTCAGTTACGCATCTGCGTCATTATAGTACCAATTATCAGATGCACAATGTTCCATAATTGCTATCCTACATCTACATAGATACTCCACAAGCATGGTGGGCGGGGGGTAGTCTGTACCACTACTAATCGCTTCCTCTCCTATTTCACTCGCCAGCAGAATGAGGGAAAAACGACTATCTATATGCCTAGATGCGTCCGTATAGCCTTAATTTCTCGTATCTTATCTTCCTGGTCCTTATGTGCAATGTATGCTCGCGGCAGCAGATCATCCGGCAGTCAGCTTCTGATGCCGGTCTCCAAATTTTCTCAATATCGTTTCTCGAAAAGAACGTCGCCTTCCCTCCAGGAACTCCAGTTTGAGCTTCGCAGGCATCTCCGTGTCACTTATGTGTTGTTTGAACATATTGGTAACAAATCTAGCCGCCCGTCTCTGATTTGCTTCGATGTCTTCCTTCAATCCGACTGGTACGATCCCAAACACTCGAACAATACTCAAGAATAGGTCGCACCAGCCTCCTATATGCCGTCTCCTTTATATATGAGCCACTCTTTCCTAAAATTCTCCCAATAGAGCAAACTCCCTTCCCTTCCACAGTTCTCATATGCTCGTTCCATGTCATATTGCTTTGCAACGTTGCTCCCAGATATTTAAATGACTTTACTGTGTCAAGCAGAGCATTAGTTATACCCTACCCGAACATTATAGGATTGTTCTTTCTACTCATCTTCATTAAATTACATTTTTCCGTATTTATAGCTAGCTGCCATTCTTCACACGAAATAGCAATTTTACCTCAAATGTTCAAATGTGTGTGAAATCTTATGGGACTTAACTGCTAAGGTCATCAGTCCCTAAGCTTACACTCTACTTAACCTAAATTACGCTAAGGACAAACACACACACCCATGCCCGAAGGAGGACTCGAACCTCCACCGGGACCAGTCGTAGTCCATGACTGCAGCGCCCCAGACTGCTCGGCTAAAGCCGCGCGGCCAATTTTATCTAAGTCGTCTTGTGTCTTCCTACAGTCACTCAACTCCGACATCTTACCGTACACCACCCCATCATCAGTAAACAACCATAGATTGCTGCCCACTTTGTCCGCCAAATCATTTATGTATTTAGAGAACAACAGGGGTCCTATCACGCTTCCCTGGCACCCTCCTGACGATACCTTGTCTCTCAGAACACTCGCAGTCGAGGACAACATACTGCGTTCCATTACTTAGGAAGTCTTCGAGCCACTCACATATCTGTGAACTTATTCCATATGCTCGTACCTTCATTAATGGCCTGCATTGGGGCACCGTGTCAAGCGCCTTCCGGAAATCTAGAAATACGGCATTTGCTGTATATGTGTAACATTGTGTCTATTTGCCCTTATAGTCGTGAACTGTGTCACACGGCTCAGGGTAAATGGACATAGCATTATCCATATACAGCTGATAGTGAAGATGGAACATCGTACATCCAGTGACTGGCAGTATAATTACGCAGATGCATGGCTGAGACTTTTTTGAAACCGAAGATGTTCTAGTGCTAAATCGAAATCGATCGTCTATAATGAAATGTACCGCTATAGCTGTGTATTGCGTAGTGCAGTTCTTAACATTCATTACAGCTATACAACAACACCTGCACAAAACACTTTTCATTATTTTTCATTGACAACTATTTACATCAAGGGTGAGATTACAATTTTTTTCTCAGCAGTTATAATCTTTCTTACTACTGGTACGTTCGCTCTCAAGGCTGAATATATTTCCTTGGGTTATTTTCTTGTACTGCACCATTTGGTCAAGTCTTGGGGAAAACCAGATGAAACTTTAAAAGGAGTTTTCAGCCATGAGTTACTGACTTTATACAATTCAAAATGACAGCACATTTGAAAATATTGAAGGTTTCGAATAACGTTTTGAAATATCTATGACAGGCTTCTGCAGTTTAATTCACGTGGATGTCAAATTTTTGTACCCTAATTGTGATCTTTCTATTAATATTAAATATGATTCAAATTTTTTCTCTTGACATGAGTAGAAGGGGCGATTTTAATATCTACAGCGGTTATAGTTTTCCTTCTTCATAATGTTTTTTACAATATTTATATTTTACTTTGTTGTTAACACGTAGTTGAAATGATGTTGCCTCGTGTAGTTTCTTTGACCAGTCAGGGATGTCGTGCCCTTCAGTATGGTTATGGGGAGCAGCTCTCCATCCAGTAAAACCGATGGCAGGACTGTAAGCAACATTCGTACAACACACATCACTAATAAATAGGACAAAATAAAAAAAAATGCTTCCTGAAATGAAAACCGGATTTAAAGCAAATGTTTATATTACCTTAGCACAATTGGAATCGATTTCGAAAGACGGTGGTCTGTGCCACTATCTGACATATTTCATTCATTCTTTATACCAGACGACGGTTACCTTAGCACAATTGGAATCGAATTCGGAAGACGGCAGTCTGTGCCACTATCTGACATATTTCATTCATTCTTTATACCAGACGACGGTTTGTGGAAAACAGAGTCCCAGCTTAAAATCTCTCTGGAAAACTGTTCATACATCCAAGAGTGCAATCATTCAACGTCTGAGTACTGCATTGATTACGGCGTTTCACAGCACATATTTTTAACTTTGTAAAGCAATTCCACGACCATGGTACCGGCATTACTGTCTGGCAAAATGCAACTGTCGACCACCATATCGATTGCACATAGTGCCCAGCATGTTCAGCTGTGTGCGTGTGGAAATTTCGTTGCATCTTCTTCATGACACTTTCATACTCCATGTTCACGAGGAGCCGTCACACATCACACTCTAGGTAGGGTAAACGACCCTATCGTTGGCATTCGCACCCCACCAGTCATTGGCACCCTGCTAAGAAACATTGTGTAATAAGGAAATTTTTAAGTTGGTAGTGCCATTTTAGAAACAAATGAAGACCTCTGCTTTCGTTTGTTGCGCTGCATTTGTTTCAACGCCTTCTGGAAGTTGGTTTGGCTGGAAGCTGACATCAAATACATTCTTGTGAAATTCCTTGTGCAAGAAAGGATTTTCTAAGAGGTAAGTTTAGAAATAACGCCTTATATTAAGTGCTGTAACTGTGTGGACATCTCGTATTTCAAAATTATGATAACATAGTTATTAAATACAATCAGTATAGAGTTACTGAAATAAATTCATAATTCTAACTAGAAAAGTATGGAAGTTTAAGCTGTGCCAGTGACTGGATTTCGCAAAGATTATAATTGTAAAAATGATCATTAATTTTAACATTTTTCTGCTTCTCTTTCTTCTTTATAGAAATAAATTGAATGAAATACGGACCCTACACGAAAAGATTCATATAGTGATGAAAGCCTTCAGAACGCCCTCTAAGAATAAAGAAAGGAATCTCATTCGAAACAGCGTCCAGAATACAGGATTCCCAGATCAACATTACAATTCCGGCTGAGTGGTAAATACACCAAAACATCCCATGGGTCAGTGTCTCTACTGAGCAAAGAGGAGGAAAGCACCCGTGTTCGGTGAGTATTGATACTCCTGTAGCGCGATTCACTGAAAATTTACAAGTTAATTCGTTATTTTTGACAGTATTCTTAATTATATTTTCCGAGCACATTTTTGAATGTACTCGGAAGGGCGAAAACAAAATATTCAGCCAAGCGTGCTAGAATTTTGTTAATAACAATAAACGTCCTAATCGTTTTAAGGGTGACTCCCCTGGTAACAAATGGTGTTCTGCCTTTTTTAAATAGGCATCCGGAAGATTCTGAAAGAACACCCGAGGAAGTAACTGCTACAAGTGCTTGTGGAGTGAATAAGACGTGAAAGGATGATTTACGTCCACAGGAGACCATCTTAAGGAGGCAAATGTATTTGATGTATTGTCATATCCGAGCCGTGTTCTCAACAGCGATAAGCTAATTTTGTTCTATGCCCTAAGAAAGATACTGTACTTGAACCCCCTGGCCGTAAAAATGTCTACGAAGCAGAGAAACGTCCAGCCAAAGCTACTCTCACTGTCATGTTCACACTGTCAGCAGACGGAAAGATGTGCCCTCTAATGAATTCCTACCAATGTTATCAGAAAGGTTGCTGAAAAATGAGGCATAGGGAGAAACGACAATGGATGGATGAAATCTGAAGTTTTCTTCGAATTCATAGCGAACGGTTTTCATCCATACCTCCAAGAAAATAACATTCAAAGACCAGTAATTCTGTTTGCTGATTGGCATAAAACCCTTTTAACTTACCACTTGACCGAGATGTGTCAAGAGCTGAAAATTATTCTGACATCTTTATACATCAATTCTCGAATATTGCAGCCCGCTGATGTTGGTACCTTCAGATATTACAATAGTGAATGGACGAATGCTGCATTCACATGGCAAACAAATAACTGTGGGAAAGCTATAACTAAAGACGACTTTCCACTAATCTTGAAAGAAATGCTTGAAAAAATGAATCTTGGAAACGCAATTAAAAATGGTTTCAGAGTTACCGGTTTGTACCCCTGGAACCGCAATAATACTGATTTCCCAAAATGCTTGGGTCGAAATTTTCTAGCCGCAATAATATTATCAGCAATAGCAGAAAGCCTGAAATCCTGCCTCTTCCACACGACGCTTTTATTCGAGTTGTGACTATACAGAATGCGATAAAAATACTCGTGGGGAAGATTTCTTTCTTCTGTATCGGCTATGGGAATGTTATCAAAATGAAAACCAAAAAGAAGAACAGGAAGTTACTGAACTCACGACAGATGTCAACGTGCCCCTTTCTGACGAAAATCAGACCTTTTCTAATCCACAACATGCTGAGAGTGAAGACGCTAGCCAGAGTTCATCAGGAAGAGATGACATAGAACATAGGCTTACGCCTACAGTAAATAGAACTCCAAACAAATGTGTAAATCAAGTGCTTCTGTGGCCAGAAACGCCAAAAAGGAAAGGAACGAGTTCCATTTCTTTTAACCTCAAGAATGTGGAATAACATGCATGAAGAAAAGATAAAAATGAAACAGGACGCGATAAAACAGAAAGAAAAACGAAAGTAGGAAAGAGAAGACAAGAAAATGTTACTGAACAAATTAAGCAAAATAACATGAAGAGATTCTGACAGAGCTGACATGCCAAGCTAAGTTGAATAGTTGAATTTGTACAGAGTGTTATGTAATTTTACCGAATAAATTTTTTTGATTTTATTAAATTTTACCTCCTACTGCAGGACCAAGTATTAGGAACAACTTTTGATAGGTAGTTTTTAGTAATAATATTAATAATAATGAGTGCCTCCCCCATGAACCATGGACCTTGCCGTTGGTGGGGAGGCTTGCGTGCCTCAGCGATACAGATGGCCGTACCGTAGGTGCAACCACAACGGAGGGGTATCTGTTGAGAGGCCAGACAAACGTGTGGTTCCTGAAGAGGGGCAGCAGCCTTTTCAGTAGTTGCAGGGGCAACAGTCTGGATGATTGACTGATCTGGCCTTGCAACATTAACCAAAACGGCCTTGCTGTGCTGGTACTGCGAACGGCTGAAAGCAAGGGGAAACTACAGCCGTAATTTTAACCGAGGACATGCAGCTTTACTGTATGATTAAATGATGATGGCATCCTCTTGGGTAAAATATTCCGGAGGTAAAATAGTCCCCCATTCGGATCTCCGGGCGGGGACTACTCAGGAGGATGTCGTTATCAGGAGAAAGAAAACTGGCATTCTACGGATCGGAGCGTGGAATGTCAGATCCCTTAATCGGGCAGGTAGGTTAGAAAATTTAAAAAGGGAAATGGATAGGTTAAAGTTAGATATAGTGGGAATTAGTGAGGTTCGGTGGCAGGAGGAACAAGACTTCTGGTCAGGTGACTACAGGGTTATAAACGCAAAATCAAATAGCGGTAATGCAGGAGTAGGTTTAATAATGAATAGGAAAATAGGAATGCGGGTAAGCTACTACAAACAGCATAGTGAACGCATTATTGTGGCCAAGATAGATACGAAGCCCACACCTACTACAGTAGTACAAGTTTATATGCCAACTAGCTCTGCCGATGATGAAGAAATTGAAGAAATGTACGATGAAATAAAAGAAATAGTGAAGGGAGACGAAAATTTAATAGTAATGGGTGACTGGAATTCGAGTGTAGGAAAAGGGAGAGAAGGAAACATAGTAGGTGAATATGGATTGGGGCTAAGAAATGAAAGAGGAAGCCGCCTAGTAGAATTTTGCACAGAGCACAACTTAATCATAGCTAACACTTGGTTTAAGAATCATGAAAGAAGGTTGTATACGTGGAAGAACCCTGGAGATACTAAAAGGTATCAGATAGATTATATAATGGTAAGACAGAGATTTAGGAACCAGGTTTTAAGTTGTAAGACATTTCCAGGGGCAGATGTGGACTCTGACCACAATCTATTGGTTATGACCTGTAGATTAAAACTGAAGAAACTGCAAAAATGTGAGAAATTAAGGAGATGGGACCTGGATAAACTGAAAGAACCAGAGGTTGTACAGAGTTTCAGAGAGAGCATAAGGGAACAATTGACAGGAATAGGGGAAAGAAATACAGTAGAAGAAGAATGGGTAGCTCTGAGGGATGCAGTAGTGAAGGCAGCAGAGGATAAAGTAGGTACAAAGACGAGGGCTGCTAGAAATCCTTGGGTAACAGAAGAAATATTGAATTTAATTGATGAAAGGAGAAAATATAAAAATGCAGTAAATGAAGCAGGCAAAAAGGAATACAAACGTCTCAAAAATGAGATCGACAGGAAATGCAAAATGGCTAAACAGGAATGGCTGGAGGACAAGTGTAAGGATGTAGAAGCTTATCTCACTAGGGGTAAGACAGATACTGCCTACAGGAAAATTAAAGAGACCTTTGGAGAGAAGAGAACCACGTGTATGAATATCAAGAGCTCAGATGGCAGCCCAGTTCTAAGCAAAGAAGGGAAGGCAGAAAGGTGGAAGGAGTATATAGAAGGCTTATACAAGGGCGATGTACTTGAGGACAATATTATGGAAATAGAAGAGGATGTAGATGAAGACGAAATGGGAGATACGATACTGCGTGAAGAGTTTGACAGAGCACTGAAAGACCTGAGTCGAAACAAGGCCCCCGGAGTAGACAACATTCCATTAGAACTACTGACGGCCTTGGGAGAGCCAGTCATGACAAAACTCTACCAGCTGGTCAGCAAGATGTATGAGACAGGCGAAATACCCTCAGACTTCAAGAAGAATATAATAATTCCAATCCCAAAGAAAGCAGGTGCTGACAGATGTGAAATTTACCGAACTATCAGTTTAATAAGCCACGGCTGCAAAATACTAACACGAATTCTTTACAGACGAATGGAAAAACTGGTAGATGCAGACCTCGGGGAGGATCAGTTTGGATTCCGTCGAAATGTTGGAACACGTGAGGCAATACTGACCTTACGACTTGTCTTAGAAGAAAGATTAAGAAAAGGCAAACCTACGTTTCTAGCATTTGTAGACTTAGAGAAAGCTTTTGACAATGTTGACTGGAATACTCTTTTTCAAATTCTAAAGGTGGCAGGGGTAAAATACAGGGAGCGAAAGGCTATTTATAATTTGTACAGAAACCAGATGGCAGTAATAAGAGTCGAGGGGCATGAAAGGGAAGCAGTGGTTGGGAAAGGAGTGAGACAGGGTTGTAGCCTCTCCCCGATGTTATTCAATCTGTATATTGAGCAAGCAGTAAAGGAAACAAAAGAAAAATTTGGAGTAGGTATTAAAATTCATGGAGACGAAGTAAAAACTTTGAGGTTCGCCGATGACATTGTAATTCTGTCAGAGACGGCAAAGGACTTGGAAGAGCAGTTGAACGGAATGGACAGTGTCTTGAAAGGAGGATATAAGATGAACATCAACAAAAGCAAAACGAGGATAATGGAATGTAGTCAAATTAAATCGGGTGATGCTGAGGGACTTAGATTAGGAAATGAGACACTTAAAGTAGTAAAGGAGTTTTGCTATTTAGGAAGTAAAATAACTGATGATGGTCGAAGTAGAGAGGATATAAAATGTAGACTGGCAATGGCAAGGAAAGCGTTTCTGAAGAAGAGAAATTTGTTAACATCGACTATAGATTTATGTATCAGGAAGTCGTTTCTGAAAGTATTTGTTTGGAGTGTAGCCATGTATGGAAGTGAAACATGGACGATAACTAGTTTGGACAAGAAGAGAATAGAAGCTTTCGAAATGTGGTGCTACAGAAGAATACTGAAGATAAGGTGGATAGATCACGTAACTAATGAGGAGGTATTGAATAGGATTGGGGAGAAGAGAAGTTTGTGGCACAACTTGACTAGAAGAAGGGATCGGTTGGTAGGACATGTTTTGAGGCATCAAGGGATCACAAATTTAGCATTGGAGGGCAGCGTGGAGGGTAAAAATCGTAGAGGGAGACCGAGAGATGAGTACACTAAGCAGATTCAGAAGGATGTAGGTTGCAGTAGGTACTGGGAGATGAAGCAGCTTGCACAGGATAGAGTAGCATGGAGAGCTGCATCAAACCAGTCTCAGGACTGAAGACAACAACAACAACAATAATGAGTGAGGTCGATGGAAATATGGGGGGGGGGGGGGGGTGTTGTCAATGAGTGGTATAATGTGGATGCCAACTACTGGAAAATTGTGCCAATAACTGGTAAAATTTTAAATATTTTTAAGCAACTTATTTAAATGGAAAATAAAGTACAAAACTTTTGTAGTTGTGGAATAATGTTACTTCAATATTGTAGTATGTTTTGTGTAGAGGATACATAATTTATCAGACAAACAAGTTTTTAACGTGCCAATAACTGGGTAGTTTACCCTACACATGTTCACATCACTATGTCATCAGCACAAGGTAAGCAAACATTTACGCATATCCGTGGGTAAATCGATTTCTTCCTCTAACTGCCTCATTTAGCTAACAGTTTGCCCACAACCGATACATTCTGTTAGTCTACGAATTAGAATATAGTTGCTTTTGCACACGTAAGTTAATACGATTTCCACCATGCAATGGAGTTCGTTAGTTACATGTTATATAGATCGTTTGAATGATTCTTTCAGTGAGATGATGAGAAACGAGCCTTATTTTTTAGTTCTGCTTATGCGATTACATTTAAAAACCATTGGTTCCTTTCAATTACTAGTTTTACAGACTACCAGTTTTTCAGTAGAAACTTGCGCATGGAATAGGATTTGTACACGAGAAATTATTTGAGATTTTATATTTGAAACTTGCTTTGCTACCTTTCAGACATTTTACGGTACTGAGTAAATAAACAAAAATTTTTGTTGCTGCGAATTAAACTCCTTTCTGAGCTACTGCTGATGGTGGTATTCAAAGCCTAACTCGTTTAAAAGCGGGGTACATGACGACGGTGAACACCACAAACTATTCCAACTGGTCGCTTTTGTGCAATCTACACTTCCTTTCTATGTGATGCGTTAACCCAAAAACTATTCCATAAGTGTAAATATGCAAAACATATCAGGAGGTGATTCATTTGATTCCAAGACTTGTACGAATAGCAAAAATGGTTGAATCAGTTGTCTGAGCAGCTCAGAAATATGTTTCTTCCAGTTCACGTTTCTATCAATATGCACAACCAAAAACTTGGAGCATTCTACACTATTTACTGACTTCTGTTCATGTGCTGCGTCAATTGTTGGTAAGTGTCTATTTGTTGTACAGAATTCAATATAGAGTGTTTTCTCAAAATTTAGGGATAGTCCACTGTCATGGAACTACTCCATAATTATTTATAAAGCGCCGTTAATAATATCTTCTCTTGCTTTGTCTTTAGTGAGTTGATTATAACACTAGCATCATCTGAAGAAGTGAAGCGGTACTGTTAGTTCACTCCATTTAAACCATTTGCATGCCAGTGATGTTAGAGTGTCTTTAGACTGATTATCGTAGTGCTCGGTGGCATAACAAAAAATAATATGAAATATAGCCCTGTGGTTTTAGAATGGACCAATTTGTGTTTTATTTTAACGCGTCACACTTCCCAGTTCTTGCCTATACCCTTCCATGATATGTGATTACATGAAATTTGAATGTGATGGATCACAGAAATGTGAAATGTATAAAAATGAGTTATATCGTCGTGGATAACGTTTCGATCCAATTTAGTCAATAGAGTGTGAGAAGAAGGTTTTATTATCAAAATTTTATTGGCATGTGGTAACTGGTAAATTGTAATCGTGACCATTGAGTATGGGTGTTGGCTGTCAGCTGTGCACTTGTTTGGGGATTAATTGCAAGTAAAAATCGTTTCATCTGAGAGAATGTATCGAGTTGTTGCGTAATTAATAAAGTTTAGTGCGAAGAAGTTCAGTTTTATATCAGTTTATTTCTAATGCGTTCTTGAGCACATTTTCATGCCGATTCTGTGACCACAGATTAACAACTAGAAATTAGAAGTTTTGCGCGTGCTCAATCATTTAAATGCCTGCTAAAGAGGACAGAAGCTGGGCCACAATACTTTCACTCAGTTATTTTATAAATTCTGGGCAGTTTATTTGTGACTTGTATTCGAACTACAGTGCTCACCACATAGGTACGTGGAATCTGTTCCGATTCAACTTGAGGTATCAGAGTGTTTTCAAAGTGTATTGATGTTTTCCAAGCGCGGTGTTATAGAGCGTGATAAACGTTTTACGAGAATTCAGCTTTTACTTGTTTATTTGTAGTTGAGGTTTGGTCTTGCGTGTTACAGCAATTCGTGTGGTACATGAATGGGTACTGATTTAGGTGTTGTTTAATTTCCTGCAGTACGATAGAATGATAATTATGGCCGTCAGCCGTGTCTTACGTCCTAATTTAGTAAGTTATAGACAGTTGCTTTTGTGAATGCTAACGGACTCTATGGTTCCCACCAGTGTGTTTTTGTTACCCTCTGTCAGTCCAAGCCGTTCGTTTCAATCCCTTGGCTTGGAATAATAACTCATAAAACCTAAATACATTAATTTCCCTCAAATCCTAAACTTTGACATAGGCTTCATTTGTAGAATCAGTCCATACCTACTCGCTTTGCTAAACAATATCAGTTATAGTGACCTCTCTGATACTACATAACATAATTAGCGCAATCGTCAACTTACAGTGATAGAAAGCCCTTCAAGAATCTATGTTTTGCTCCACTTTCCGACAGTGCAAGTTGGCACAATTAGTCGGAATACCTATCAAGCTAACAATTTTACCCCTTTGCTATAGTTTTTACTCCTGTTTGAATGTGATGTTACATGCTGCTACGTAGTGCATCACTGAATTTAATCCATGCCTCTGCCCTATAGTGTACTGAAGTTCCGTTTTAACTGTTGTCATTAGTCGAAATCAATATTATATACATTGAAGCTAGTGCTTTAGACCAATAAATTCAGCTAATTACAAAGTACCACTTTTTGAGATCAGTGTAACCGCATCACTACTTCCTTTCCTTTTTAAAAGCAGATTGTGTTGAACCCCTTTGCAAAGAACGACTCTAAATATGAAAAAAAGATAGCAGGAAAGTGCGTAAGGCTTTAATGGAAGAACGTCAAATAATATTTCCACTATGGTCATGATAAAACAAACGATTACTATCCTCCGTACTGAATATGTTAGTTCGAGGTGAAGCTAGCGTTATCCTTTGCATTGTTAAATTGATTAGATTTCAGGTTCCATGGAGAACCAGTAAATATAATTAAAATTAACCTGTTATTGTTAGTTAAAATAGCTGTACCAAGAGCTCAAGCCTACTCTAAGAGTTTAATATGAGCTTAGGGATTATGAGAGGGTATATTTAGGTGTAAGTCCAAGTTACATAGTTTTGAATACAGAGTAAAATAGTACAGAATACAAGAGTATTTCCCATTCATGTACGATAGTTTCATCTTATTCCCTTCGACGATAACTGTACAAAAGGACCAATCCTGCTTGCTGACTGTGAAGTGGAAGATCGTTCACATGTGTAAGGAATATAAGTGGTCCCAAACTTTAACCCAGTGACACTCACTTTGGCATATCTCGACAGTCACTAAAATCTCATTCTTTCCCACAATTGTCTGAATTATTCAGCACAAATGTTTATATTCTGTTCAGCATGATTCAACCAGTGTAAAGACATCACTTGCATTAAAGGTGAGGTTTTCTAAAAATGTAACATGAGCTACACGTACAAATGCTTTGAGAAAATGAAAAACTGTTCCATTACGAGGGCTACCCAGAAAATAATGCACTCCTTTTTTTCCTAGACGAGACAATACTACAAATGTGAAACGTTACGTATGTATTATTTGAAGTTTTCTGAGTGAGCGTACCAAGTTTCCGTAACTACCGATAAAGAGCATAGCTGCAGGCCAGTTTCAAATTGGCGTCTGTAGGTGATGTACGTTGTAGGCAACGTGCCGTCATTGAATTTTCACTACAGAGAAAGAAACTGTAATAAATATTCGTAAACTCTTTTGGCAAAGACTGTGGAGCATCTACTCTCGACAAAAGTACAGTCAGCCGCTGGGTACGGAGGGTGAGGTCATCAGAAGATGGTTCGGCGGAGCTCCACGATTTGCAGCCGTCAAGGAGACCATCCACGGCAGTCAGACCTGAAATGTTGCAGTGAGATGATGTTGTCATTCGCGAAGACAGACTCATTACGACTTGGCATTTGGAGCTGCATCTGTCAATCAGCAAATGAAGTGTGGATGCAATTATCTGCACTCTTGGACATGCAAAAGTGTGCACAAGATGTGTCACACGGTGTCTAACGGTGGATCACAAATCTCACTGATTAAACATTTGTCCTGATTTGTTGCAACGTTCTGAAGCTGAGGGAGGTGCGTACTGGATTGTGACAGGTGATGAAACCATTCCCACTCCCTACAGAAGAAAAAATTCAAAGCAGCTGCTTCCACCGATAAGATCATGATCCCCGTGTTCTGGGACTGTGAAGGTGTGATTCTCATTGACGTGATGCCAGTGTAGGGCAGCATTAATTCAGAAACATCTTATGTCAACACATGAACAAGACGATCTTCCGGCGACTTTCGTGCAGGAGACAACCCAGGATATGTTTCCAGCAACACGATAACGCTCGGCCCCAGACTAGTCTGAGGACTGCTGAACACATCGTAAAACAGGGTCGGAGTGTCATCCATCCACCCTACAGCCCTGCCTTACCCCCTTCATCTTACCCTCGTTTGGGCCATTAAAACATGCCACTCGTGGAAGACATTTTGAGGACGATGAGGAGGTGATTCACACAGTGAAGCACTGGCTCCACCACCAGGACGAGGTTTGGTACCGACAGGGCATACACGCCCTTGTTTCGCGCTTGACGAAGCAATGGAACAGGATGGAGATTACTTGGAAATATAGACTAATTAGACAAAACACCATTCTTTCGTGTGTGTGTGTGTAATACTCATTACGTTCAATAAAGAACTGTTGAAGAAAAAAGTGCGGCGCATTACTTTCTGGCAAACCTCGTAATTTACTTCTCAATGTAACATCTCAAGCTACCCTGTTGAATAGCCCGCCTGGCTAGCTGCGCGGTCTAACGCGCTGCTTCCCAAGTGGGAAAATGTGCCGGTCCTCAGCACGAATCCGCCCGGCCGATTTGTGTCGAGGTCCAGTGTGCCGGCCAGCATGTAGATGCCTCAGCGAATGTGGGCTAGTTCCTCTTATGTAGCCTCAGTTACACTATGTCGGCAATTGCTGTTCAAACGCTGTTTCCATGTACGAGTGCACCATGATTACTCTACTACGCATATATTTGGGGTTACATTCGTCTGAGTGTGGCGTTCCCAGGGGGAAGGGGGAGCCCACTGGGGGCCTAACCGCAATGAAACTGGGTTCGGAGGGGCGGAGGAGGGGTGGGTGGACTGCTGTGGCCTGTTGTGCTGTTGTTAACAACTGAGGGCTACGGCGGGACGAAGCCTCTCCGTCATTTCTACCTCCTCAATTTCAATACACAATTCGCCCTGTTGAATTGTTGTGAATTGAATATTTATTTCCCAACGTGTTCTTCTATACTATTCGACTAATACCCGGTCAGAAAATCATCGTATGTACGACAGCACTCTGTTCCCTTCGTAATCCGGAGTGCAGAATGAGTAGAAATATACTGTTGTGTACATAGTTCCGCGCGTACACAACTTTCTCACTAGAGCGCGCCCCGTTAAGCACAACAGCGCAGGCGCAGCGCTCGTCCATCTCCACACTACGAGATGGCGCTGTCTTAGAGACGGACCAAATTCTGCTTCCGCAGATTCGCGTATTAATACACTCCTGGAAATGGAAAAAAGAACACATTGACACCGGTGTGTCAGACCCACCACACTTGCTCCGGATACTGCGAGAGGGCTGTACAAGCAATGATCACACGCACGGCACAGCGGACACACCAGGAACCGCGGTGTTGGCCGTCGAATGGCGCTAGCTGCGCAGCATTTGTGCACCGCCGCCGTCAGTGTCAGCCAGTTTGCCGTGGCATACGGAGCTCCATCGCAGTCTTTAACACTGGCAGCATGCCGCGACAGCGTTGACGTGAACCGTATGTGCAGTTGACGGACTTTGAGCAAGTCTATTAGCCCACTAATGGTATCGCGGCATTTTGAGAATTCTCTCCCTAATGATTGTTTAATCTCATGCAATTCATTCCTTACTGCTCCAGTGGATCCACTGAATTCATTAGAAGTGTGATTAAGCCCTCGCTGCGGCCTTGTAGCAGATAAGGTTGCCGTGTTATGTCCTGTTGGCTGTACGTGCTCGCTCTTCAGGTGCTGTAAAATAAGTATGTTAAACTGGCTCAATTATTTGGCTAATATTTTCAGTGCATCTCTGAAACTGAATCCACCCTCTCGTTATCTGTTCCCATAGATCAATACACGCTGTTCGATCCAAATCAATAGTTGCGTGGACTGTCTCTCAATCTGCAAAATGAGCTTTCTGCACACGTCACTCAATCGATGGAATGTCTCCATATTCAGTCCCCCAGTCTTTCCTTTTTCGACAGCCATCGTCAACTTCAGGTGATGACGAAATTTCGTTAACTCAGTTCCTATTTATTTCATGTTCAATGTGCTATGGTACGAGGAAGTATTTAAAAATTTTACTGTCGTTTTAATCGATGACGGTATTGCAGCTACATGTTTCTACATTTCCGAATCATTTACCGCCAATTTTCTACCCTCCTAAAACACAACAAAAGAAATGCATAAGAATTTTTTTTCTCCTTACGGCATGACGAAGACTTGGCTTAGGTCAACGACTGTGTGATGTAAAAATGGAGGGTACCTTTGTGTCCGATTCGTTTCCACACTCTCATCTGTATTCCAGTACTACGAACTATTTTAAAGGTTTTAACTGCCTTTAAAATCGATAAACCTGCAGAAATTGCTCGTTTTGTCTTTCGCAAATCTTCAGAGTTCATTCTGTACACATATGAAAACATGGACAACATTAGTTTTACGGGATGAGAACAGCCAACAGCCACGCGTTTTTATTGGAGATCAATGTGATTCAAAGTAGGGCTTGCCGTAGAGTCAGATTCAGTTCGACTATTTAATCTGTCTCTAAATGTGTTAACAGGTATTTTAAATTTCTCAGCGCCTTTGTTCCGCGTTGAGTGGCCGGGTGTTGTAAGGTGCCATATCACGGATTACGCGGCCGCTTCCTCCGGAGATTCGAGTCCTCCCTCGGGTGTAGGTGTGTGTGTATTGTTCTTAGCAGATGTTAGTTTAAGTCTAGGGACCGACGACCTCAGCAGTTCGGTCCCTTAGGAATTCTCGCACGTTTGAACATTTTCAGAGCCTTTGTAATCAATCGATCAGTTTTGCCTTTCACAAGTCTTTTGCAGTTCATTTGCTACCCTTCTAAAACATAAAGAAAATGAAGACAATGCCTGTTTATAATCAGTAGTATGAGTCATCTGATCTGTGCTATCAATGTTAGTCGCTTAATTTTGAAACAACTGACAAAGCTAGCTCACACCATGCCTCTTAAATACAGAACTGGGGGGGGGGGGGGGGGGGGGGAGGAGTAAGAAAGATGTTGGAGGTTTCTGCAGTTGAGGACAAGGCCTAACAAAAAATGTTGGAACAAGATTCAATTGGTGTCTGTTTCCTCACACTTGGTGTTTGTGGGAGACTAGCGTTTCACGAATGTGGTTGCGTAAGCCCTGTTTCAGCATACGACATAAGAAATCTCTGCTCACACAGCACAGAGGTTTGGCTGTCAAAGCAGGAATATTCGTTTACTTCCTGTCAGTTGCTGGTGAAGTGAATGTCATGGGACTAGCTGCGAGTTGGTAAAGCAGAGCAGGAAATTCGACAAAGAGAAAATAATTGTCAGTATTCTCCTGCTTATCCAGTCTGTCGTGCAAACATTTTATTTGTCGTATCTGTGATTCCATTTGGTTTGTCATATCCATGAACAGATTTTTTAAAGTTTCAGAATCTGCTGGTCTGCTAATAAAGCACACACTACATATGAATCTACAGCAACACCGAAGCTTCCCTTGGGGAATTACTTGTGCGGGGGAGAGACAGATGGTATAAAAACCAGAGACTCCAAATGCAGAACTCATTCTGATTTATCCATAAATTATGAACATAATCTTTTTTGAGTTCCTGTGGTACGTTGGGGAAAAAAGTAACAGTTTCGGAATTTCTGCATAAAAAATTTGTGAGTCGGAAAGTCGATAAAAAAACACAAATTCCTCTTGTTCTTATTATATGTACTACCTCTCAATTATCTACCATATCTATGAATTCATATTATTTTGCTGATTTAATGTTAAAGAATCTACGGACTAGTACTGATTCCGAGGAGTTTCTTCAGTAAGCACACGCTTGGAGTTGGTAACGAAATTTCCACGTAAATCCCCGTTCACAATTTTTGCAGGGTATAAAAAGCCCAAATTCATCACGCAGAACTAATTCTTGCAGAAGCTTCAGAACAGTAAGTATCTGCTTCGAACTCCTGGAGCAAACGGAAAATAAATCTGTAAAAAGAAGCAGTATTTTTTCTGGACTAAAAAAACAGTTGAGTCAGATATTCAAGAACAATATATATTATTCTTATTCTATGCACAATATCATTCAGATAATCTGTTACATCTATGTTTCTTCTCATTTGATGTCTTCTTGATCAAGACGCGAAGAGAATCTGAGATTCTGATCGAGCGGCAGTGTGAAAGAGCAGCTGGGGGGAAAAGTAATCTGCATGAAGCAGTGGCGGCAGAGAACCTACAGAAAAGTAGCCGGTTGGTGAGCTGGAACTTTCGTACAATAAGCTAATAATAAATGATGGATGATGATCTGTATTAAGACAACTATATGCTTTTGTTATACACTCCTGGAAATGGAAAAAAGAACACATTGACACCGGTGTGTCAGACCCACCATACTTGCTCCGGACACAGCGAGAGGGCTGTACAAGCAATGATCACACGCATGGCACAGCGGACACACCAGGAACCGCGGTGTTGGCCGTCGAATGGCGCTAGCTGCGCAGCATTTGTGCACCGCCGCCGTCAGTGTCAACCAGTTTGCCGTGGCATACGGAGCTCCATCGCAGTCTTTAACACTGGTAGCATGCCGCGACAGCGTGGACGTGAACCGTATGTGCAGTTGACGGACTTTGAGCGAGGGCGTATAGTGGGCATGCGGGAGGCCGGGTGGACGTACCGCCGAATTGCTCAACTCGTGGGGCGTGAGGTCTCCACAGTACATCGATGTTGTCGCCAGTGGTCGGCGGAAGGTGCACGTGCCCGTCGACCTGGGACCGGACCGCAGCGAAGCACGGATGCACGCCAAGACCGTAGGATCCTATGCAGTGCCGTAGGGGACCGCACCGCCACTTCCCAGCAAATTAGGGACACTGTTGCTCCTGGGGTATCGGCGAGGACCATTCGCAACCGTCCCCATGAAGCTGAGCTACGGTTCCGCACACCGTTAGGCCGGCTTCCGCTCACGCCCCAACATCGTGCAGCCCGCCTCCAGTGGTGTCGCGACAGGAGTGAATGGAGGGACGAATGGAGACGTGTCGTCTTCAGCGATGAGAGTCGCTTCTGCCTTGGTGCCAATGATGGTCGCATGCGTGATTGGCACCGTGCAGGTGAGCGCCACAATCAGGACTGCATACGACCGAGACACACAGGCCCAACACCCGGCATCATGGAGTGGGGAGCGATATCCTACACTGGCCGTATATCTCTGGTGATCGTCGAGGGGACACTGAATAGTGCACGGTACATCCAAACCGTCATCAAACCCATCGTTCTACCATTCCTAGACCGGCAAGGGAACTTGCTGTTCCAACAGGACAATGCACGTCTGCATGTATCCCGTGCCACCCAACGTACTCTAGAAGGTGTAAGTCAACTACCCTGGCCAGCAAGATCTCCGGATCTGTCCCCCATTGAGCATGTTTGGGACTGGATGAAGCGTCGACTCACGCGGTCTGCACGTCCAGCACGAACGCTGGTCCAACTGAGTCGCCAGGTGGAAATGGCATGGCAAGCCGTTCCACAGGACTACATCCAGCATCTCTACGATCGTCTCCATGGGAGAATAGCAGCCTGCATTGCTGCGAAATGTGGATATACACTGTACTAGTGCCGACATTGTGCATGCTCTGTTGCCTGTGTCTATGTGCCTGTGGTTCTGTCAGTGTGATCATGTGATGTATCTGACCCCAGGAATGTGTCAATAAAGTTTCCCCTTCCAGGGACAATGAATTCAGGGTGTTCTTATTTCAATTTCCAGGAGTGTAGATAACTGGCTTGGATTTAAAGACTCCAGATATTCCTTCGATGCCTGTTTCTCCATTTTCAGCACAAAAATTTGTCAAATTAATCAGCCAAATAAGATTAATTGTCCTCTGGTCTGGAAATTTCTTCTGCTGAAGAAAGATCAGGAAGGATCATTACAAACAGTGAGCCACTATCGCTCTTTGCTGCGGACATCAGTGAATAATACTCAACCAGTATCATAGAGAGACTTTTGAGAAAATTGGGAGCTTTCCATGCTCGCGATTCTGGCTGGGTATTGAAACAAATTACTCAATTGCGCGTTAACATTAACGAAAATAAGAATTTTTAATCAGCATTACACATAAAATTTCCTTTGGTAACATTGGATAAATATGCAGTAACAAACGTGGAGTCAAACTAAATGCGTGTTTTAAATGGCCAATTGTAGTAGGATGTATTTTCTAAACGAGTATACACAATGTGAGTGTGATTATTAGCTGCATGAAATGAAATTAAACTTGGCCAGCAGATCGACCCCTGTAGAGCACAGACATTTTCTCAAGATGAAGTTGCTTATGTCCATAAATGAGCATGGTTTCAGAAAGCATGAGTAGTGCGGATCACAGCTTGGCCTTTTCTCACATGGTATACCGCCAACTGTGCATGAAGGCAACAGTCCGATTCAAAAATTATAGGTTTCGGAAAGCATAAGACACAGTGCCCCTTTGGAGGTTGTTAACGAAAGTACGAGCATATGGAATAGGTTACCAGATATGCGAGTGGCTCGAAGACTTCGTAGTAATAGAACCCAGTACGGTTTCCTCGATGGCAAGAGTTTGTCAGAGATAAGCTTGTCCTCAGGAATGTCCCAGGGATGTGTGATATTTCCGCTCTTATCCTCTACATATATAAATGATCTGGCGGACAGCAGTTTTCGGTGTATTACTGACAATACTGTGTGGTGTGCCAACGTGAGAGATCGTGGAAGGATAGAAAACGACTTAGGAAAAATTTTTAGTTAGTGTAATGAGCGGCAACTGTATGTAAATGCAGAAAAATACAAGTTAATGCAGGTGAGTAAGAAAAATACTCTCGTAATGTTCGGATACAATATAAGTAGCGTACTGTTTGACACACATCGTTTAAATATCTGGGGGTCACACTGCAAAGCGCTATGAACCGGAACGAGAATGTTAGAACTGTGGTGGGGAAAGTGAATGGGCGACATCGGTTTATTTGGAGAATTTTGGTAAAGTGTGGTTCGTCTATAAAGGATATCGCATATAGGACGCTAGTGTGACCTGATCTTGATTCTGCTCGAGTATTTGGGATCCATGGAAGACATCGAAGCAATGCAGAGGCGGGCTACTAGATTTGTTACTGGTAGGTTCGAAAAGAACGTAAGTTTTAAAGACGTTCTTTGGGAGAGCAAGTGGGAATCCCTGGAGAGATGGAGAAATTCTTTTCCGGGAAAACTGTTGAGAAACTTTAAAGAATTGGCCTTTGAAGCTGACTGCAGAGCGACTGCACTGCCTCCACCACACGTTTTGTGTAAGAACCTCAAGTACGTGAGAAATTAGAGCTCATAAGGAGGCACACACAGTCGCTTTCTCCTCGCTCTATTTGCCACTGGATGAGGAAAGAAAATAACTGATATTTGTTCAGTGTACCCTTCACCACGAACCACACGGTATGCATGTAAATGTAGGAGACGTATCTGTAAAGTTCTATGAAACTCAGATTGTGAACGGATTACAGTAGAAGAAAGACGAAGATGTTAGTGTTGTGACATTGCATATTGCAAAACATAATCGCAACAGATGTGCGAAACTATTAATGTTGTAATATGCTGATAATCACTCAAAAAAATACCATTTCTAGTATGTAAAAAAGGTCGTTGGAGTTAGCACGTTTACTCCTTCTCATTGATATATCGTAATATTAGAATGATGTCAATGTTGTTTTTGCGCTAAAACTGGGTTAGATGCACACCCAGCTAACAGCAGCCAGCTTAAAACATCACCAATATAATGCCTACTATCGTAAACAAGTTCGTGAAATGTACAAAAATTAATAGTAAACTGAAATCACCCTTCGTTATTTATGCTGACACGGAATTAATATTGGAATCAGTTACTGGTTGCAATCGTACTACAGACTCTGATTCGTATTGTGATCTGGTGCATTAGCATAGACCATTCAGTATGGTATACAATATACACAGTATCTCTAATGAGAAATATTCCCAGTGTAAATAGCATAAAGGGAGTGCTTGTATGGAATAGTTTACTTAACAGCTGTATGTAATTGCTTAGACTGTGAATGGCATTTTACTACAAAATACGAGCAGATGATGTTAAGTTTTGCTGATTAGAATTCTGTCATACTTGCGGGAAACCCTTTACGGAAGAGGATCTATGACATCAGGTTCACTGTCAATTCACAGGTGCGTACCAAGGTGCAGCACAGTACGGTTGCTAAGTGAATTTTAGACTTCACCATACTGTGCCCATCATATCCCACAATGTGAGTAACTGCGATACGAATTTCTCGTTCACGAACCTTTGTGAACAGGAGAAACAGATGGCTGTGAATAAATTACATTTAATCCAGTTTGTGTTCCTATTATACCATCAAATATGGAAAAAATAAATCTTTCACAAAGAGCGTTCTATTAATGCGCCATGAGGGCCATGCAGTAAAACTTTCAATTATCTTATCTGTTCTTCCGAAAAGCGTACACCTTACGTTCCACCATAAGAACGCAAGATAATGACAGCCCATTTTCCCGACGATTATGAGTTCAGTCCAATTAACCAAAAGGGTTTTTTCCCATACGAGTATGTTACCGGTGAAATGATTCTTCTGGATGATTGACTGCCTCAGTCGAAAAGTTTAGAACTCTCTTAACAGGCGATACGGTGACAGACTTTTAGTACCAGAGAGTGTGTGGTCTACGGCTCACATTCAACTGGAAGACGCTCTGAGAATACTATGATTTGTATTTAAAAATTGATGTGCTGCTCCATGCGACGTTTTCGAAAATTTTCGCCTTCTCCGCCTTAAGACATTGAAATGGACGCCGCACATTTTATTACTGCATCTGGTCTGAAATGGGGTCCACAGCTGAAAATTACCAGAGGAGTTGCAGCTAATTACCGATATCTAACTACTCCCGTTGTGCAACGTGACGTCAGAGGATGAATTGTTCAGTGTTCTCGATGTCATACGGTTGCCAACAATAGATTGATGTCAGATTACGACGAAAGCATCGACGATTCTTAAATCATATACCTTGCAGCGAATAGCTTGTATATCAGGGCAGTGTCGCAACATCTTGCCGTATCTAATCTTAAATGGTTTTCGTGAGACAGCATCAAAAATTTTGATGTGGAAAAGGTACGAGACGATTCAAATACAGGGTACATACTGGAAGAGGATCTTAAATTCCCCGAAAGTATTCTGCTTTACCTCCACGTCCGGAAAAAAATGGTGCCACCTTCAGGCAACAAGAAACCGTTTTTCACTTTAAATGATAAAAAAATTTTTCATTCGTTATAGAAACTAAAAATTAAGTCTCTCAGTATATTTATCATTCAAACACTGACCTACAGAATTTTCCCTGACAAAGACAACTCAAACTTAACTTACTCATTTAATACCCACAATATGCAAGCCCAACACAACTGACTGCTATACAGTGACAACATGACTTCCAATAATTAACATATAAGAATGGCCCTGGATTTCAAGATATCCTAACAATAACATAAGTCCATAAAATATGAAATTAAAGAACTACGAAACTACCTCCAACTCTGTAAATTGCCTAAACTCATTTCAGTCACAAACCCATTCTGTTGATAAGTCACCTCATAGAAAATCTTCACAACACGAACTGCAGCAATTACAGCAAGCAGCAACTACAGACAGATAAATAAAAAGATTGTAACTCCTAGGAGGCATATGTTTAGGAAAAAAAGATTTTGTTGAAGAGCAAAGAATGTACACTCCTGGAAATTGAAATAAGAACACCGTGAATTCATTGTCCCAGGAAGGGACTGACAGAACCACAGGCACATAGACACAGGCAACAGAGCATGCACAATGTCGGCACTAGTACAGTGTATATCCACATTTCGCAGCAATGCAGGCTGCTATTCTCCCATGGAGACGATCGTAGAGATGCTGGATGTAGTCCTGTGGAACGGCTTGCCATGCCATTTCCACCTGGCGCCTCAGTTGGACCAGCGTTCGTGCTGGACGTGCAGACCGCGTGAGACGACGCTTCATCCAGTCCCAAACATGCTCAATGGGGGACAGATCCGGAGATCTTGCTGGCCAGGGTAGTTGACTTACACCTTCTAGAGCACGTTGGGTGGCACGCGATACATGCGGACGTGCATTGTCCTGTTGGAACAGCAAGTTCCCTTGCCGGTCTAGGAATGGTAGAACGATGGGTTCGACGACGGTTTGGATGTACCGTGCACTATTCAGTGTCCCCTCGACGATCACCAGAGGTGTACGGCCAGTGTAGGATATCGCTCCCCACTCCATGATGCCGGGTGTTGGCCCTGTGTGCCTCGGTCGTATGCAGTCCTGATTGTGGCGCTCACCTGCACGGCGCCAAACACGCATACGACCATCATTGGCACCAAGGCAGAAGCGACTCTCATCGCTGAAGACGACACGTCTCCATTCGTCCCTCCATTCACGCCTGTCGCGACACCACTGGTGGCGGGCTGCACGATGTTGGGGTGTGAGCGGAAGATGGCCTAACAGTGTGCGGGACCGTAGCCCAGCTTCATGGAGACGGTTGCGAATGGTCCTCGCCGATACCCCAGGAGCAATAGTGTCCCTAATTTGCTGGGAAGTGGCGGTGCGGTCCCCTACGGCACTGCGTAGGATCCTACGGTCTTGGCGTGCATCCGTGCGTCGCTGCGGTCCGGTCCCAGGTCGACGGGCACGTGCACCTTCCGCCGACCACTGGCGAAAACATCGATGTACTGTGGAGACCTCACGCCCCACGTGTTGAGCAATTCGGCGGTACGTCCACCTGGCCTCCCGCGTGCCCACTATACGCCCTCGCTCAAAGTCCGTCAACTGCACATACGGTTCACGTCCACGCTGTCGCGGCATGCTACCAGTGTTAAAGACTGCGATGGAGCTCCGTATGCCACGGCAAACTGACTGACACTGACGGCGGCGGTGCACAAATGTTGCGCAGCTAGCGCCATTCGACGGCGAACACCGCGGATCCTGGTGTGTCCGCTGTGCCGTGCGTGTGATCATTGCTTGTACAGCCCTCTCGCAGTGTCCGGAGCAAGTATGGTGGGTCTGACACACCGGTGTCAATGTGTTCTTTTTTCCATTTCCAGGAGTGTATATAGAAAATTTTACCTCATTCATGTGAGATTCATTTCCAAAAATTATATAGATGACAATAATTTCATAACCAAAACATTATCAACAACATCCATCCACATTTTACATTTCCTTGCATCTCACTTTACAATGCATGTTCTACCAACACAGAGTCTCCACTAAGAAAAATCATGTCCATATACTTATGCATCCACTTACTAACTGCTAGTCCGTACAACCACAGAATCTCTTGCCGAGGGTGCAGAACGCTGTCAGCGATATTAACACAGTCTATAGCGCTGCCAAAATACAAACAGACTACTTACAAAACTTCGAACAATGTTTGAAAAATATCGGTTTTAAGGAGATTCATCGAATCCTATCATTTAGGCAAGCTCCCTGGATGATGTCATACATTCAAATTAAGGCATAAAACCACATGAGTGCACGAAACGAGTTAGAGCTGCTCTCCTTCAAACGATTGAACTATGCCGTATTCGCCAAACCTATGTAAAGTAAGCGAAAAATACGAGACATTAGACTTGCAGCATCACAGGAGAGCAGGTATGGGCAACTGTATTAATTGAGAATCCTCATTTTGAAAGGAGTGTTGTATTTAACGCAAACGTTTGTGCCATAGAACTTCGTCGAACAAATGTCGTCTTCAACAAACTATTCGCTGTTGGAACGGTGATTTTAGATATTTCTAAAACGATACGTTTCCATTTTCCTAACGAAGATACATTAAATAAATTTCCGCCAAACTGTGTACAACTCTCCTACACTGATACTGATATCTTCATATACCACATCAAGACCCTCACATTCTATGAGAATACCGGGATTGGTGTGCATACGAGCTTAGATATTTCGGGATTGTCAGCGAATAACAAATACCGTATTCCGCTAATGAATAAAACATGGTTGGCTTCATGAAAGATGAATTTAATGTTGAACCTATCACAGAATTTGTAGGCCAGCGCGCAAATATGTTATCACTCGAGACGGATAATGCGCAGAGCGAAAGCTACTGGGCCTAAAACAAACGTCTGCGAATAGGCTCACCATTGACGATTGCATGCAGTGTGTCCTGTCTTCTGAATTGAAAACAAATGGCTAGTAAGTCATTTACGCGAAGCAGCATGATCTTTCGACTACTAAACTCTATCTGCTTAGGGTAACAAACGATGTATACATTTAGATAAGATAAATACACTGACTGGGCGACTATACCACATAGAAAAGATGATGATGATGATTGCTAATAAGTGACTGCTTTATTCTAACAAATAAAAATACTTCAAAAAGTTATGACAGTAGATAATGTAAAATATCTTACTGGTTTTTATTATAATAATGTCCAAAAATGGTTCAAATGGCTCTGAGTACTATGCGACTTAACTTCTGAGGTCATCAGTTGCCTAGAAATTAGAATTAATTAAACCTAACTAACCTAATGACATCACACACATCCATGGCCTAGGCAGGATTCGAACGTGTGATCGTAGCGGTCGCTCGGCTCCAGACTGTAGCGCCTAGAACCGTACGGCCACTCCGGCCGTCTGTAATAATGTAAATACTTGGAAAAAAATATGATTGTGTGTAACGTAAACATAAATTTAAATGTGTAAGTTATAAAGATGAAGAAATGAGTCACATGGAAAAACTTTTGAAAACCATTTGCTACATAGTAAATTTTGTATGTAGTATTTTGTTTGTGTTTGGGTGATATTTTCCGCACAACGCTAGCGAGTGTCTCTAAGCTGTACGGCATCTTCTCAGGATATTTGAGAAGTGTGGAAATATCTCGTGTGCACTGGGCTTTATCTGTCTCGCAGCAGCAAGAGTACGCAGCACTGACATGAATTTCCTATGAATGTCTGTGAGTGACTAATGAAAAGCTTTTTCTGAACATGAGTGATAGCGAGGGAGAGAGCTAGGGAGGGAGAGAGGGAGGTAGACAAAGGGATAGAGAAATCGTTACTACAGATTGTACTGTTTGACATATTAATTAGAGAGATATGTATGTGTGAGTATGTATATTATGCATACCTTTGACCTCGAGTAATTTCAATATTACTCGTAAATCAGAGTTGTGTATGTGCAGGAGAATAGTGAATAACCTTGGTACTGTAATCACTTAAACACTGAGTAGGAGGTATGTACGTGTTTGTAAAAGACGCAACTTGACACGATTTTATTCCCTTTTTGACATTAGAGGAAATAACGAGACTTTCAATTTGAAGTTACATAATTTTTACAGCATATCTGACGCCATTTCCTAATACTGAACTCTGATTGTTTGGAAAAAGAGGAGATTTAGATGGGGTAATGAAGCACACATTTGATCTATTTCTGAAATCTTCACTTTTAATGCTAGTTGGAAAAAAGAGGAGAGGGCTTATAAAGCACAAAATTGGTCTGTATACAAGTAATACACCAGACAACTTGGCCTCATTTTTACACTACGTTCTGACTGGTTGGAAAGAGTGGGTGAGTGACTACAAAGCACACTGCCGGTCTGTACGGAAATAATGTAACCTGACACCGCTTTTATGCGGGAAATCATGCATATCTTTGGCATATCTTTCCTCAATATACGAGTGGAGGATGTAAATTTTTCCAATAACACAATCGAACTATTTCCGCCAACTGAGATTTTCAATACTATTCAATATAGGTAGTAGTGCACTCTGATTGGTTGGAGATAGGGATAGGTGGACAAGGTATTTAATTATACACTAACGCAACTGCTATATTTCTGCCATTTTGGCTATTTTAATACTTCATTATCATTGGCTGGTAATAAGGAGAGGGATGGGATTTGGAAAGGGGGTAGTTTGCCACTAATAAGGATGATGATATCACTCATACCACTGATGACCCACAGATAAGGTCACTGCTAAGAATGATGACATCATCAGTTCAATGACCCAGGTCACAACACGTCACAGATGTAAACACATTGCGCCACACTTTAAATTGTCGTATTACTCGTAACAATTTCGTTATTTTCTTGAGGGCTAGTAGTAGCTTGCTTAACATTTTCGGTAATTTACTTTACTTTTATCTGGCCAGTTAAAGTAACGTAACACATATAGATAAGAAAAACAAGTATCTCTGACTTAGTAGTAGCTTCACTGAGGAAGTTTTCGGCTATGGAAACATTCCTCTTATTGTTTTATATTTTCTTCCTCCACACAATATTTCCCACTCGTGAATGAGAAAAGCATGCTCATGTTAAGCACAAAGAATAACTTATACAACTTACAGTAGCCATATGCTAAGGGAGCCAAGTGATATGTATCACTATTAAAAAGTATGTATTGTTTATCTCCTGTGTCTTATGTGGTCACTTCGATGTATTGATGAAAGTCCTTCCTTCCTTTATATCCAACACACTATAAAATTATTTTTGATTTATTGCTTGTGAGTTTGGCAATTTATCACGTGGACTACAATTAGGTGTACATGTTTGCTGACCTGACGGTTCGCAACTGTTTTCTATGGTTCAAACATAAATTGTTTCCACAGGCTGTGATTATTCGACCATGGTGGCTATCTTAGTAACACAGAGTTGCTTGTTACCGCTTACATAAAGCAAGCGATCTACTAAAGAAATTAGTTTTGCGCAGAACGTCAGTAGTAACAATGTAATAACTTTGTTATCCCCAGTAATTGTTATTTTCATGATTTTTCACTTGCTAGGGAAATCCATGTATTAGGGTAGTCGTCGGTATATTATCGTTGTGGTTAGAGACATGAAATTGAATGTCTGCCTAAATATTTGCCGTAGAGCCTACGTATGCGAAAAGAATTTTTTAAAAAGTGGAAACTTAGGGAACTGACTGAAAATACGTAGTTATTATGTGTTCCTTAATGTTGACGTAGTGTTTGGGACAATGAAGACTTTTTTTGATCAACATGTGATGGTCTTGCTCTCTCTGCTGTCAGAGCTACTACAAGTTCTACAGGGGAGGATTCTCTGCAGAAATCATCGCATCGTCGGCTATGCAACTTGTAGGAAATGGGAATTGTGCAAATGGAGGTGTACCAGTATTAGAGTGTTGATAAAGGTTTGTTTACAAAGTTCGAGACTTATTCTCACATATTTATCCTACCACAGTGGCTAACTCTACACGAGAGGCACTGTGCAACACGGAGACGTTTACTGTTAAAATGCGGATATAATAGTTTTCGACAAGAATCAAATAACATAGGAATGGTTTCCTTAAACGTGTAGTGTAACGGCTATAATGAGAGATTCAGATAAGATCGAGCACCGTACATAGATTAACAGAGAGTCGTTCTTCTGTCCCTTAAATGGTGTTGCCACAAAGTAGGCGGAAATAGTTTCGTTTGATGAAAATGGGGTTATGAGTGGTATGTAGCAATCTCATCGTATCTGTGGTGCAAATTTGTAATGGGGGAATTTACTGCTTGAGCCGACGAGTCTTTTAAGGATCTTTGAAACTCTTACTCATTAGATTACAACTTTCAGAAACATTTTTGAATGTTAAACGAGACATAAATTAAACTAGCAAGAAAATGGCGAAATATCACGCAACAGAGCACAGACACTGAGTACAAGAACGCCACATATTCATGCAAGTTACGGTGTTATGAAAAATGCATAGTATACCGAGTCAGATGCGAAGAAGTTAGGCCTCAGCTGTTTGTTATGCATTCTCCATACTAAGTGGAAAAGCTGGAATCATGTATCTACCTCAGCTATAGTAAAAAAACTCTGTCACGTTAGGAAGATACTGAAGAGTTTTCGTTCACAGCGATGTTCTCCTAACCATATACATTGTCGAAAAAATTGTGTTAATGTTTACTCATTTGACACATGAATAAATTAAAATCCTGTCTTTACGAGAATACCACTGTTGTTAATCTGAATTTACGCTAGTTGCTCCCAGGAATATATTCTACACATGGCCTTACAAACCTATGTATTCAGATACTAACACGAATACATACTTGAGTGTTTTTGACGCAAAGCCTTTTCGTGAATTCCATCCGTCGTCCTCCTGTAGTTAATCTAATCTGCAGTCGACGTCTCTGTTAGTGCGGTGATGGTCGACTAGGTCGGATAGGTAATCAGTAAATCGGGAGCAGTTACTGAATGGACAACACATTAAGTTGTGAGTATGAAGTTACGGAGAGAGAGATTGTGAAACAAATGTTCATATTTTCAACAGACTGAATTACACTGTGAAGAAGCGTTAGCCCATTTCGGTCTAGCTTTTTATCTGGACTGGTGGACAAAATATTTTTATGCATAAATCTATTTCGTCAATGAGATTATATTTTCCCACATTTAGCTGAATATTTTTCTGTTTCGGGCAGGGAGGAACGTGAATGCTATCTTGGGAAACAACTGACAAGCAGAAACTTTGTGTCGCTCAATGATGTATCCACGACAAGAGAAATTTGGTAGCGCACTGTTCTCGAAAAGCAAAGAACAAAGTTATAGTACCTACAAACGTAGAACTTTTACAGAGTGAGAAACGTGTATTCAGTCACTATTTGAGAGGCTAACGGTGATCAGATATGTGTTGTAACATTACAGAACATATTGGGGCATATTGAAGTATTCGATACTGTAGACTTTTAGGGGATGTCGATACAGATATGCAAAATGTAAAGGGAAACTTTGGTGATGTTTAAATATTGTACTGTGTCAATATTAGGACATTTTGCACAGAAAGAACAAAAATCGAATTAATGTAAATATATATTAGTGTTAGTAACCTATTTTCATTCAATTTTGTAATTATATTTCATTTTGTAAAAGAAAGACTCACTGTTTGCTGTAGCTCTGGTTAATTGTATAAATTATCAGCTTTGAGCTAAATTATTTCGTATAATATGGACAAGATACTTTTAAAAACTTACCAGCTAAGGAGAAAGTCTCTAATTGAACGTTTAATGCACACTTCTGGAGCTTTATATGGAGAAATTCTGTATTATGATCGCAAAAATACAAAAACTTGTGAAAACTGTTTCATAACCTAATTTCGAAAGACGATTTGTATCAAGAAATATTGCTAAAAAGATTTATTTACGTTTTGAAACACGATTTAAATCATTTTACATATAAATAGTTGTTCTAAATCACTCAAGAAATATCCAGAATCAAATGTCAAGATATTTCTGGAAACATCGGTACAAATCTGGTGAAGGTTATCCAGAAGCTGGTAGAAAAATGTTATAAAATCTATTTGGAAATTATGCTTGTAAGAATTTATATGTACTGATCCTTTTACTTACTTTAATCTGTACTAAAATTCTGTAATGTCTAATTTAGTTTTAAGTCATGAATTGCTATCGTATTGTAAATAAAACATTGTCAAAGACTCCCATTGTTTGGAAAGATATTAATACACCTAGGAGTTGTCAGTGGCCAGTTCGGATATGCAGTGCGGTTAGCTCTGAGAGTCAGTTGTTGAGTCTGTGAAGTCTGTCAGTTCTGTTTGTAAATAAACGTCTGTAATGAAGAATTACTTGTTGTCGTCAATATGAACTCAAGACCTTTTGCACGAAGCAGACACCTCCTAATGCAACGTTTGAATTTGGTGTTGAGGAGCTGAAATGTTATAATTTGGTGCAGAAAGTCCTGGGATGTTATAATTTGGTTGAGGGAGCTGGGATGTTATAATTTGGTTGAGGAAGCTGGGATCGCTATAAGTGCAAACAAATTGAAGTGGGACGTTATAATTTGGTGGAGGAAGCAAAGGATTTGACGACCACCCAGTGATTCTTCAAAATAAAATACGTCTCTTCTGGCATCACAAGAAGAAAATACGTCTGTTTTGGGACCACAAGAAGAGGATATACGACGGACCAGTCATTCTTCAGAAGTAAATACGTCGATTCTGGGGTCACAAGAAGAGGAGTGAATCAACCGAGCGAAACCATCCTGGAATTGAAGAAATTTCGCAAAACACGGACACCAACGACCGCCGACGGACACTAAGATAAGTATCTGCTTCCTAAAATAATGGAAAAAGACGCAGATTTCAGTATTGACAGCGGTGTAGCGAGTACACCTATTAGGGAAAGTGCTTCTGACAGTGTAGGAATGTTGGAAATGTTAAAACAAATGTTTTCAGAGTTAAACTCGAAGATGGACGATTCTTGTGCCGAATTACGTCAACAAATTGAACAGACACAACAACAGATGGACAGGTCGATTTCGAAGGCTGTGTGTGATTTAAAATCAGAAATAAATTCAAATACAGAACAGATTGCTCACACTAATCAGGTTCTCGAAGAATGGCGAATTACTTTTGAGTCAAACCAAAAAGAACTTAGTTGTCGTGTGGACATGGTTGAGAGCAAAATTTCTGCCCTTGAAACTGATTTAAGTAACGAAATTTCAAATAACCAGTCAAAACTTTAAAAAGTTGTTGATTTTGTAAATGAGGAAAATTCTCAATTGAGAAATGAGTTTGACCAGACAAAACGATTTTTTTGAAAGCGAAATTGAATCTTTCAAATCTGATTCTGACAAAAAGGTCACAGAAATTTGTAGTAGAGTAGGTAATGTCGAAAAAACTGTAGACAGAAAATTTGTGGAAATACAAGACACTATGTTGCAAAAAGGTTTTAGTAATAGTTGTAATGGGGTATGGGGAAATTTTCCCATTAAAACGTATCCCGGTGACAAGAATATACACCCAAAAGACTTCATGCAATTCTACAAGGAGCAGTTCACGTGCATAATGACAGATAGTGTTAAGATAAAATTTGTAAAGAAATTACTTGATGGTGAGGCGCTTTCGTGGGCCAATCAGAATTGTTCCCCGGAAATGTCCTTTGAAGATTTCGAAAAATGTTTTCTAAACAAATTTTGGTCTGAAACTAAGCAAGCTCGAATCAAAAGTGAATTCTTGAATGGTCCTAGTTACAGAGAATCTGATGGGTCAATGAAAGCCTATTGTGAGAAACAGTTGCAAAAATTAGTGCATCTGGATAAGCCATTTGATGGCTAACTCAAATTGATCCACTAAAACGGAGACTTCCGAAAAGAGTACAATGGGGTTTAGTATATGGTCCAGATGAGTCCATAGAACAATTCTTGAAATATGTGGACAAACTTGATAGAGCCTTTGAACAAAACAACGGATTTAACGACTTTGTAGGTTCATCACACAGAGGGTGGGAACCGAACCGTGGAAATAATAACAATGATAGTGAACGAAGAAACTTTAACAACAACAGGGATAATTATAATAGCAATGACAGAAGAAATTTTGATAGGAATGATCAGCACTTTAATTCAAACAGAGAATGGGAAAATCGAAACAGGTCTTGGGGTAATGACATGAGAGAAGGTAACCCGAGGCAGGGAAACGACAGACATAGGCCTTTAAACGACTAAATGCTCCACTAGGAGTCTGTCAGTTTGGGGCAAGGAATTTTCAAAATCAGGCTAATTTCACCCGGAACAGACAGCACTATAATCAGAGACCTAACCACTATAGACAGTATGCTTATGGTCGATCTGTAGATAGAGGTAATGAAAAAATTAAATTTGACAGGAAATTTTGGAATGTCATCAGAGAAAATACTAGAAACAACTGTAATAGGAAACAGGCTACCTTTGATGAAGTAGGCTTAGAAGATGATATAACTGCAAATTTATATAATCAAGAAGAAGCACCTAATGCTGAAATGAAAGGTAAAGATAACTTTGATAATTTTGGATTGTACAAACTTATGTGTGGTGATGTTTTAGATGTAAGTTGTCATAATGATGTTTGTACTGAAGTTTCTGGAAAGTCTGATATTCATGTGGATGTGGTTGGTGAAGATGGTGTTGTGAGTAATGTTGGTGATACTAGTAGTGTTTGTAGTGTAAGCTCAGGCAATGATGACGATAATGTTGATGTTAAGGCTAATGGTGATTATGTACTAGAAGATTTTGATGGTGAATTGGATGGAATAGTTTATGTTGAAGTTAAGGAGGATGTTATAAGCAATAGTGTTGAGAATAGTTGTGCCAGGAACTCTAACTACATTCCACATGAGAATCAGATTGTGCCAGTTCAGCTTAGTAATACATCAGGAGACAGGGGGGTTGACTGTGCTGATGCATCTGAGATTATTTTGAAATCTGTTTGGGACAAATTTAAAGATTACAGTGATGACAATGATGTTAAGATCAAATTAAGGGAAATTTGTGAACCAGTTTCTGCTTTTAAGCCTAATGAAATCGTCAAACGGGGTACTAGTCAGGATGTGTGTGAGGTAAATAGTAATCCAGACATTCCAGTAAATTCCAGTAGACCTAGAAGTTTGAAGAAAGTATTGCCTAATAAAGAAAACCTAAATATGGAACAGAGGTATGATGAGATAGCTGAAGATCTTTTGTATGAAGAACAGGAAGAAAGGGAAAACACCATTATTGGTAGTCCATACATAAAAATTAAAGCTGCAGGTTGGGAAGGGTATTGTTTGATTGACACAGCGAGTCCAATTAGTGCCATTTCAAGCAAATTAAGAGATATAATTAAGCATGATCCTGACTTTGTTGAATTACCAGTTGTTGGAATAAAAATTAGAGGCATTACCGGCAAACTGAGCAAAATTGTTAATAGACAGGTGTTGTTGTCCTTCAGTATAAATGATGTACAGTTTACTCAAGGATGTCTTGTAATAAGTGACCTAAATAAGCATGTACTGTTGGGTATGGACTGGATATTAAAAGCTAATGCAGCATTTGATTGGGAAAAGTGTTTGTTTACCTTTATTGATCCTAAGACGAGAGTATGTTCCAGTACTGACATGTCGGTTCAAAACTGTGCTGATAAGGGAATTGAAATTAGGGACGTTACATTTTCCAGAGACAGTGGTTATTGTGTAGAGGAAATTACTGAGGATTATAATGATGGAGAATATGGGGATATAGTTCAAGAAAAATTACGGGAATCAGATAATTTGAACCAAGAACAGAAGGTAGAGTTAGAAAGATTATTGTGGAATTACTGTGATGTTTTTGATGATAGACCTGGCAAAGTAAAGAATTATCAATGTAAACTCAGATTAAAACCACATGAGCCATTCTTTATAAAACCTTATAGTGTACCCATTGCAAAGAGAAAAGATGTAGAAAAGGAACTTTAAAAGATGGAAGAGTGGGGCATCATTGAGAGAAGTAAGAGCCAATACAATAATCCTTTGGTAGTGGTTGCAAAACGTGATGGCAGTGTCAGGCTTGTACTAGATTCAAGACACCTAAATAAGTATCTAGAAAGAGAGACCGATCATCCCGAGAATATAGACGAATTACTTCATAAATTTGAAAGAATGAAATACATGACCAGTTTAGATCTCACATCAGGATTTCACCAAGTAGAATTAGAAAATGATTTCAGAAAGTATACTCCTTTTTGTATGGGGGAAGATGTTACCAGTATTGTGTGGTACCATTTGGGCTGAATGTCTCAGTAGCCGAATTCATTAGAGCACTTGACTTTGTTTGGGAAAAGATCTTTTATCAAAATTAACTGTGTATGTAGACGACATTTTGATCACTGGAGAAACTTGGGAAGACCATGTTAATACTTTGAGGGAGGTTTGCAATAGATTAAGGAAAGGGGGAATGTCACTTAAATTATCTAAATGTAAGTTTGGTATGAAAAAATTGAAGTTTATGGGACACAGTATTTCTGAGGAAGGTATTTTGCCAGATCCTGAAAAACTCGAGGCAATTGCAAAATTCCCAATTCCAAAAACCAAGGAACAACTAAAGTCATTTTTCGGGATGTGCAGTTACTACAGAAAGTTCATTAGTACCCAAGCTCTAAATGCTCCAAGTCTTAACAGATTGCTGAAGATAAACGCAATGTGGGTTTGGGATCAGGAATGTGAAGCTGCTTTTGAAGAAATAAAAACACAGTTATGTAATAGTCAAATTTTGTACCGTCCTGATTTAAGTTTACCTTTTTGCGTTATGGCATACAGTAGTGATTATGGCCTAGGTGCTCACCTTTTCCAAGAAGTAAATATAAATGAGAAAATAGAACACAGGTCTATTGCTTTTGCATTTCGAACCTTGAAAAAACATGAGAGGCAATACACTGTTACCGAGAAAGAGCTTTTGGCCATTTACTGGGCATTTTCTAAATTCAGAAATTATTTATTGGGAAACCAGGTAGTTGTCTACACAGACCATAAGGCATTAATTTATATTCAAGAATGTAGGTTGCATCATGGAAGGATTACCAGGTGGGCACTCTTGTTACAACAATTTAATTACTCAATAAAATATCTTAGAGGACCCGATAATGTAGTTGCTGATGCTTTATCTAGACTACCTGTGGGGGGTGACTTTGGAGATGACATTGGGGAATGTGAAAAAGAATTCAAAATTATGTATTTAAGAGGGGTGGACAATGAACAAGAAATCAGAGACATTTGTAATGACATCCGACGGAATCAGAACCACGATGAGAACTGTAAACTGGTCAAAAGTTATTTAGGGAAAAAGGGACATGAAAAAGTGGGAGATTATTACAAAATCTGCAAGGGGATTCTATTCAAGAGAAACAGTGTAGATAGCGATGTATGGAAATTTGTTGGCCTGAACAGTACATCAATGTACTCATCAAGTACATTCATGAAAGTTTTGGTCATTGTGGGATTCAAAAGTGTATCCAGAAAATCCAAGAAAATGTGTACTTTAACAACATAGCCAGGAGGGTTAGAAAAATTTTACGGGTTGTGACAGGTGCCAAAGAGTAAAAGTATCTAACCAAACTTGTCGAGGATTGATGCAAAACATCTTACCAAAAGAACAACACGAGTTAGTCGCTGTCGACTTATATGGACCATTACCGAAGACCAGAGGAGGCTATTGCTACATTTTTGTTATGGTTGATGTTTTTTCAAAATTCATTAAGTTATACCCTCTTCGCAAGGCAAACAGTAAGAGCATTATTTCAAAAATCAGAAGAGACTATTTTGGCAGGGTTGGAAAACCTCAGAAAATCTTATCAGACAATGGGACTCAAATTACTTCTGGAGTATGTAAAGCTTTTGTTGAAGATGAAAATATAAGTCACATTCTTATTTCAGTTTATCATCCGTCAGGAAACCCTTCGGAGAGATACATGAGGGAAATTGGGCGATTCTTTAGAACCTACTGCAATACTGATCATGCTAGTTGGATTGACTATGTTGAGAAATTCGAAGATGTTGTGAACAGCCTACAGCAGTCCTCAACAGGGTTTTCGCCTTATGAAATACAGTATAATAGCAAACCACCACATCCAATTAGTGATTTCATTGATTTTCCAGTCTGCAAACCATTAAGTACTCAAGAGAGAGAGGAAATAGTGAGAAAGACCATGAAATCTCAAGGTGATAAGAGGAAATGTAGACATGACAAAAGATTGAAGCCTACTCAATTTAAAATTGAAGACTTGGTCCTTGTTAAAACACAAGAGAAGTCTAAAGCCATCAGTGGTGAATTAAAAAAGTTTTTTGACATATACATTGGACCTTTCAAGATTCAGGACAATCCTCATCCGAATGCTTACCGTCTAGTCTACCCAAATTCTGGCAGACTGTTTGGCCTACGAAACGTGACCGAACTGAAATTGTATAAAAAATGTAAAAAAGTATTTTAGACAATAGATGTTTATAGACTTTTATATGTAATATTACCAGGATATTTTTATATACTTTGTTTTGTTGTATTTATCTGATTCCTCAGGGGAGCATACATTCTTTGTGTGCTAAGTGTTTGGCGAGCACTAGGTCCCCTAGCTATGCAATTGTCATATTTCATTTTCGTATTCTGACATTGCATCTTACACTTATTCTGTGATCCTGTATAATCAATTTTCTCCACCTGTCAGTCTATCCTCTCTTAGCTTTAAGAAATTATTTAGAGTAAATTTTCTTGAGTAATTAGACTTTAGAGAATTCAAATTTCTGTGTCCTTAAAAACCGGTCCACCGACTATTAAATGCTTTTGCTAATGTTTAACTGGGTTTGACCATTGTATGCTGTATATTCATAGCGGACTGTGCTATTGCAGCCTGTGATAGCCTGCAGTGTATATGGAAACCATACGGACTGTGAAGATGAGACTGAAACACAGTGTGTGGCATTGAGGTATAGCGTCCTTTAAGGAAGATCACCGACCTTCAAGAAAGAAGATCACCGGTCTTCAAGAAAGAAGACACCAAAGATATGTGTAAAACTTTTCTGTTTTGTAATGTAAGGACATCAACTCTTCCGTGTTTCACGTGGAAGTGCTGATGGGGGGGTTGTGTAACATTACAGGACACGTTGGGACATATTGAAGTATTCGATACTGTAGACTTTTAGGGGATGTCGATACAGATATGCAAAATGTAAAGGGAAACTTTGGTGATGTTTAAATATTGTACTGTGTGAATATTAGGACATTTTGCACAGAAAGAACAAAAATCGAATTAATGTAAATATATATTAGTGTTAGTAACCTATTTTCATTCAATTTTGTAATTATATTTCATTTTGTAAAAGAAAGACTCACTGTTTGCTGTAGCTCTGGTTAATTGTATAAATTATCAGCTTTGAGCTAAATTATTTCGTATAATATGGACAAGATACTTTTAAAAACTCACCAGCTAAAGAGAAAGTCTCTAAATGAACGTTTAATGCACACTTCTGGAGCTTTCTATGGAGAAATTCTGTATTATGATCGCAAAAATACAAAAACTTGTGAAAACTGTTTTATAACCTAATTTCGAAAGACGATTTGTATCAAGAAATTTTGCTAAAAAGATTTATATACGTTTTGAAACACGATTTAAATCATTTTACATATAAATAGTTGTTCTAAATCACTCAAGAAATATCCAGAATCAAATGTCAAGGTATTTCTGGAAACATCGGTACAAATCTGGTGAAGGTTATCCAGAAGCTGGTAGAAAAATGTTATAAAATCTATTTGGAAATTATGCTTGTAAGAATTTATATGTACTGATCCTTTTACTTACTTTAATCTGTACTAAAATTCTGTAATGTCTAATTTAGTTTTAAGTCGTGAATTGCTATCGTATTGTAAACAAAACATTGTCAAAGACTCCCATTGTTTGGAAAGATATTAATACACCTAGGAGTTGTCAGTGGCCAGTTCGGATATGCAGTGCGGTTAGCTCTGAGAGTCAGTTGTTGAGCCTGTGAAGTCTGTCAGTTCTGTTTGTAAATAAACGTCTGTAATGAAGAATTACTTGTTGTCGTCAATATGAACTCAAGACCTTTTTCACGAAGCAGACACCTCCTAATGCAACGTTTGAATTTGGTGTTGAGGAGCTGAAATGTTATAATTTGGTGCAGAAAGTCCTGGGATGTTATAATTTGGTTGAGGGAGCTGGGATGTTATAATTTGGTTGAGGAAGCTGGGATCGCTATAAGTGCAAACAAATTGAAGTGGGACGTTATAGTGTTATGGAAATGAATTTGTTTACCAGCTACTATCCATCAGGTGGTAAGATCTAGATCAATTTATAGTACACAGCTACCCATGTTTTCTTTCGAAAACAGTAAATTCTCTAATAGTTGCAGTTCATTTACGAACATGAGACAGCCTCTGTTCCTTTTTAGCACCATGGTGCACAGTAGTGGAGTATAATACTCAGTAAAAGTTGATACTAAAAAAAAATAACTGTCATTCATAAGATGAACAGGCTAATCATGTAATTTATTGAAATACAGTCGACGTTTCTGTGCTTTCCATGAATATTATCGGTCGTATCTAGAATTTCTCATTTTAATACGTTAAACTTATCATAACAATCTGCAACATGTGTCGCCTTGTTATCAGTCATACCTAATTGTCCTTGAGCTACTTGTTATATTCAGAATCGGTAATGTGTATGTGACATTTGACGCACTGGTCAGTATTTCAGTAATGTCAGTAGTACACTTTCTAAGGTACTAACGACTTTATATTACTAATGACATGATATTTACAACTACGAAATGCACTGCGGTAAATATATGGATAATCTACTTACACTGCAGTGGAGCCAGTTTTGGTCATACGCTACTCACTTACATGTAGCACTGGAGTAGCACATGTGTTTTCATGAAACTTCTCAGTTTAAGACAATTCCGTTGGAAGTGTGGAGTGATTATTTTCATATTAATTTCCTTTGTTCATCAACCTCCTTTATTTTTCATGCTAGTATCAAATTTCCACTTTTTCTCAGCTGACGGACGGTAACAACTGACGCATTGTAGTTCATTTAAATCTCGATCAGTTGTTTAACTTGGAGCACCTTCCCTCTGTGTAACATAATAGAATGTTAGATATATATCAGCCCGTCTTCTTTGTAAAAGCGTTACATCGTCTTCCAATTCGAATGAACGCGGAGAGCAGTGGTGGTTTTACTAAAATAATTCTTGCCTGAAGGAGTTTAATTGAAAATCGGAATGCATTAAATCAATACAAAGTTATCGATTCCAAATGGCTCACACATTTTTAGCGAAGTCAAACACTATGGATCGTAAGTATTGGTAGTTGATTAAAGATATTTTAATACTGTATTCTTATAGCCAAACGGCATGTGATAGGCAACAGTATATTCTGTAAGGTCTAATTCAGGCATAGCTAACAGACATTTTCAGTGACAGTGGAGGAGCTTTACTGATGCGTTGCGAATAATTTATTTTTATCTTTGGTACTTGCACCTAGCACATAAAGAGAGTTAGTTATATTTGCTGTGTCGTACGCTAACGATACCGAGCTTGCAGCTATTACTAGAAAAGATCCGCAACAGCTGTCATCGGGCGAACAACCTCATTGAAGAAAGTGGATATCCTTCGTTAGTTCTACTTAGAAGTGAGCCGCGTGGCTGACCCGCGATTTATCGATTCGGCTTCATGGTCTCTCTCTCTCCGCAGCGTGCTTTGATGTGTCTGCAGCGCCGTATGCTGGCTTTGTCGCGCAGGGGGGAAGTAGCACGAAACCGGCAAGTTGAGTTGGAAACGGACACCGGTTAAGATGCGAGAGCTCGCCTTGCGCCGAGTGCAGCCGAGTGTTTACCTTCTCCGCCGCTCTGCGATAGGAAGGCTGTTGAGCAAAAATGGCTCAAATGGCTCTGAGCACTATGGGACTTAACATCTGAGGTCATCAGTACCCTAGAACTTAGAACTACTTAAACCTAACTAACCGAAGGACATAACACACATCCATGCCCGAGGCAGGATTCGAACCTGCGACCGTAGCGGTGGCGCGGTTTCAGACTGTAGCGCCTAAAACTCCGGCCGGCTTGTGACGCTCCTTACAGTTATTTGGTTTATACTCACCCATATCAAGATGTTCTTTCCTGTTTACAAACTTAAAAAAATAGCTTGATGCGTAATACTTACAGCGTAATTTTATGTATTTTGGATACAAGCTTTTTTTAAACTAATCTATGAAACTGGAAGCTCGCTCTGCAAAATCGCATGAAGACTGCTCAAACACACGTATACTTCTGTTTAAAAACAATATTAGATGATTTTTACGCAGCTGACAAGGTATAGGTATTGCATTTGTGTGAGAAAATCTGACTATGAAAACAAATGCCAAGTCGTACCTTAATGCCTGTAACTAATTCCTTATTGATATTTCTGACGTCATACGGTGATAACTGTGTTCTGCTGCGTGTACGACAGTACACGAGACCGTCGCATCGGATACTCTAAGTGGAACATAAAAAAAGTATTCCGCTCGGTGTAGCCTCGAAAGCATTGCACTCAACCCTAATTATGTGCATGATCCAGTCAGTTGTTAGATTAATTAAACGTGGTTAATCATTGGGACCTAGGTAAACAGGAGGGAGCAGTTCTGGAATCATTACGCTGAAACGAACACAAATTTTTCTCCATATCTAAAACATACGTGCATCAGACATTTAAATTTACTTTGGCAAATAAATTTTTTGGACTTAACTGAGAAGAAAAGAGGGCACTGGTAATGATTATCAGGTTTCGCACCTCAAGAACATTAATCCTGGAAATGTTACACACTGAATGCCTTTCGAAGTTCTGAAAAGCATTGTTGTACTGAGGTGAGCCACGGTGAGAAATGCGAGCAGTGAAGGGCAAGGGTGGAGCCTGGCGGCGTGGTACCCAGTCTGCAGATGGTCGTGAATCGTAGTGTGGGCTACTGGCAGGCTGCTCGCCGGCTGTTGTCCAGCTCGCATAAACTATGAAGGCAATTTAAGTCACATCAATATTAGAGACTGCGGTATGCGTCGTGTTACTATTAGACCTTTGAGTAAGTCATCTCTTAGTAGAAGACGACCTCCATTTGTTGGCTGTCACAGGATATAACTTTGTCTATACGCCACTTGTCGCGAAAGAAATATGTTGGCTGTTTAGAAAAATTAACATAGTGAATGTGATTGGTTCTGCTGAGCTCTATTTAAATACTCGGTCTTAGCAGGGAACCATAAGACTATCGTAGTTGGCATTTTTTTCTGTTGCTACCATAAATGAACGCTCTTATGTTGTTTTTACCAGACTAGTCTCCAAATTCCAACTAGGTACCAGAAAACCCTTTTTTGCGCTCACTAATATCTCCTTCACACAAAAGAACCCGTCTAATGGAGGCAGCAATTATGCAGTTGAATCAATACAAAATGAAAACAGTTATATCAAAACTGAGGACCACTGAAACTACTTTCGTACGTAAGGGATAATATTTTCTAATTATGGTTTCTCTGTCGTTCTAGCAACACACAGCAGACGCGGAATGGATGCACCAAGTTGTCAAGTACTTGCTAAACAAGATATTAGACGCAATTTAATTGAATGCCCCTGAATCTGGGTTACACAATTACGGTTTAACCACCACCCCTGTATGTAGCCAGCGAGTGGACGTAGCTCCGGCCGGGCACGCCGATTGCGACTGCTCGCGTCAAGGTGAGAGCGAGCTCTCAAGGTGCTTCGGACTTCCAGACAGTGCGCCGCGGTTGTAAACAGCGCTAGCACATCTTGCTTTTAAACAATAGGAAGCTACACAGTGGCTGCACTAATAACAGAAACAGGCAAAGCACAGCACGAATCCACACTCTGTGCAAATGTTACAAAGACAAAATTAATAAAAGACAGCGCTAGCACGTTTTGCTCTTAAGACAGCAGGAAGCCACAATGGCTTCACTACTAACACCAAACAGGCGAAGAACAGCACCAATCCCCACACTGTGCAAATGCCACAAAGGCGGAACTAATAAAATTTCTGTTGACGCGTTAATTAATTCATAAACACAAGCAGCTAATATTTTCTTATGCTATTTATCGTATGATAGAAAACATGCTATTTCTATTCAGACGTAGAAAATGGACAAAACTTAGAGTGATGACATGTGTACGGTGCAATAGCTCCTAATATCAAATCGAATTTCTCAAGTCAGTCAACAGCAGTGCCATGAGGCATTATTGCCTGGATGGATGGAACGCATTGGTACACTGCCGTACCATGTGTCGGATGGCCTGGGGCGTGGGGCCGCAACTGCAGAATTGTTCTGAAACTAAACTGCGCTCGAAGGAAAGAGAGTCCCAGCATACTCTGCGGTTCGCGCGGATTCCGTTCGCTGTTTTACATCGGGACAAATCGGAGTCTGCTGATTTACTGGTTCAGTGTGGTTGATTGGGTGCGTTTGTGTTGTTGGCAGTGCCTACGGGAGGCCTATTTGCTCATTTATGACATAAATATGGATCCGGCAAGTAACATCAGATATATGACTGCTAATTACACAACAGAGTGTCTTCAAGCCATTTCTTAAGAGCAAAGACAGCGCTAGCACGTTTTGCTCTTAAACAGCAGGAAGCCACAATGGCTTCACTACTAACACCAAACAGGCGAAGAACAGCACCAATCCCCACACTGTGCTAATGACACAAAGGCGGAACTGCAGAATTGTTCTGAAACTAAACTGCGCTCGAAGGAAAGAGAGTCCCAGCATACTCTGCGGTTCGCGCGGATTCCGTTCGCTGTTTTACATCGGGACAAATCGGAGTCTGCTGATGGATCCAGCAAGTAACATCAGAAATATGATTGCTAATTACACAACAGAGTGTCTTCAAGCCATTTCTTAAGAGCAACATGGGAGGAACATTATTTGTGTGTATTGTTTAAGAAGCTGTGGAGGACTGTCATATTACATGACAACATTCGAAATAATTGGATTAAAAACTACAAAGTTACAAGTATTAATTATTGGCAATAGGGAAACTAATAACAAGCGGTCGAAAATCCGTCGTTTTATTATAGTAGCTCTAGATTTCACCATTTCCTTCAGTGCATATACCAGCAGGTGACATTAGTCTAAGGTATCACGTAGTAAACAGTATTGATTTATGTATAACACACAGGAGTCCCACAGGACGTCACGTTAGACTGTTCTTTTCTGTACTATCTATTTCAACTATCGCTGTGCACAATAGGATCAAACGAATTCCAGTTTAATTATTAATTATAGTGTCCATAATCAATTCCGGAAACACTAAAACACCGACGTATGCGGAAAAAGTAAGAAAAAATACACACAACTCAAGAAACAGTTGGTGGTGGAATTAGGATTTGTTTCCGACAAAGATCTGTGTTTGTAACAGTGTAATTACGTCTATAAATGGATCGCTTAGAAATTTATGGAAAAAAGTATAAAGATGACCTGCAGATAGTATAACTGTTCGCATTCTCCGTGGTTTCATTCTACATCTACATCTACATGAATGCTCTGCAAATCACGTTTATGTGCCTGGCAGAGGGTTCATCGAACCACCTTCATAACTCTCTATTATTCCAATCTCGTCTAGCGCGCGGAAGGAATGAACGCCTACATTTTTCCGTACGAGCTCTGAGTCCCCTTATTTTATCTTGGTGATCGTTCCTCCCTATGTAAGTCGGTGTCAACAAAATATTTTCGCATTCGGAAGAGAAAGTTGGCGATTGGAATTTCGTGAGAAGATTCCGTCGCAGCGGAAAACGCCTTTCTTTTAATGATGTCCATCCCAAATCCTGATCTGTGACACTCTCTCCCATATTTCGCGATAGTACAAAACGTGCTGCCTTTCTTTCAACTTTTTCAATGTCCTATCTGGTACGAATCCCACACCGCGCAGCAGTATTCTAAAACAGGACGGACAAGCGTAGTGTAGGCAGTCCCCTTAGTAGGTCTGTTACATTTTCTAAGTGTCTTAGGTTAGCCTTCCCTACAACATTTTCTATGTGTTCCTTCCAACTGAAGTTGTTCATGACTGTAATACCTAGGTTTTTGGTTAAATTTACGGCTTTTAGATTAGGCTGATTTGTCGTGCAACCGATGTTTAACGGGTTCCTTTTAACACCCATGTGGATGACCTCACACTTTCAGTTATTTAAGTTCAACTGCCACTTTTCGCACCATTCCGATATTTCTTCAAAATTGTTTTGCACTTTGTTTTCATCTTCTTATGACTTTTATCAGTTGATAAACGACAGCATCATCTGGAAACAACCGAAGACGGCTGCTCAGATTGTCTCCCAAATCGTTTATATAGATAAGAAGCAGCAAAGGGCCTATAACACTACATTGGGGAACGCCAGAAATCACTTCTGTTTGACTGGATGACTTTCCGTCAGTTACTACGAACTGTGACCTCTCTGATAGGAAATCACCAATCCAGTCACATAACTGGGACAATACTCCATAAGCACGCAATTTCACTACGAGCTGCTCGTGTGGTACACTGTCAAAAGTCAAAAGCCTCCCGGAAATCCAGATATACGGAATTGATCTGAAATCCCTTGTTAATAGCACTCAACACTTCATGTGAATAAAGAGCTAGTTGTGTTTCACAAGAACGATGTTTTCTGAACCCATGTTTACTATGTGTCAATAGACCGTTTTTTTTCGAGGTAATTCATAATGTTCGAACACAATAAATGTTCTAAAATCCTGTTGCATATCGACGTTAACGATATGGGCCTGTAATTTAGTGGATTACTCATAATACCTTTCGTGAATATTAATGTGACATTTGCAACTTTCCAGTCTTTGGGTACAGATCTTCCGTCGAGCGAACGGTTGTATATGTTTGTTACGTATGGAGCTAATACATCAGCATACTCGGAAAGGAGCCTAGTTGGCATACAGTCTGGACCAGGAGACTCACTTTTATTAAGTAATTTAAGCTGCTTCCCAGGATATTTACTTCTGCTTTATTCATGTTGGCAGCTGTTCTCGATTCGAATTTTTTATATTTACTTCGTCTTCTTTTTTGAAGACATTTCGTAAGACTGTGTTTACTAACTCTGCTTTGGCAGCACTGTATTCGATAGTATCTCCATTGCAATCGTGCAGAGAAGGCATTGATTGTTTCTTGCCGCTAACTTATTTAGAATACGACCAGAATCTCTTTGGATCTTCTGCCAGGTTTAGAGACAATTTCGTTGTGGAAACTGTTACAGGCATCTCGCATTGAAGTCCGCACTAAATTTCGAGCTTTTGTAAAATATCGCCAATTTTGGGAATTTTGCGTCTGTTTAAATTTGGCACGTTTGTTTCGTTGTTTCTGAAACAGTGTTCTAACCCGTTTTGTGTAACAAGGAGGATCAGCTCCGTCGTCTATTAATTTATTTGGTATAAATCTCTGAATTGCTGCCGATACTATTTCTTAGAATTTAAGCCACAAATGATATACACTTGTATTATTAGTTTGGAGTGAGTGGAGATTGTCTCTCAAGAAGGCGTCAAGTGAATTTTTAGCTACTTTTTTGAATAGGTATATATTTCGCTTATTTTTCTCGGAGTTGGGGATTCCAATATTCAGTCTCGCTAC